>NC_044905.1:10638495-11238495 GCF_001633185.2 Quercus lobata | reverse complement strand
CAAAATTGACAGTCTGGTATGACTCTTCAGCTTTCAACATGTGCTTCTCACTTGCTCTTTTCGCAAGTTACTCTTCTCGCGAACTTCTTGTGAGCTAGTTGTGAAACTGCACTGATTCTTCAATTCATGCTCGATTCTTCACCAACTTAATACTAAATCCAATATAATAAAATTTCACAAAATACAAGAAACAAAATTAATGCAATTACAATATTTTTTATCATGGAATAAAGCCAACATAAAGCATAGTGGTAAATTACAACTTTACTAAAACTCTTAAAATGAAAGCAAAAAATAAATAATATAGGAATAAGAAATACCAAAAAAAAAAAAAAAAAAAAAAGATAAAGAGGAATGGGAAAATATCCTGTACTGATCAGATCGATATTACCAAAAAATATCTTAGCTACTTATAAATGAAGGGAAAAATTAACAAATACTTTAGGAGCATTGGTTTAGGAAATATTTGAAGAAGTTTTTTCTTGGAAAAGAAAAAATTAATGGATTTTTTGACAACTTTTTTATACTTCTCATAAAAGTGTTATCAAAATTTTCTTAAAAGATCCATTAAGAAATGTCCTAAGAGCACCCGTTAACCAAACTTATAAATGAAGGGAAAAATTAACAAATACTTTAGGAGCATTGGTTTAGGAAATATTTGAAGAAGTTTTTTCTTGGAAAAGAAAAAATTAATGGATTTTTTGACAACTTTTTTATACTTCTCATAAAAGTATTATCAAAACTTTCTTAAAAGATCCATTAAGAAATGTCCTAAGAGCACCCGTTAACCAAACTTATAAATGAATAGTGTAGTTATATATATATATATATATATATATATATATATAAAACTCTTAAATAACTACCAAGTGACTAGTAACAAATCCTTTGTACGGTAGTGAAATATTGGATTGGAAGCTAAAGCTATTGTATTGGTAATGTCACACGAAGTCAGGAGAGTTCTATGGGACTCGATGCAAGAGATTAATATTCTGAGTTAGTGGATGATAGAACCTAGCATTTCCATATAAATTGTGTAGTTCTTTTTTATAGAACAAAAAAGAGAGCATAGTTTCAATAACTTATGGTAACATTTTCATATAAATGGAAGAGAAATGCTATGTCTACAATATTTTCACAAGAAATCATAAATGATTAGTTGTTATTGATTCAAATTTGAATCTACCACTGAGATTACTTTTTTACCCCAATAACAACAACGGGCAACAACCTACCACTTAGAATTTATTGTGAAAATTTTATGGACATAACATTTCTCTAAATAGAAAAGTATTTTTTTTTTTAACTTTCTTGTCAAATAAAGTAAAAGATGTTCCTATTAATTACTATTCATTCATGCATTATCAGTGAGCAACTACATTAATTAAATTGTGAAAATTTCAGCCTATGGCAATAATTATGTTTACTAGCTGCTAGCTATTGATATATATTGGCTTTTAAGGGTCTCAGGCGAGGCATTTGGGTTTCTGAGTTTATTGTTAAGGACTCTTTTTTGGACTAGGTTTAGGTTTAGTGCATCTAGTGCACTGGACCTGATCAGATGATGACACATGTCTAAAAATGGACACATGTTATCATTTTAACGGGTCCTATGTTACTGGACACTGGACCTACGCTTGACCCCTCTTTTTTTTAGTTGGTACTTGAACATATAATAACTTTTAATAACTAAGATTGAGCGTTAAAAAAATATAAAAAATAAATAATAATCTCAACATTTGAATGAAATTTTTTAGCAAAAGTTAAAATGTGAAAAGTTAAAAGGTAAAAATTATTCGGAGAAAAATAGAAGCTATTGCATGTGGATGTTGTACAATTCTGATCTCAATCCCTTCTACTTATTTATACTTTCTTTTGAATTTGAACCGACTTTCCAATTCGAATGGACATGTTATTTTTTGGTTGTTTTGCATTGAATCGCGTAAGTCTAATTTGCTAGGCCACGATATGAATTCTTTATTCCGCATCACAATAAGACTTTTATTTTTTTTTTGAGAAAGCGCATCACAATAAGACTTAAAGCCCAAACTAAGCATTAATATTTTTTCCTGGAGTCTGACTGATTTGCTTAAAAGAAGTCCAATTATCTCTTATTCAGTATTTTGTTTTGGGGGGCCAGCAGACTAATTACGGGAAATTGAATTGCATTAGAGTCTGTATTAACATTCATGATGGATAAAGCTTAAACTCATCCAATCTAAACGCCAGAGAAATACAAAATCAACTCAATGAAAGAAACAAATCAGTTCAGATCCAATTGGTCATATCTTCAAACCAAGGTTATTCATATTCTATTGATACACACGTTACAAATTTTACAATCTCATAAATATTTTAGCTTTGTTGATTGAGTCAAAAAGCACTAACACCATATTACATATCTATGCAAAATAAAGGCATAATCTCCATCCATCTAGTGTTCATGAGAGGACAAATAATGGTGAATCAACTATTAAACATTATGCCATTTCCTCCATTTGTGTCTCTGCCTCTTTGGGAGTTAGCATGGGAGATCCATTGGGCGTTTGGGAAGGTGCTTGCCATATTGATTTGAGGATTTGTGGGTACGAGCTATAAAGTATACATACAAAACCAAATGCACATATAATGAACATAAACCACCCAAAGGGAGGGACAAGTATCAAAATGAGCAAGTCACAAGCAAAAGCTCCACAAATAAGACACACAAATTCAACTAAAAGGAGAGAACTATTGTGGGAATTTGGTAGTGTCACCATTGCCAATGCTATAGTGCCGGTACATACATCTATTATTAATAGCACCATGATCACATTGTGTTCGTGGAATAGAGCACCATTTGAGTTTTGATACTTCAATCCGACGAGGGCGAGCAAAAAACTGAAGGAAAAACCGAACACGGCAAGAAATTGCTTGAAGAAACGGAGTTCTTGCTCAGATCTAGACATAAAAACATTAAAATGCCTCAGATTATGTACAAAAGATAGTTTTTTTTTTTTTTTTTGAATAATATGCATCATATTGTTAATTTTTTTTTTTTTTTGGCTTGGTTGCTAACAAGTAACAGGTGTGCAACATGGCATGTTTTGATATGTATAACATAGGGAAATGTTTTGGTGTATATAATAGGGTCAAGATAGCCTCAATTTTTAACTAAAGTTGGACAAAAATTGCAAAAACTTTATCCCATGTTCAAAGATGTTAGCTACTTGGTGTATAAAATCTTATAATGTTGTGCCAAAAGTCTGAACTAACCCTTGGCTTAGTAAATCCCATATTCTTGAAAAATTGGGATGATTTTACCAACTATCATGCATAAGGAAACTCTCTGCAACTTAATTAAGAAATTCGACAATAAAATCTAATATTTGTTTTGTATCGACAGGCAAAAAAAGTTATGAGAAAGAAACAAGGCAAAGAAAACGAAAACAGAACCATTAATAATACTCTGGCTTGACTCTCAAAATTTAACCCGGCTTAACATCCAAAGGTAACATCTTTGGATTTTGTGTAAAGTTCCAAAAGTTTTCACTTTTACAATTACAAACCTAACAATTAAAACAGGGGAAGAAGAAAGAACCAAAAAGAAAAATACTTTGAAGGAAATGACCCCAAAAAAAAAAAAAATCAGGGCATTAACCCATTAAAAGCTAGAATATATAAGATTAAAGTATTAAACTACAAGTTCCCAGTTTATTTACTTCAAAAAATCATGATCATAGTTTATGCACCATGTGTTACAGGCTTGTAGCCTTGTTGGGTTGCCAGGTAGTTAAACACAGTGACTCCAGGTCTTAGAAACACACCCAGTCCACACACACAACACAACACAACATAACAGAGAAGATGAAGATTAGGTAGCTGATTATACGCCAGAGGCTTCTTTATACTTGAACGTGGAAGCTCCAATCCAATGCTTGAAAAAACAATAAAAAAATCACATCCAATTTCTCTTTCATTTCCATATCTATCATTGAGTGCAATTTAATGAGCATTAATTGAACGCACATAAGCAACCAACCTTATTTAGTAGAAAACTTAAAAAAGGAAAAATGATCATGTAGGTTCAGGAGCTAAAAACGTCTTGTTTGTTTTAAAAAAATTAGTACTAAACCATGGAGCTTCAAGTCTTTGCACTACTAGAATTCATGGCTAAACAGAGAAATGTAGAACGAAAAAACTAAAGCAAAGAACTTGGTACTAACCTTTCGGAAAGAAGATTGCTCAAATTGTTGCTGTCCATCCTGAACTGAGTGAGGAATTCGGGTATGTTTGGAACAGAGGGAAATGGAGAGGAGAATGGAAATGGTTTATCAGCTGTGTGTTCTGGTCTTTTGTGCTTGCTTCCATTGAATTGAAAGAGTTGGTATTTAAAATGCTTCTTGGTCATGTGGTGGACCATCCCAAAGAAAACCAATAGAAAATTCCTTTTGATTGGGCATAGTCTGCATAGACATTACAAAATCCGAATTGAACGGAGTGTACCAAATGGATTCGCCGTATTTTTGAGTCATTCGGGATAGAAACGGACCGTTCCTATGATTGTCTATTTGTTTAAGGTATCCTATGATTCTTTATGATGTCAAAGTCTCATGGTCTGATACACTGCTTTTTTGTCTGCTACTCCCTCTATTCTCTATGTTAAATCTACACAAAATTTCCAACAGATACATAAATTGACTTTTATTTAATGCAAAATGTCACCTGTATTCCCTCATAGAAATGCTATTTCTGTAACATTTTAACAATAGATTTTATGTGACGGACTATTATTAGTTGTTACGGGTAGATAAAAAAGTAATTTAAATTGTGAATTTAAATTAAAAACAATAACAAATTAACAACCTTATAATTTGTTGTGAAAATGTTATAGACATAACACTTTTCATTTTCTTAAGTAACATGTCCCTTAAAAAAAAATACATTATGCGGAAACTATCTTTTTTTTCTTTTCGTTCTAAATTTGTCCCAAGGCCTGCCTTACCAAAGTACAAAATGTTAAGAGTATTAATAATAATATAAGTAATTGCATGGATTTTAATTATGGGTCATGCTAACGAGTGTCCTTAGGGCATTCATTAACAATCCATTTTAGGAAAGTTTTGACTTCACTTTTATGAGAAATGAAAAAAACTGTTAAAACATTAATTGTTTTTTTTCTTTTTCCATAAAGACTTTCTTTAACTGGATTCTTAACCAGTGTTCTAAGGGTACTTGTTAGCATTTCCCTTTAATTATTTATCACTAAATAATTCACTACCGTGACATTCAATTTTCATTTTTAAATATTTTTTCTTTAAAAAAAATATAGCATCCAAATTTAATTATGTATTTCTTTGGTGTAACACAATGCACTTACATTCAGCCATTGGGATCAATTTGGCAGGTTTGTTAAGATTTGGTATTGGTTGTTAAAAGAGTACATTTTTTAAAAATAAATTCTAAGCCTCGAATAATGTAAAAAAGAGTCAGCTATTCCATTCTCACTTTTAAGCTGACTCGATTTTCTAGCTATCCTTTTCTAGTGCGACTTCCCTGGATGTTTCCTTAGCCTTGCCCACACGTATCGAAACCACCGTCTTTTTAAAGAGGCCGAATTTTTGGGGTGTCCGATTTTTTGTCTTAGTTTGGGATGCCGTACTATTATTGCCATTTTTAATTTTCTTTTCTTTTACCTTTTGATCTAAATTCTTCTTATCTTTTTATATCATAATCAAAAGAAGAAAAAAAAAACTGTGATTAACCTTTTTATTTCAATTTATATCTATTTCTTTAAACTGATATAAATAAGAAATATAATTGTGAATTTATATGATGTTGTCTTATCATTTTCTCTCATTTCCATTTTAATATTTAAATATCCATTCTCAATCCTTCCGTACTTATAATTAAAACATCCAAAATCCAAACAAGAGCAGGGAGGAAAACCACCTTCAATTTTCTCATGGATGGAATCATAATTTTATGATTTTATATTTAGGGGGCCAAAAAAACATGCATAACTCTCTCTCTCTCTCTCTCTTTTATTTTTATTTTTTATTATCAATCAAGAATATAAAAAATAATATATTGAAAATAAAAATAAATAACTACATAAAAAAATAAAATTAGCCTATATTCAATTCAAATACTAAAAATATGAAAATCAAAAGATACAAATTACTTCTTTTTAATACATTTCAACTTCACCATTTATAATATATCAAAAAGTACTCGATTATGTACTAAATTTCATATTAATTTCCTTTTTTATTTACTAAATCAAAGCTTATCTTATACAATCAATTTCCATTTTGTTGGGAAACCTAGTTCTATATATATAGTTGAAATTTCCCATTCCATAGTTACAATAGAAATTAGAATAATAAGTACACCAAGACCACTCTATAAGTTAGCAGGTTGTTGATTTTCTGGTCCTTACAAGCTATTGGTGTAATTCATAAATATTTAACATTTTGTTTGGAATTCAGATGTTGAACTAAATTATATTTGTAATGGTGAAATTCCAATTTCAACAAACAAATATCATCAATTCTAAAAATTCCACATATCTCATTGCTTGCTCACTAGACCGATGATTTAATTCTTGTAATTGAGAATTTATTGCAACATGTAAAATATCTAATTGTTATCAATGACAAAAAAAAAAAAAAAAAAAAAAAAAAAAAAAAAAAAAAAAAAAATTAAGGCAGAGCTAAATATCACCATTAAATCCAAATCTCAAAGAGCCAAAACTTTTAACTTTTTTTTTTTCTTTCAAAGTGCCATTCTAAAAATATTATGAATCAAAAGTCATTTGCTTTTATTCCTCTTAGTTGTGATAAGAGCATTCACAATAAGACTTTTAAAAGCTAAAAAGTCAAATTTTAGCATCTCATTCCATAAAAAACACCCTACAACAAAGATGCTATTTCTATAAATTTTGGCATATGAGCTACAGTAGACTACCATAGATAGTAGTCTACTGTAGCTCAAATCTTATAACAAGAAATATTATTATATTCCTTAGATAAGTGGCATTGCTTTTAATGTTTGTAGAGGTAGTTTATTATTATTATTTTAATAAGTTGTTTATATTATTTTAAATGAAGTGGCAAAAAAAAAAAAAAAAAAACTTTTGATGTAGGGTGTATTGTAAAATAAGGTGTTAAAATTGATAAATTGGCTTTTTAATATGCTAAATGCTAAAAATTTTGAAAGTTTTGATGGGAATGCTCTATGAGGGATTTGTTTTTATTTTGTTATTCCAAACAAAGTTCTGTTATTGTTTTGGGAAAAGGCCACAAACCACATATATAAACTAGGTGATATTTTATTTTTTTTGGGTTCTTTGGACAATTTCAAATTTGAGAAGGCTAATTTTGCAATATTGAGGACAATGAAAAAAATTCTTTGGACATAAAATTTTAAATTCAAATGATTAAAAATTAAAATATATTATAGGGTATATTTGAACCAAGACAAAAAAGAATAGATAAAGTTGAACTCAATGATTGTAGATTGAAGTCTTCCTCCTAGGTTGTGACAGGACAAAGTGAGAAGTTTTTAACAAAATTATCCCTTGCAAAAGCTTATAAATACCCATGCAGCAGTGTGGAATAAAAAAAAAATACAAACCCATAATTTGTTGAAATTTCTTGATAAACTTATTGTCATCTAACTTAACCATCAAAAGCATCTAATATCAATATCACATGGTTGATCAATGATATAGCAATCAAAAGTCATTAGCAATTATATGAAGGAGATTGACAATAGAGGGTTGATCAAAGATATGACGAGTAAAATTCATTTTCCTTGCAAGAATTTTACGATGGAGATTGACAATTGATGATTGATCAAAGATATGACGAGTAAAATTCATTCGCCTCGCGTATATTATACAAAGGGGATTGGCAATAGAGGATTGGTTAAGCCAAGATTCATCTTCTGGCTATATTAAATCCAAGTTTGACAATAATTCCATTTTTTGTATATCTAGTACTACCCCTACACCCCCTACTTTCCTCTCCATCTAAATTTCCAAACACATGGTAAAATAATAATAGTTGCATTAGTGATTAACCTTACCAAGAAGATTTTGTTAGGAAGAAAGATTATACAGTAATTGTGAATTTTGAATAACAGTTTTGCTTTTATTGGTTTTTGGCTCTATGCATAAATATTAGTTGACATTATGGCAAATTTTTAAAGAGTTAAGGGATCGAAAGTTATATTTGGCTTGTGTAGGAGATGATGTGACCATATTCATTGTAATCCGTTGAGTTATAATGTGTTGAGAAGCAAGCCAACTCTACACATTTTGTGGCTGGTGACAATTTAAAGTAAGGTCTTTTTATTAGTTTCTTTCAATACCCCAATGGTAGTACTCATTGAATACTCATTTGCAAAGCCATCAATTTGATACTTGATTTTTTCTTTTAAACTTTAACCTCGATTGAATTGATTTCTTTGAACTAACACCACTATGATAAAGTGAAAATCATGAAATATTAACAATGTTATGGGCATGTTGAATGCATTTCATGCAAAATATGGCCACATTGCTTTGCAAATTTTTCATATGTGTAGAGTATTTTAAATATAAAATAAAATTGTTAAAAAAAACTTGCAAATTCTAAATTGTGTCATATATATTGAATACCTCAAATTTAGTTTCAAACAGCTTCTTTTCAAGTCTTGCTCAAATTCACGATTTGCAAAAACAAGGCCTAGTATAAAGCTGACTCAACACATTTTGGGCCAAACAGAAATGTAAAATGTATTATTACTTAATATTTTATAAACGATACATGAATTAGAAAAATAATCTAACCTTTTTATATAATTTAATACATTAATTGGACTATTTTCATATATTTATATTAAAAACTTTTAATTCTAAAAATGTTGAAACCATTAGTATTAGCATAAATATCATATTTTAGATGCCCACCGTCTCTCTTGGAAATGTTGGATTTTAGTTTTGAATTTGACTCGAAAACTATTAATTCTAATTTTAATTTTGATAAAGAGAGAGTGAAAGGAAGGGTAAAATTTTTGGGAGTTTGAAATTTTTTACACTTTTAAAATATTGCAAACATAGTAAAACGTATTAATAAAATTTGTACATTCAAAAATAATATAATAGTTTAAAATAATTTTTATTTATTAAATTTTTGGTCTTAATTAAAAATTTTAAATCGTACGACCGAAAAACAAGGCATTCTATTAATAGAAAATTTTTAAATTTTTTTTTATATTATAGGTGAGAGGATTACTTTTATATTACAATATTATTTTATGCAATGGTATTTGACAAATAGATATAATATATTATATTTTAAAGGACCTTTTTCCATTTTGGGGCTTAGGTTATTGCCTAAATGGCCTTATGGTTGAGCTTACCTGTTGAGAAGTTTTAAAGGAAAGGAGAGTATATGGTAAAGGGGGGAGGAGAGGAAAGAAAGGGAAATGACATACACCTTCTCTTTGATGCACCAAGTTAACTAAAAGAGCAAATAATGGGTTTGGACTAGTTAACTTGTTGAATAACTTGTTAACATGGGTTTGGACTAGGTGTCTTCTAGCTTATTTGGGCTGGGTGTCTTTTAGCTTCTGAACCAATTTTGCTATTTGAATGGGCACAATTTCGGTGTTTTGCATTAAGTCCCGTAAAGCCCGGTTTAATTAAATTTTGCTTAGAATAGGCCTAAATTTGAATTCTTTGGGCCGCATCATTGTAAGATTTAAGCCCAAGCAAATCACAATTTTTTTTTTCTTTTTGTTTTTAATTGAAGTCCAATTATCTCTTTTAGGATCTACTACAAATACAATTTATATCATAACTTATTGAGACAACTTATTAAGACAACAAATTGTGAATTGTAGAAGATCACTTTCACATTGACCAAACACTAATATTGTATCATTTTTTTTTCCCCATCACTCATAACCTACTACTTTAATATGTTGTAGAAAAAATGTCACTAGACTTATTGTATTAAAAATCAATGCATAATAAGAACACAATCTCCTCCATTAGTTCATCAAAAAAAATCTCCTCCATTCGCTGTGCTTAACCTTCTGTCAAGCCTTCCTCCAATTTAGTTACTTGTTTCTCTGTCACATAGGGAGTAAGCATGAGAGATCCATTGGATGCTTGGGAAATTGATTGGAATTGGAATTGGAATTTTTGTCTGAACTAGTTTGAAACTGATTGGAGATTTTATTGGCAAGACTCAAAAATCTGTTTATAAAAGTCATAAAGTAAATATACAAGTGTGGATGCACCTAACGCAAGAATGACCCACCCCAAAATTGGGTTAAGGATGAAGAGGAGTAAGTCACAGGCCAAAGCCCCGAAAATAAGACACACACTCTTGAAGAATAAGGGAGAATTTCTGTTGGAAGTGGCTAGTACCCACGCTACCAATGCTGTAGTAAAAGTAACTACATCTATTATTAGGCCTCGCATGATTGCATTGTTCATGGAATAGAACAGCACCTGAACCTAGATACACTAATCTGATGAGGATAAGCAAATCACTAAAGGCAAATCCAACCAGAGCAAGCCATGCGATGAAGGAACGAAATTCTTGCTCAATTCTAAATAGAGAACATAAAATGTCTCAGATTATGTGCAACATATAGTTAAAGGGTGCAAATATAAGAAATTAAATGAATAATTGTCACATTCCATTTGTTTTTTGGGGCTAGGTTGCTAGTAATGTGTAACTTTACATGTGTTGTTATGCATAGCAATGTGAAGATTGCTTTAATTAATAATAATAATAATAAAAGATGGACAGGGATGATAGAAAATTTATCCTTTGTTTAAGAGTAATGCATAAAATCTTTTGATGTCTTGCCAAAAATATGAACTAAGTTGGGAACAATAAATTACAAGGCACTTAATTGAGTGAATCTCATGTTCTTGAAAAATTAGGGTAATGACAGGGTTTTGTAATTTAGTGGTATTGCATGTTTTCTTTTATGAGGAGAATTGTGATTCAAATCCTCTCTCATCTATTATCGTAACTCTTTATTTATTTATTTATTTTTATAAAAATGGGGATAATTTAATCTTCTATCATGACTTTCAATAACCAAATGCTTCTTATTTTAAGAAAAAAAAAAGTAAAAGTAAATTGAGAAGAAGAAAAAAAAAACAAATAAGAAGAGGATTTTACCTTTAAAATCACAAGTTTTTCTAATTTTGTAGAAATATGCATAAAGAATTTTGAATTATGCAGAAGAAAATGCTCTGCATTTCAATAATAAATAAAAAATCGAAGATCCATTAATAAAACATCGATATTCATATTAAAAAAAAAAATACTAACATACATATTTAGCAAACAATATATATATAGCAATGTAAAGAACTGAATAATGCAAAATTTTGTCCAACGAATTTTCGATAAACGGTGTGAAAATCTTCCTTTTACATTAAACATGGCATAATGGTGTATTGAAAAAAATTCATATTTAGACTGTGTGTTTTGGTCAATGGTCAGGACCCCTTGGTTTGGTTTTATAATACAACTCAGCCATTCATCCAAAAAAAAAAAAAAAAAAAGGTACTACAAAAGATGTTTTACAAATTAAAGTTAATTGATATTTGACAATTTTTTAAAAAACTTTTTAGTTTATTCATTAATGTACAACTTTTTAAACATTCATTGTTTTTCTAGTAACTATAACTAATTTTTAACAATTTAAAAAAAAATTAGTAAAAAAGTTACATTTACATGCAAGAGAAAAAAGTTTTGTAACTTAATGAGGACTATTGACTTAAGCACTGTAATTTCCTAACTATCAAATCTATATATAAAATAATAGGTGAAGCAGAAAGAAACTCAAATTGCAATTTCAAATTAGAACTATAATTTTGTGCCATGTGTCCAGATTGCAATTCCAAATTAGAACTCTAATTGTGTGACATGTGTCTAGATTCATGTGAGGATTACACCAATTTCAATATGAAATTAGAGTCTAATTTTGAGCCATGTGTCCCAATATATTTTTCTAAATTTAGGTGTCAAGTGAAGACCACACCATACATACATATACAAATTTCCCCAAATCACGTAGGAGTCTTTAATGACTCTCTTGTCTCTTGGCTTTTCACATTTGTTTTTTTTTTTTTTTTTTTTTTTTTTCACATCAATCCCAATCACTCTAAAATCCTTTCTTAATTTTTGTGCCAAAGGAATTATATATATATATATATATATATATATTTATAAAATCAAAGTTGAGAGAAAATATAATTTAAATTCTAAATTGGATAATTAATTTTGCATCATGTATCTTATCTAAAATTTTAAATTTTTGTGCATGCATTAACACCTAACACGGAAGTTAGAAAACCACAATAATCAAGTTCATTCACCTAAGCAAAAACATTTAACTTGCACACTATAAAAATCCCTACCATCCCATTCATTGTTCATATAAGCATAAACATACAACCTTCCAGAAACATTCAGCCACATGAATGAGGAGAATTAAGTTTTCGTTATATTCCATTTTTTCAGAAAATTGCATCCAGTCATGCCTTTATTGTTTCATCCCCATCAGTGTATATTCTGTAACATTTATCTTATATATATGCTTTTGAGTTCAAAAATTGTATTGAGTTACTTTTTATTTGTGGCATGAAGGACTCATGATCATTTTTTGAGAGAAGAGTTACTGGATTACGTAGAGTAAGGATACTAAACAAAAATGATGCCGAAAATTTCACAGACTATACATGGGGATACCAGGTTCATTTCTTATATCTATATTTGTATTTTCAATCTGTAATGCTTTATTTATCCACAAATTATATTTTCATATTATTCTTTCATATCAAGTGCTCACTCAAAGATTGTCATAACCCATTTTTCATCTACAAAGTTTATAACTAATGAGATTATGATCTCGAACTAGCTAATTCCATGCAATAATTTCATGGAGGTTGGGCTGTCAGGAGAGAAATTAAATATTCACACAAAACAAGGGTCAAGTAATATTCAATGAAGAAGGTTTGGAAACTCTAACCATCAAAGACTCACATGGTACAAGGTATAAATTCTGCTAATGCTTTGTCATGCTAATTATTCTTGCCTGAACTATTTATTTATACTTAATCAGCACTAACCTTATCTTCATGGATTGTCTTTATAGACTCAATTTGATGCACCCAAAGGAAATGACCCTGTTGCATTAAACCTTGGTTCTATGGGAAAAGGGGAAGCTTGGGTTAATGGACAAAGTATTGGGCAATATTGGGTCTCATTTCTTACCCCTGAAGGGAGTCCTTCACAAACATGGTATGCCTTAGAACTTATGTTTGGTATTTTTGTTTGAATACTTAAAATAACAATACAAGCGATTAATTAGTAACAATACACATACAACTATTGTCACTGAGCAATAAAATGCAATTTTTCGTTTGTACTTAATAGTAAAAAGGAAGCCATTAGTTCTATGCTAAAAAATTAAAAATTTGGTCTTCCACCTTTACTCTTATTTCCAACCCATTCTTATATAGTAAAATATTTCTTCATACTTTCAGTCGTCAAAGTGACCTTGGCTTCATGAATTTCATTTACTATATATGTCAACATTTTTCATCAATTAGATGATGGTAGGATTTTTTAAAATATTTTTAAATAGGGTAAAATTTATGTACAATATCTTAAGTACATTACATTAGATTTTTCAATTAAATTCAAATATAGAATTCCAAATTAGAGTTCTAATTTTAAGCCATGTGTCCCAATATATTTTTCTAAATTTAGGTGTCAAGTGAAGACCACACCATACATAAATATACAAATTTCCTCAAATCACGTAGGAGTCTTTAATGACTCTCTCTGTCTCTTGGCTCTTCACGTTGTTTTTTTTATTTTTTTTTTTATCAGTCCCAATCACTCTAAAATCCTTTCTAGATTTTTGTGCCAAAGGAATATATATATATATATATATATATATTTATAAAATCAAAATTGAGAGAAAATATAATTTAAATTCTAAATTGGATAGTTAATTTTGCATCATGTATCTTATCTAAAATTTTAAATTTTTGTGCATGCATTAACACCTAACACGGAAGTTAGAAAACCACAATAATCAAGTTCATTCACCTAAGCAAAAACATTTAACTTGCACAGTATAAAAATCCCTATACCATCCCATTCATTGTTCATATAAGCATAAACATACAACCTTCCAAAAACATTTAGCCACATTTTCCACAAAAAATAAAAAACATTCCCACGCCTTCACCACTTAAAAGTTAAAACTAACACAAACTTTCACTCTCGCATAGATCTTCACATTTAACTTTCATCTATTTCTCAAATGCATAATCTTTTCTCTGAGTTTTTAAAGGCATTGAAGGTAGTTTCTCTCTATCTCCCTTGCTTTCATATTCTTATGTTTTCCCCAATTTGGGTTGCAATTTGTGCAGTCGTTTTTTTTTTTAGTGGTATGATGAAGATCAAAAAAGCAAAGTTTCCGTTAACAAAACAAATCACACACTCCTAAGAAAAGGTGAGTAAACGTTTTCCTTTCTTTTTGTGAAAATTTTGTTTTTGAATTATATATAAATAATAATTAAAAAAAATTATGAAGCAGGCAATTATCACTTAGAAAATAAGCAAGCAAAAAAAGAAAAAAAAAGTGCTTCACAATATCAAAAATTAAGAATTAATAAACTTTTTTAAAAAACAATATGGACAATTTACATTTTCTACCTAATAATATTCTTACAAGATTTTTTAAAGAGTTAACAAAAAAATAAGAATAACTATATATCAATAGTATTTAAATTATATATATAGGAATTATACTATGCACCTCAATGTGTATTTTTTAAGTATATCCATGCATATGCATGGAGTTACAGGCTAGAACCATAAAATTTGAATCATCTGCATTTTCTAATAAAGTTTGCTAAATCATAAATTAGAACCATCATTTGTAACTTAAAATCTCCGAATTTATACATCTAATCTACCAAACAATACCTACTAAATAATAAAGCACAAACTTTCTTGTCCAAAGCATATTTTATGTCACTATGATGACACTGAACCATACTCATGTGGAACCACACAATAATAATAAAAAAAAATAAAAAGAAACCATCCACTGATCACACATCACATACCTCCCAGAAATCAATTATACGAATTCTATCAAACTATACTCATCTAAGCTAGAAGATAGACAACACAAACAGCATTTCATATACGCCTAACGTACAATCCACCTATACACACAAACCACTCTTGTGCCAATTATTTATAAGCAATTATAAGTAAAGCCCCAATTGACAAGCCATATCATATAAGGTTTGCTGGTCTGCTCGACTGAAATTGTAAAAAAATTACATAATGCTAAGTTTTGTTAATAAAATTTTTTTTGTTAATAATATGAATTTAGACTTAACTAAGCATTTTAAACATGAATAAACTCATGATTAATAAAAAAAAAAAAAAAAAAACCAATAGTAACACTTAACTAATAAAATGCAATTTTTTTTTTCATTGTCTTATTTAATTATATCCATTCCCGTGCGGCCACACGGGTTATATACTAGTTATATATAAAAAAAGAGCACTCTTAAGCAAATGTGTATGAAAGTTAGACAAACATGTGTACTTCTCTTGTGTACTTTCGGATTGAGAATATAAAAAGTTCAGAAAATTATTTGCATCTCAATAAATAAATAAATAAATAAATAACCCATTTCTAATACTCTGTCATGACACTTAAACATTGCTCAATATCCAAAGGTGAGCTTTTTGGATCTTACCTTTATAGGATTCAAACATTTCAAAATTTTCAATTCCAATCTTCTACATTGTTGGCAGCCAATGAAAAAATTCCACAGAGAGAGAGAGATTGATGAGCATGGAAACAATTAAAACAGGGGAGAAAAGAATCAATAGAACCAAAAAGATAATGATATGAGTGAAACTAAAAAAAGAAGAAGAAAAAAGAAACTAAGAAACAACTGATTAAAAGCTGCTCAAGAGTATGATGCATAATGAACTGTAGTTGCCTTAATTCATCCAAGGAAAAACAATTGTAGTTGCATTAGGCAGTTTGACACTCTGAAATCCTAATCAAGGCCTTGAAATACACACACATACACAATGAAGAAGATTGATTCTAGCTTGTGCACCAGAGAGACTTCATGTACTCAAATGTGGAAGTTACACTGCTTTTGAACCAAAAAAAAAAAAATGAAGAAATCAACTCTATCAATGAGTAAAGTTTAATGAACATTAATTGAACACACATAATCAAAATCTTATTTAGTGAAACATTAAATGAAACTCATGAAAAAAAAAAACACACATAGTACTAAAACTGTGGCCTTAAGGCTTGAACAGAACTCTACTATAATCCATGACCAAACTGAAAAATGTAAAACCAAAATCTAAATGAAAGAGCTTTGTATTTGAGCTAACCTTTCGGGAAGATTGCCGGAATGGTTGCAGTCCATAATCTCGGTGACTGTCTCTGACTCTGAGCAAGAAAAAGAACTGGTTTCTATGATATCTCTGTTGTTTTTGTGCGTGTTTTGGTGTTGGTGGTGAGGAAGAAAGAGCCCGGGGCATTTGATTTATAGAGACCTTTGGTGAGTCACCACAAGGAATAGACAATATTGGAGAAATCTGAATAATACGGAGACGTACCAAATGGTTTCTCCGTATTCCCAATGGTTTCTCCGTATTTTCGAATTATACGAGAAACCAACTGACCATCTAAAATCTAAGTAAACTTAGGAATGTTCATATTAGTAAATCTAGGATTGTCATTTGCCCATTTGTTTACGGCATATATTTTGATACAGTTTTCTTTTCTTTTTTAAACTTTTTAAAGCATATACAATATTATACTTTCCAATATTTTAAACTTATATGGTGCCATTTTTGTAAGTGATAATTTCATAATTACAATGAAAATGCACTTTGAATTCTGGATATTTTAATTAAAAACACACAAATATTGTCACGCCCCAAACCCAAAAGGGCCCAAAGCATGAGAAAAACATCTCAAAGGTATCTGTAGATTTTGTTCATTTCGACAATTCAATCCAAATAAAATCATATCAAGTACCAATATCAAGAATTATCATAATAATTCCATCAAATATACACCCAAAGTAAGTCAGAGCTCTATGCAATAAATACAATGACCATTAGTTACAAAAGAATGGAGGTCTAAATAAAATAATTACATAACATCAACTTGTCCCATTAGTGGAAATAAAGTCATAACCACTATTAGATACAAAAGAATTGAGTTAAGCCTACTCTAAGTTACGTCATCATTTACCTCCATCACAAAAATCAGCCTCTATCAGCAGTTAGTCTAATTACTGCTAGCCACCAAAAAGCTGTCTTAAAACGATAGTTGCCTACTCTAAAAAAGTTTGTAAAATAATAGAATGAGACAGAGCCCAGTAAGTAGCATAATTAATGGGAGTGGGGGAAATGCAAGTTTTATGATGATAACAATTTACAAATCATGTTTTAATTTGGGAATTTCCAAATAATTTCTACAAAACCATTTCCAAAAATAATAAGACAAGAATAAATAAAATGACAAGGCACAAAGCTTCTCAAAATGCTCTCATGAAATTACATATATAATATTCCTCAAAATATCTCTCAAAATGAAACTACGTTCTATACACTGTGAGCAATAACAACACCGTTCCAAACCAGAAAATCTAACCCAAGGCCACATGACAATCGCCGACACAAAGCCGGAACTTATCGCCGACACAATGCTGGAACTCATCGCCGACACAGAGCCGAAACTAATAACCATCACAAAGACGAGTGCTAAGATACCAAGGTCACACAGACTATAGTATCTAACTAGGTAATCACCAGGTAATTATATGTCACAGCCCAAGGGAAAAATATAAAGAGCTCACAGTTTACATGAAATCAAAACACAGTTCAATTTCAAGTAATTTCACAAAACCTTTGAAATATCCAAAATATTCACAAAGTTCTCAAAGTCTTCAAACTCATTTCTTGTCAAGAGATTTTGTATCAATTTTCCCAAATATCAAATCATCTTTAATTTTGCAAATAATGCAATAAGAAATAAAATCTATTCTCAAGAATTTAATCAAAGATGCTACTCTTTTCCATGTTAATAAATCATACATTTCCCCATATGCATTGCCAAATATGATGTCCTTTTTCATAAATAGTCGTATACAATAAGGTTACAACACAATACTTTTTAAGAAAATATAATCCCACAAATAATTTCCCAAAATATGTTTGACCCAAAAATAACATTTATGCAATGTGGTTATTTTACAAAAATATCCCATTAAAAAGTTACTTACCTTGCAACCCGCAAAAACCTAATTTTCCAAGCTCCAAATAAGATTAGTTAGAACCTAAACAATACCAAGCAAACCTATCACAATAAACATAAAACTTGAAATTGTATCTAGCTGCATATTAGGAATTGCCAAATAAGCACTAAATTAGGCAAGCATAGATTTAGCCTCACAAATAATATTTTCCACTTCCAAAGTTTCTCAACCAATTACTTTACAAGGCATAGACTCCCATTATATTCATGAATCATTCAAGGTATTATCTCTAACATCAAAACCTCAATAATTTATGAGTAGTTTCCACAAGATTTTCATAACATCATCAAGAGACCCATGACACCAAAATCACAATATCCTTCAAAACAAACAATTTAAATCTTTACTAGCTCCAAATAAACCATAAAAATTATATTCACCATTTATTTCACATAATATATCTCAAAACCCCTAAATTTTCACCATTCATAAACCTTTGTTAGCCACCACTAGTAAAACCATAAACCCACTCATCAAATTAGTCCACCAAATAAAAAATCCATATACAAAATTACAAGAATATCACCCGAGAAGCTCATAAATCTCAAGAACATCATTATTAAAGCTTGGGTAAGATAACCTCAAACAAGAACATAACACCCATAAAAAGAGATTAGAACTTTTACCTCAAATAACTTATGTGAAGGTGTGATGTTCTTGAGGGTTTTCCGGTGATCTTGTCGGAAAAATGGAGGAGGTGATGAGGAGTGTACCGGTGGGAGAGTGAGGGAGTGGAATGTGTGTTGTGTTGAGTGAAAAGGAAAAAGAAAAGAAGAACAAGAATGATAGTGACCGGCCAAATAGAGAAAAGAGAGAATTGTGAGATATGTGGTGGGGGGGGATGGGTTAGGTGGGGCATATGTGGGCCTTAAAAAATTTGACTTCCTCTCTCTTTTTTTTCTTTTTTTTTTTTTGGTAAATTCCACAAACATACCCTGAGATTTGGCATAATACCAATCAAGTCCAAAAGATTTAAAAATTGACCACTTCAGTCCTTAAACCCAAATGGCTTATAACGTCGTTACCTATTTTTAATTCTATTCCAAAACTCTCCTCTTTCTCTCATCTGTCTCCTTCAGCCTCTCTCCTCTTTTTCTCTGACTCATATTAGAAGAAGCAATTGAAGAACACGATCCCAGTAATAGGGAGGAATGGTTTTTATGATTAATGTAAAAGGGAGGAAGGGCTTGTTTTACTCTCTCTAGGTCAGACCTCTCTAAATCTCTCTTTTGTCCCAGAGCTCTTCTTTCTCTTCTCTCCATATGGCTTCCTCGTCCTTTTCTCTAACCTCTCTTTGTCTTTATGGTGCGCCGCAGTGGTGGAGTTGCGGTGGTTTGTGAGTTTTGGTTAGATCTGTGTTGGAAGATTTGGGTTTTTTTGTGGATTGGCTTTGGAATTTTGTGGGTTTTTTGGTTTGGATCAACGAAGGCGTGTGGCTGTTGCCTCTAGAATTTCCCATGTTGATTCATCCTCCACAGTCACAGTCACAGAATGCACGCACCGCCATGGTCTCGACCAAGTCATGATCTAGACATTTCCAACCTTCACACTCGATGGATCACTCATTGAAAGCAGAGGCTAGAGTTGCAATTGCATGCAAGTGGATGAGATCGTGAATCAAAAGAGTGGGAAGCTCCCAAGGTGACCTTCACACGATGGGTCACTCACTGATTCAACCTGTTTACAACATAGAGATGTGATGGAGTGAGTTGCTTGTGCTGGGGTTTGACATTTTTGTGAATTTGAGAAGATTTTTTTGGGGGTTTTGATTTGTTGGGTTTGGTTTTGGATTTGAAGCTGGGATTGGTTTTTGATTTTGTGTTGACGTTGATTTTTGGTATGGTTCTTGACGGTAGGTTCTTTGATTTGGATTTAAATATTCAAATGAACTGATTTGTTGTGTTTTACTCTCATTAAATGAAAATTTGTTTTGATTGTTGGTTCCATTCAAGGTTTTTTTTTTTTTTTTTTTTTCCTTGTTTTTTTACTGGGAACGTGTTTTACAATTTCTTCTTCTTCTTGTTGTTTGTTTACTGGGAAAGCTCTGAGCATCAGAGAAAAAGAGGAAAGAGATTGAAGGAGGCAGATGAGATAAAGAGGAGAGTTTTGGAATAGAATTAAAAATAGGTAACAGTGTTACAAGCCGTTTGGGTTTAAGGACTGAAGTGGTCAGTTTTTAAATCCTTTGGACTTGATTGGTATCATGCCAAACCTCAGGGTATGTTTGTGGAATTTACCTTTTTTTTTTCTTTTTTTCTATGGGCTGGGCTGTTACAAATATACTAGTTAAATTATAAAGTTCTTTGCAGTTGATTAATTGTCTTTATGTTCAAGTAAATTCTCATTGGTATTTTCTTAAGTATATTATCTAAAAACTACACTTTATTTCCTCAAGTAGATGTTTTACAGTGTTATGACTTATGAGATAAGTGAATGCATGGACACCTTTTTTTTTTGGGTGCTGAGAGCATCCTTATCAAGGATTGCAAAAATGCTAAAACTTAAATTTTAGTATCTAAAACCCAAAAAACCCACTCCATCAAAATTTGCATATGCTAAAAAAATTTGAGATCTTGCTACAGTGCGCTTTCATTTTTGAGAGTGCACTGTAACAAGATGTTATCATTTTTTATTAATTTCTTTTTTTCTCTTCCGTGCTTGTCTCCTTCTCAAGTCTCTTCTCTCTCCTCTCTCACTTTTCCTCTATCACACCATCTCACCATATCAACCAACTCTCACCATCTTCTTCCTAAAAAGCTCACAAAAAACACCCAAACATCCCAACAAATTACCCAAAAACTCTACGACAAAAAACCTCATAGACACCATCAAATTGCCCTTTGTAAATCATACTTGAAACCTAGAAAAAAACCCCCATTGCAGTCACATAGAAACCCAACCAAAAAACCAAAAAATCAACATAGAAAAATACCCAAAACCTCACTGAAAATAACCAGAAAATACAACCAAAAAAAAAAAAAAAACACAGAAAAATAGCTTCCAAAACCCAGAAAATCAATCCTAAAACTTCCTTTGTACACACCACCAAAAATACTCCCAAAACCCAGCAACAAACCACTGAAAAACCCTCAAAATATCCTTGCAAATCCATTGCTGAGATTGTGTGTGGTGGTTTGCGTTGGCGTTGGCTGGGTTCCGTGGTGGCTTTGCCTCGTTTGGATCAAAGTCTAGGCTCTGATTGGGTTTGAATTCGGAGATAAAGCAGAGAATGAAGTTGTTGAGTGCCGTGGTTAGAGGTGATGAGCTTGAAAAGCTTAGGCCATGGAGGTTTTGAGAGTAGAATATCAAAGAGAGGGAGAAGTTTCTAGACCAAGTTGAGAAAGATGGAGAGACAGTGGGAGAGAGATAGAGGGAGTGTGAGAAATAAATAAAAAAATGAATAAAAATATTAAAGTAAGAATATTTAAATGAATTTGTAAAAAAAAATAGAACGTTTGATGTTTGGTATATTGTAAAATAAGGTATTAAAATTATAAAAGGAGTGTTTTGAGATTGTAAATGCTAAAAAATTTAAAAGTCTTAATACCAATGCTCTAAATAATGACTTTATTGCTCAACCCAAACAGAGGAGAAACAAAAGGATCTGAGCCTGGCCCCATCTCTAATCATGACCTAAACAACATAAGCTAGCAAATTGGAGATAGAAATTGGCCCAGACCAATTTACCAAAGTTGCCTACCAGGCTACAAGATGGGCTAAAGAATTGCCCTCTCCAAAAAATGTACTTTGATTGTACCACGAAATTACAATTGAAACATATTACATCAATAGTGTGATGTTTAATTTTAGGCTTATTTTTTATTTTTAAAAACTATAACTTAATCTTGTATTTCTATGCTGTAATTGTAACACAACTTTCTTACATTATGATTTTGGAGTAGGTAGGTTAATATTTTGTAACACAACGTTCTTACATTCTAATCTTGTATCTTTTAGACCCACGCTTCAATCACGGACCTCATTTTTCATTTTTTCTTTTTATTTGGTCCCCAGGTATGCCTTACCATCAAGAATTACATTTCCTAGAGTACCATAAATGCGTACTCCCTGAGTACCATAAATGCGTACTCCCTGAATACCATAAATGCGTACTCCCCCTCTCACATAACTGTGAGTCCCACTAATTAAATTTATGGTAGGACCCACAATTCATATGAGAAAGGAGAGTACACATTTATAATACTTCCGGAGTATTCAATAATTTTCCCTTATTATTTTGATCCATTTTGGAATTATGTAGAGGATTTAACAATTTTTTTTTTTTTTAAGAAAAAGAAGAAATATTGAGTATGTATTATATAAATTATGTGGTTATGATTTTGTTAGGGGTATTCCAAAAGACTAAAAAATCAAATGAATTTGGACTAACATTTAGTGACATTGAAACTTAATGCACTTTGAGCAATTGATGTTTCTAAACGAAAGTTTTAATAACCTGTGGTCTTTTTCTTCCTTTTTTTTTTGGGTAACCAGCCTATGGTTTTTTTACGTTAACCTCTTTTATATATATATATATATATATATATATATTTATATTTATATATTAGATAGAATTTCTACTCTAGCCTAGTCTAAGTATATATGTGTGTGAAACTCCCTCCTAGAGACTTGAATCCCGACCCTTGTCTTCCACACCCCACTAGCACTTATAATTGTAGAGTGAGCATCGCATCAAGGGCGTGCGGTGGTAACGTTAACCTTTTTCAATCCTTAATCTTTCAAATGAGCAATTTTAGTCGTAGGGTTTAAAAGTTGAACTTTAGTGGTTATTCTATCTACTTCTATTTTTTTTTTTTTTTTTTTTTTTTTTGTGTACGTGACTAATGATGAAGTAAAAAGTGGCCAATTTTTAATACATGAAAGTGATTTAAAAAAAAAAAAAAAAAAAAAAAAAAAAAAACTACACAATCAATCTACCCAACTAGAACTTGATAAAAAGCTATTATCATGAGCAGATACTATATGTTAAAACTCTAAAAATAAAAACAAAATTTACCCAATTGGAACTTGTATTTGAGCCCCAGTTCCACATTCCCCCAATTTTCATTCTAAAGGAATGTAATATTCACCTTTTTTTTAATGACAATTCAACCATAACAAATGTAGTTCTAAATAAAAAGATGTGATAAGGGTAATTCTGAGGTTTTGATGAAGTTGTCCATATTAGGTGGAAGTGACGGTCCTAATGAACTCATCAGCCTCGCTTACGACCTAACAACGACAGAGTGAAAGTCGACGGTTCCACCTCAAAACTGATGGTTGCACCCTGAAGACAACATACATCTGAATGAGATGACTAGAATATATTGACGGGATATGAAGTTGACGAGGGGGAAGCTGAAGAGGATAAGTGAACCTTTGACGAGGCTGACATGACTTGGCCTCCACGCATAAGCATATAAGGAAATATCTTGTGCTCTACGCTTAATCCTAATAAAGAGAGTCCTATAAGGAAAAGATCCTGTAAGATACGCAAATTAAAGAAGATCTCTCCCAAAAGGAAATATCTTCTAAGCCAAGAAACGAATCTTAACCCCATGCTACTATAAAAACCCCAAGACCCTCACAAACTAAGGTAAGCATAATTCTCCCAGCTCTGGCACTCTAGAGTTGTGAAAATTCTCTAACTTAACCTTCGGAAAGTCTTTGGCCGGTACCACATCGGTACTCTCCTAGGGTTTTCTTTGTTTTTGTTTCGTAGGTATTGTCTCGAGCACGCGAGCATTGTGTGACTTAACTGACGATTTTCGACATCATCAGTTGGCGCCGTCTGTGGGGAAGCTTGCAACTTGTAAGCCATACTATCGCTTCTCGGACAAAGAGTTGCATGATACTTACTCGCTCGATGACAACCATCAACAATGTTCAAGGAGATGAACCATGCACAACTGCACTCGAGAGACAAGTTCAAACTCTCATCACTGCCATGGAGCATGATGTGCATGAAATATATACAATAAAGTACTCACATATCTACATATTTAGCCTTACTTTTATGTTATTTTGTGATTGATTATATAATATCTTTGTGTTGTAGGTAACAAGGGCTTTACATGCAAAGTGGGGCTAGGCCAATTGAATCAAGCCAACTTACATCCAGCCAAGCATGAATTCAAGAAAAGACTAACCCAATTAAATTTAAGTCCAATTGGAGTAAGGAATCAAAGGAAATTTGCGCCAAATCAAGTCCAATTCGGATTAGGATTCTAGACTGCACATCAGTTAGTATTTTTGGCATAACTTTCGGCTCAGATGTCCAATCGAGATGATTCAAGTTGGGCTGGAACGATAACTTAAAGGGCTACAACTTTGTAGTTTACCAAAAGTCCAAATTCTGACGTTAAATGGGCCAAAATAGTCGGTTAAGTGAAGTCTAAAAATCTGGAATTTTCTCCAAACGGGAATTCAACTTGTAATAAGATTCTTTAACATATTTAAAGGCTCTTTAGGGCAAAATTCAGGGAGGCAAGTGCTAGGGTTGAGGGCTGAGGGCTGAATGTGTAGAGAGTTGCAGCTACTTCTTCCATGACAGTTAGTTTTATTTTATTTGTCTAGTTTAATGTTTAGTATTTTATTTTTGTGTTTTCTTTCAATTACTATGAGTAGCTAAATTTATAATTAGGGTTGAGGATGAAACCTTGTTAAGGATTATCAGTTATATTTATGTGATTTGATTTTTCCCAATATAGTTGTTCTTTAATGATTTAAATTGTTCTTACTTCATATCAATTGACTAAGATGGAATTCTAGATATGAGTTCAATCATGTTTTTCTCATGATTTAGGATTTGTCTTAATTAATTGAATGCTTGGTTTATTAATTCTTGATTATAAAATTGGATATCACTTGTGATTTGTCTGTCAATGGATACAATTTATGATTTGATTTTTAGAATTGGATATATCTTGTGATTTATTTGACTACGGATACAATTGATAATTTGATTTTATACTTAAGAAGCAAAGAAGAACATGCTTTAGATTTTTAAACATAAGTTTTAATGATGATATTTTCCATGATAGCAAGATTGATTTCTAGATTATCATGTAGTGAGTTGGGAAAAGTTAATGATCATAAATATATGCTGATATGACTTACAAGGCGGATTCCAAAACCTTAATTCCTTTCTCTTGATTGTTTACATCTTTTTATTGCTTTATATATTTTTCTTAGTTTAACTATTTGCTTAATTTTATTAATTGCTTAGTTTATTTTATTGTAACCAACCAATTTTTATTTAAACTAGATTAGGATTGATTTGGTTAAGGTTTAATTAATTTTCCTACATTCATACAAGTCCCTGTGGGTTCGACCTCGTTCTTGTCCAACTATACTTCGGTACGGTTCGTACACTTGCGAGTATTTTAAAATTTCACAACAAGTTTTTGGCGCCGTTGCCGGGGACTTGGTTAGGAAAATAAATTAGGTCTTAATTGAATTTTTCCTTCTACTAGTTGTAGTTATTTTTTTTTTTTTAAATAGAAAAAAAACAAAAAAAAATAATAATTTCTTTGTGCTTGGTGTATGAGAACTTGGATACGTGATAAAGAAAATCGTCTTGTTAGTTTTGATTATTCATCCACAATGGGAGAAACTGGAGATGATTCAAAAACTCTTAGGGAGTTGTTCTCACCCATAACCACCAACCCTCCATCTTGCATAGTATTGCCTGCAACCACTGCTGCACATTTTGAGTTAAAGCCACAGATAATCCACCTTCTTCCTACTTTTCATGGATTGGATAGAGAAGATCCTTATATGCATGTGAAGGATTTTCTTGAGATTTGTGCTACTTGTAAGTTTCAGAATTTCACTGATGACTCTGTTCGCTTGCGTTTATTCCCTTTTTCCTTGAAGGATAAGGCAAAAGCATGGCTTAATTCTTTGTCACCTGGATCTATCACTTCATGGGAACTGTTGGTCACAAAATTCCTCTCTAAATTTTTCCCAATGGCCAAGACCAATGCTTTAAGGAGAGAAATTGCAGATTTTTATCAGGATGAACAAGAGAAATTTTATGAGAGTTGGGAGAGATTTAAGGACTTGATCTTAAAGTGTCCCCATCATGGTTTTGAAACATGGAGACTAGTACAATATTTTTATAATGGTTTGACTCAGACAAATCGTAACATGATTGAGTCCATGAATGGTGGTGGATTTTTGAGTCTTGTAGATGATGAGGCTTACAAATTTCTTGAGAATTTTTCTGAAAGTTCACAACAATGGGATTTTTCCAATCGTAAAGAGAGATGTGCCCCTGCAATTAAGAAATGAGGATTGTATGAAGTCAGTGAAGATTTAGACATAAAAGCTAGGTTGGACAATCTCACTCGTAAGGTTGAAGCTTTAGCTTTAGGTAGAGGAATGAATTCTGTCAATCAAGTTCAAAGTGAAACATGCTCTATTTGTGCTAGTCCTATGCATACAACACAAATGTGTCCTTCTGCAGCTGGGTACCCTGATTTTTATGCTGAGCAAGCAAATGCACTGAATAATTATGGAAAACCATTTGCTAGTCCATTTTCAGAGACATACAATCCAAATTGGAGGAACCATCCTAATTTCTCATGGAGGCAAAGTCAGCCTCCCACAAATGTAGGTGGACAACAAGTGCATCAACAAAGTCAATTTCGTCCACCTACTCAAGCATATCCTCCCATTCCTCAATCAACACCTCAGTTTGTAACACCACCAAGACAACAACCATCTTTGGAGGAGTCTCTCAAAACTTTCATGCAGTCAACTAGCCAAGCCATTCAAGAGATGAAAAGTTCCACCCATTTGAATACTCAAGCTATTTCAAAGTTGGAAAATCAAGTTGGCCAGTTAGCAACCCAAGTTGGAGAAAGGGAAAAAGGAAAGTTTCCTAGTCAACCTATACCTAACCCAAAAGGACAGTATGCCATCAATGGTTCTTCTAGTTCTACTCATGGACAAGAACATGTTCAGTCTATTACTACCCTTAGGTCTGGTAAGCAAGTTGATAATCAAGTGAAAATGCCAGAAGTGGAGGATGATGAAAATATTATGTTAAAGGAAAAAGGAACTCATAGTTCACATGATGATCATAGAGAAAAGAAGGACAACCCACCCGCCACTCCAATTCAGGATCTTAATTCCCCCCTTGATAAGAGGTTTGTTCCTAAAGCTTCATTTCCTCAAAGGTTAATCAGTCCTCAGAAAAGTGCACAATTTGGAGACATTTTAGAGGTCTTTAAGCAGGTGCAAATAAACATTCCATTTCTTGATGCAATTCAGCAAGTTCCTGCTTATGCCAAATTTCTAAAAGATCTTGTGACAATGAAGAGAAAGACAAATGTCCCTAAAAAGGCATTTTTGACCGAGCAAGTCAGTTCAATCATTCAGAATAAATATCCAGTGAAATGTAAGGACCCTGGATCTCCTACAATTTCATGTAGGATTGGGGATCATCTCATTGAGCGAGCTTTGCTAGATTTGGGGGCAAGTGTGAACTTATTGCCATATTCAGTATACTTACAGCTAGGTTTGGGGGATTTAAAACCAACAACCATGACACTTCAATTAGCTGATAGGTCTGTGAAAATCCCTAGAGGTATTATTGAGGATGTGTTGATTAAGGTGGACGCATTCTATTTCCTGTTGATTTTGTTGTGTTAGACACTGAACCTACTCTAAATGCCAATACACAAATCCATGTCATTTTAGGTCGCCCTTTCTTAGCCACATCCAATGCTTTGATCAATTGTCGGAGTGGTGTGATGAAGATTTCTTTTGGGAATATGACTGTTGAGCTTAATATTTTTGACATAAGTAAGCAAGTACTAGACAATGAGGATATATGTGAGGTTAACATGATTGGGAGCCTAGTCCATGATACTTTCCTACAATCAAGTTGTGAGGATCCCCCAAATGCTTGCTTAACCCGTTTTGATTGTAATTTGGATACTGAAAAATCAATTGAGGAGGTCAATGCATTGTTGGATTCTATTCCTCTCTTAAGTATTGATAGCTGGCAGCCAAAAGTGATCCCTCTTCCACTTTCTTCATCCCTATTCCCATCTATTGTAGAACCACCAAAGTTGGGTGAATTTTGGGAACACCAATTGATAAGTATACTTCAAGAGTATAAGGAAGCTATAGGTTGGAAAATTGCTGATATTAAGGGTATTAGTGCTTCTGTGGTTATGCAAAGAATTCACTTGGAAGACACTGCAAAAGCTTCTCAACATGTTTTTGACCCAGGTAAGTTACAATATCATTAGACTAGTCCATTCATAATATGAATTATTTATCTCCATGGTGTTGTTGGGATTTGGATGGTCCTGTTTATCAGGATTGATCTCCAGTTGTGTTAAATCTTTTTGAAAAAAAAAAAAAATTCTTTTTTATTTTCTGATTTTAGATTAATCTTTGTGTTTATTTTCTTGTTTAGTTTTATTTTCTTTTGTTCTAGCTGATATGTGACAGAAATTAAAATTTATAACAATCAGCTTGATTAAGGTACGTCTCCTCCTTCTCCTTACCTTACTTTTCCTACTTGAGTTTCTCATGTTGCATATTCATATTTTGCTCTCTTTTCATTCAAGACATATATTTGAGAGTATCATTTTTAACATTGAGGACAATGTTTGGTTTAGGTTTTGGGGGGATGCATATAGCTTTCTATCTTTTTGTTTTGTTTAGTTGTGTTAAAAAAAAAAAAAAAAAACTTTTGCCTAGCTTGAGGTTTATGTTTTGAGTTCATTATACTACTCTTGCTTAAAGAATTTCATTGCTTTCATGCTCAATTCATTGCACATGCACATAGCCACTCAAACACAACTTGTTGTTGAAGGATAAAAATGATTAGAAAATCTTGATGATAACAATGTGGAGACTGTAACCCCTGTGAGTTTTGAGCCAATCATTATTTTTGGAGGGTTATTCATTGTTTCTAATCTTAAAATTCATTTGGAAGTGCATAACATATTTCCCTTGTTGTAGTCTCATTGTTTTTTTCTTTTGGCCAAGAAAAAAAATATATATGATTTTATGCCACACTTTAATCTTTTGAAGTCATTGATGTTGAATGAACTATACTAGTCTTTGAGAGATGAGATTAGGCCATTTTTGTCTACTTTGAGCCATATATGTATTTTTCTTTTTTTTCTTTTTTTGATACATTATCGCTAGTCACCCCGTTGAGCCTTTTAATTAGCCTTTCTTTCTTAAAGCCCTTATCCATAGTGTTTCAAGATTGAATTTGATCAATTTGTTTCAATGTGGTGGTTTGTAAGAGAATTCAAAGAAAGAAAGAAAAATTCAAAGAAAAAAAAAAAGAAAAAGAATTGAAAAGAGAAGAAAAAAAGAAGAAGGGAAAAGTGTCAAAAAGAAGAAAATAAAAAAGGTTCTCATCAAATTTTGAGAAGTGAAATGTAAGGAAGAAGTACTACTTTGAAGAAGAAGAGTTGAAAAAAAAAAAAATGCTGAATGAAAATTCCAAAAAGAGTTGACATTCCAACAAATCTTGAAAACACTTCTTATTATTTACCTTCACCCTTTTTCATTTCATTCCCTTTGCTTTTACCCTACATTACGTCCTAATAAAGTCCTTATTTGATCTTGAAGATTGTGTAGTTCAGATATTGATATGACTGAGAAGAAAAAGGTGTGGTATAAATTCTTTTTGGCATCCTTTCATGAGACTACTTGTTCTTTCTTGATTAAGCGTTTTTCATGTGTTTTATATGTGAGGTATTTGATTTTGCTTACATTACTCCGCTCACATATATTGTTGAGAGTGTAACACCCTATTTCAGAGTGATTTCATTTGTTGAGTGATAACACCGGAAAGATTTGAGTTGAAGCATACTTTCAAATAGAGATTCGAGTCAAGTTTATTCTAAAACTAAGAGTATGTTTGGGTTGGCTACCACTTTTCATTCACATTGAGTTTTGATGGCATGAGAAATTTCTTTAGCATTTATAGTGTTTTTGAACTTGAACTAATCCTTTTTGCAAAAGGCAATTGAAAAAAAAAATGATGATTTTCTTTGTTTTGTTTAGTTATTTATTTATTTTTTTTTAGTATTCAATCTCAGAATTTTGTGGGTAAATTCCCTGCAAACCCTCACGAGACTACAACTCGTCCACTAGTGTAAGCTAGGGGTTTAAAGGCTTGTTGCATATGCTAAATGCAATCGAAAATTCCAGCGAAAGTGGATTAGTTAGGATTTCCTTTTTCTTTGTTTTTAACTTCTTTATTTTGTTTTACTCTTTATCTGTTTTGCTCGAGGACTAGCAAAATGTAGGTTTGGGGGTATTTGATGTGCATGAAATATATACAATAAAGTACTCACATATCTACATATTTAGCCTTACTTTTATGTTATTTTGTGACTGATTATATAATATCTTTGTGTTGTAGGTAACAAGGGCTTTACATGCAAAGTGGGGCTAGGCCAATTGAATCAAGCCAACTTACATCCAGCCAGGCATTAATTCAAGAAAAGACCAACCCAATTAAATTTAAGTCCAATTGGAGTAAGGAATCAAAGGAAATTTGCGCCAAATCCAAGTCCAATTCGGATTAGGATTCCAGACTGCACATCGGTTAGTATTTTTGGCATAACTTTCGGCTCAGATGTCCAATCGAGATGATTCAAGTTGGGCTGGAACGTTAACTTAAAGGGCTACAACTTTTTAGTTTACCAAAAGTCCAAATTCTGAAGTTAAATGGGCCAAAACTGTCGGTTAAATGAAGCCTAAAAATCTGGGATTTTCTCTAAACGGGAATTCAACTTGTAATAGGATTCCTTGACCTATTTAAGGACTCTTTAGGGCAAAATTCAGGGAGGCTGAGGCTGAGGCAGAGGCAGAGGCTAGTGCTAAGGCTGAGGGCTGAATGTATAGAGAGTGCGGCTACTTCTTTGGTTTTCTTCTATGACAGTTAGTTTTATTTTATTTTTCTAGTTTAATGTTTAGTGTTTTATTTTTGTGTTTTCTTTCAATTACTATGAGTAGCTAAATTTATAATTAGGGTTGAGGATGAAACCTTGTTAAGGATTATCAGTTATATTTATGTGATTTGATTTTTCCCACAATAGTTGTTCTTTAATGATTTAAATTGTTCTTGCTTCATATCAATTGACTAAGATGGAAATCTAGATATGAGTTCAATCATGTTTTTCTCATGATTTAGGATTTGTCTTAATTAATTGAATGCTTGGTTTATTAATTCTTGATTATAAAATTGGATATCACTTGTGATTTGTCTGTCAATGGATACAATTTATGATTTGATTTTTAGAATTGGATATATCTTGTGATTTATTTGACTACGGATACAATTGATGATTTGATTTTATACTTAAGAAGCGAAGAAGAACATGCTTTAGATTTTTAAACATAAGTTTTAATGATGATATTTTCCATGATAGCAAGATTGATTTCTAGATTATCATGTAGTGAGTTGGGAAAAGTTAATGATCATAAATATATGCTGATATGACTTACAAGGCGGATTCCAAAACCTTAATTCCTTTCTCTTGATTGTTTACATCTTTTTATTGCTTTATATATTTTTCTTAGTTTAACTATTTGCTTAATTTTATTAATTGCTTAGTTTATTTTATTGTAACCAACCAATTTTTATTTAAACTGGATTAGGATTGATTTGGTTAAGGTTTAATTAATTTTCCTACATTCATACAAGTCCCTGTGGGTTCGACCTCGTTCTTGTCCAACTATACTTCGGTACGGTTCGTACACTTGCGAGTATTTTAAAATTTCACAACAGAGCACCTTACCAAGCAAAACCATGATCTAGAAGAGCGATTGCACCAAAAAAATGCAGGCCTTAACACTTAGGAGGAAAACCAAGAAGGCACCAATGCTAAGAGAAGGGACTAAGAAGGGCCGGAGGGTAGCAACGCCTTAAGCAAACCAGAACAATAGGACATGAGTCGACCATCCGTCACAGATACAGCTCCATCTCATATAGTCGCAGAGATGCAGACGATGAAGGAACAGATGGACTTTATGATAAACGCCTTTAGAGGATGGGTGTGTAGCAACTTCAATGACTTGGTCCATCGAGCTGATTCGCCATTCACTGCGTCCCTTACCTAATTCCCCCTTTCATCGAAATTTCGTATGCCGTAGGTGGAAAGTTACGACGGATCCAAGGACCTCTTAGATCACTTAAAGTCTATCAAAACCCTGATGCACCTTCAAGGGGCAGCGGACGAGATCATATGCAGAACCTTCTCCACCATACTGAAGGGACCCACAAGGATCTGGTTCAGCAGGTTGACGCCCAACTTCATTAGTACCTTCAAGGAGTTAAGCGCCCAGTTTGCCTCACACTTCATCTGTGGACATAGGTTTAAGAAATCCATTGCATGCCTGATGAACATTAGGCAGCGGAAGGACGAGACATTAAGATCTTACATAACCCACTTTAACAAAGAGGCCCTCTTGATCGACGAAGTTGACGATAAGATACTCATGGTTGCAATCATGAATGGACTACGGAAGGGTAAGTTCCTATTTTCTCTATATAAGAACGACCCAAAGACTATGTTAGATATGCTTTACAAGGCGACCAAGTACATGAATGCGGAAGACGCTCTACTGGCTCGAGAAAAGAAGCCCAAGAAAAGGGAAAGATAGGAAGACATACGGTCAGATAGGGGGCAAAAGATGACTAGGATCTAAGAACGGCGAGAGGACAGGCACTCCAAGCCCCCCGCAGGGAAGTTCACGAGCTTCACCCCGTTGATTGCCCCAATCAACCAAGTCTTGATGCAAATTAAGGACGAAGGAGCCCTGACTTTTCCTGGCAAACTGAAGGGAGATTCTAATAATAGGTCTAGAGACAAGTACTACCGCTTCCATCGTGATTACGGTCATGACACAGCCGACTACTACGACTTGAAGCAACAAATTGAAGCTCTCATCGGGCAAGGAAAGTTGCAAAAGTTCGTTAGCAAGGAGAAAGTGGACCCATCTTAAAAGCAGTTTCCTAGACGGGAGAACGAGCGTCCTAAGCCACCCATAGGAGATATAAGAATGATTGTAGAAGGCACAACGGCCACTGGGTCATCCAAAAAGGCTTGTAAGACTTACCTCAAGATGGTTCAGAATGTCCAACTGACGAGTTTTGTCCCAAAGATGGTGCGGATCGACAACCCCATCATCGAATTCTTGAAAGAAGATGTCCGACATCTCCACCACCCGCATGACGATGCACTCGTCGTTAACATATAAGTAAGGGACTACAACACGCACCGGGTCCTGGTCGACAACAGAAGCTCTGCTAATATCCTCTACTACCCAGCGTTTTAGTAAATGAGGATTGACAGAGAACAGCTTGTCCTGACTAACGCCCCACTTGTTGGGTTCGAAGGAACTAAAGTATACCCCCTCGGCGTGGTCACGCTACTCATTATGGTTGACATTCCATGTTGTTGACTGCTCGTCCGCCTATAATGCCATCATCGGACGACCTACTTTCAACTCGTGGAAGGTCATAACTTCGACCTACCACCAAATAATCAAATTCCCCACCGAATATGGAGTAAGAGAAATACGTGGAAACCAAGTGGCTGCACTCGAGTGTTACGTAGCAATGTTAGAAATGGACGATCACCTACAAACAATGAACATAGGAGAGCAACGGCTAGTAGCAGAACCCGTTGAAAGGCTTGAGGAGATACTTCTCGACGACTCCAAACCTGATCGAACAACCAGGATTGGCACCCTCGGTGTGATACTTCTCGAGTGTGATCACACACACTACGATACACCCTTCCTTAGGCCAAGTGCTTATAAGGCAAAGGTGGGAGGCATCTCTCCCCGATGTAGGATTGAGCAAAACCTTGAGGATTAGGTCTGCGCCCCATGTCGCTAATTCTGAAGAGGACAATACTTGATTGGGGTTCGAGACTAAGTTTCCTCCCACAAAAAGGCGCTTTTGAGGTCAGTGCCCATCAAAGGTATTATCCGCTTTGGGTGGTAGTTTTTGAGACTTGCTCCGACCGTATGGCTTTGTTATTCCGAAGGGCACGCCTCTACCACTACAACTGTCACACACTATGGTACACCCTTCCTTAGGCCAAGTGCTTATAAGGCAAGGGTGGGAGGCGTCTCTCCCCAATGTGGGATTGAGCAAACCTTGAGGATTAGGCTTGTGCCTCGTGCCGCTAATTTCGAAGAGGACAACACCTGGTTAGGGTTCGAGACTAAGTTTTCTCCCACAATTAGTAAATCTAGTTTTGACAATATATATGACTGAAAATGATCGTTCCATAGATGTTGTAAGAACTAGAATGGTAAGCGTGCCAATAACCATTCTATAAATGAATTAGCAAGGTGTAGATTTTTTGGTCCTACTGGTGTAATTCATAAATATTTATAATAATAATAATAAATAAAAAATTGAAACCTAAATGTTAAACTACTTGATAAACAAATATACTGTGATTACAATGGTGAAGTTCCATTTCAATAGTCATTTTTCATCATCTATGATATCTTATAGATAAACTTGTTTATTAATAAATAAATATCATCAGTTCTAAAAATTTCTTGTGTTTCCCAAGGATCCAGAATTGAGTTAAATACACGTATGTATTGTACTATAAACAAAGTTTTTTATCTGGTGCTCTAATGCACTAGACCCAAGCACGGCCCTATTGGTATTTTGTATTAGGCCATATTTGAAGCTTTGGAATAAGAAATAAGGCCAGATGTCCTTCGGACTGCATCTTAAACTCAATAAGGTTTAAGTCAATCAATTTTTTTTTTTTTAACGAGCCCACCTGATTTTCTAATTGAAGCCCAATTTTCTCATAAAGTGATAAGGTGACCATCCTCAAGTCATGGTTGACCCAGATGGTATCTTTTAACCTTTTTGGGCTACCTTCCGAACCCATTTTTCAATTTGAATGGGCACATTTTTTGTTGTTTTGCATTAAATCCCATAAAGCCCAGATTTAATCAAATGCTTAGAATAGGCCTAAAGTTGAATTCTATGGATCGCATCATAATAAGGTTTAAGCCCAAACCCAGTGCTGAACTTTTTTTATTTTAAGAGCCTGACTAATTTTTTAAATTGAAGCCCAAACTCAAATTTGTTTGAGCATTCATGTATGTTTAAAGCTCAGACTCGTCCACTATAATAACAGGTAAATACAAATTTCAAAATCAGGTCACTAGAATGCGAGAGAGTAGAAACAAATGGGCTCTCCGATAACTGGGCCATATCTTCAAACAAAAACTATTCATTTTCTTTTGATGCACATTGCATACGTTACAAATTAATCAATAATCACATAAATATTGTGCATTAGGATTCACTATATAACATTAACACCATGTTACATATTACTTTATCACAAATACAGTTTATACCATAACTTATTTCACAACTTGTGACAACAAATTTTGAATTTGTAGAAGGTCGCTTTCACATGGATCTAACACTAATATCATATCTTTTTTTTTTTCTCATCACTCACAACCTACCACTTTAACATGTTAGAGATAAAATGTTACTAGACTTATTGTATTCCATATCAATGCATAATAAGAACATGATCTCCCTCCATTCGTTGTGCTTAACCTTCAGTCAAGCATTCTTCTGATTTCGTTGCTTGTTTCTTTGTCACATTGGGAGTAAGCATGAGAGATCCATTGGATGCTTGGGAAGAAGTTTGGGAAATTGATTGGGAATTGAATTTCTATTCAAACCAGTTTGTAACTAATTGGATATTTTCTCTGCAAGACTCAAAAATTTGTTGGAATTTTTGTTTGAACCAATTTAAAACTGGTTGAAGATTTTTTTGGTAGGACTCGAAAATTTGTGGGAATTTTTGTTTGAGCCAGTTTGAAATTGATTGAAAATTTTCTTGATAAGACTCGAAAATCTGTTTGTAGGAGCCATAAAGTAAATATACAAGAGTGGATGCACCTAACGCAAAAATAACCCACCCCAAGATCGGGTTAAGGATGAAGAGGAGTAAGTCACAAGCCAAAGCCCCCAAAATAAGACACACGCTCTTGAAGAATAAGGGAGAATTTCTGTTGGAAGTGGCTAGTACCCAAGCTGCCAATGCTGTAGTGAAAGTAACTACATCTATTATTAGGCCTAGCATGATTGCATTGTGTTCATGGAATAGAGTAGCACCTGAGCCTTGATACATTAATCCGACGAGGATAAGCAGATTACTAAAGCTAAAGCCAACCACAGCAAGCCATGCGGTGAAGGAATGGATTTCTTGCTTAATTCTAGATAAAGAACATAAAATGTCTTAGACATATAGTTGAAGGGTGGAAATATAAGAAATGAAATGAATATCTTTTTTTTAATTCTACAAAAAAAAAAAAATGAATATCTTTTACATTTCAATAAAAATAAAAACAAAAATTCTAATTGTGCACAAGAAAAATCTCTGCATTTCAATAAAAATAAAAATAAAAATTTAAAGATCCTTTAATAAAATATCAATATTCAAATAAAAAAAAAGAATAATAACATACATATTAAGCAAAAAAAATATAAATTACGAAATTTAAAGAACTTAATAATGCAAAATGTAGTCCAACGAATTTTCGATAAACGGTTTGAGAATCTTCCTTTTACATTAAAAATGGTCTGGACCCCTGTCCCTGTGATTTTGTTGTATAATACAACTCAGTCATTCAGCCAAAAAAAAAAAAGAATAGTACTACAAAAGATGTTTTCACGGACTAAAGTTAATGTCAATTTGACAAAAACTTTTTCCTTTTCAACTTTTTAGTTTATTTATTAATGTACTCTTATTGTTTTTTTAAGTAACCATTTTTAACTAATTTTTAAAATAAACAAATAACTTTTTAATTAAAAGTTACTACATTTAGACCCACTAAAATTTCAAATCGTTTTTCATATATTTTCGTAACTATCAAATTATATATATATATATATATATAAAAGAGCACTATTAAAGAAGATGCGCATGAAAATTAAACAAATATATATACTTCTCTTGTGTACTAATTTGAAATTAAAAAAAAAAAAATTATAAGTTAGTAGGAGTAAATTCTGGGATAAAATCTAGTATTTTTCGGATGGAGGATATAAAAAGTTCGGAAAATTAATTACATCTCAATAAAAAAAGAAAACAAAACCATTTCTAATACTCTGGCTTGACTCAAAAAGATTGCTCAATATCTAAAGGTGAGCTCTTTGGATCTTACCCTTATAAGATCCAAATATTTCCAATTTTACAATTCCAATCTTCAACTTTATTGGCAGCCAATGACAAAATTCCACAGAGAGAGAAATTAATGAGCATGGAGACAATAAAAACAGGGGAGAATAGAATCAAAAGAACCAAGAAGATAATGATATGAAGGGAAATGTAAATAAGGGCAGTTTATTTACATCAAAATATCATGCATCAGGAATTGTAGTAGTTGCCTTAATTCATCCAAGAAAAAAAAAAAGAATTGTAGTTGCATTAGGCAGTTTGACACTCTGAAATCTGAATCAAAGCCATGAAATACACACACATAAATAATGGAGAAGATGGATTCTAGCTTGTGCACCAGAGACTTCATGTAAATGTGGAAGTTACACTGCTTTTGAACTAAACAATGAAGAAGTCACCTCTATCAATGAGTAGAGTTTAATGAACATTAATTGAACACACATATAATCAAAATCTTTATTTAGTGAACCATTAAATGAAACTCATGAAAAAAAAAACATAGTACTAAAACTGTGGCCTTGAACAGAACTCTACTAGAATCCATGACCAAACTGAAAAATGAAAAACCAAAACTAAATTAAAGAGCTTTGTTGTTTGAGCTAACCTTTCGGGAAGATTGCCCGAGTGGTTGCCGTCCATAATCTCGGTGACTGTCTCTGACTCTGAGCAAGGAAATGAACTGGTTTCTGTGATATCTCTCAGTTGTTTTTGTGTGTTTTGGTGTTGGTGGTGAGAAAGAAAGAGCAGAGGGCATTTGATTTATAGAGACCTTTGGCGGGTCACCACAAAGAATGGACAACATTAGAGAAATCCGAATAATACGGGGCGTACCAAACCGTATTGTTTGAATCATTCGAGAAAGCAAACTTACCACTAGACCAATCCAAAGTCCCAATTAACTTAGGAGTGTTCATATTAGTACAGCAAGGATTGTCCATTTGTTTACGGCATACTTTATGTTCTGATTCAATTTTCTATTCTTTTTAAACTTTATAAAAGATCTCATATACAATATTACTCTTTCCAATAGTTAAAACTTTGTGTGATTTTTGTTAGAGATCATTTAATAGTTAAAAACACACAAAAATACTAGTTGAAGTGTTAAGTTCTTTGCAGTTCACTAATTATCTGTGTTTAAGTAAATTGTCGTTGGTATTTTCTCACAATATGTGATGTTTAATTTTTTGTTTTTTTTTTTGTTGTTTTGTTTTGTTTTGATTTTTTTTAATAAATGTAACATAATGGTAGGTTCCAGTTAGTTCAACTGATAAAGTCTCTGATGGTTGAATAAGAGATCTGGAGTTCAACCCCTACCTACACCGAAAGCCGATTGATGTCTTGCTTTAATGAAAAAAATTAAAAAAAAAGAAAAGAAAAGAAAAGAAGAGACTGTAACACAATGTTCTTTAATTCTGCTTATAGAGCAGGTAGGTTAAGAATTTGTATTGGTTGTTAAAAGAAAAGGCAATAGTCATTTTCAATCTGGTAAGTCAATTTTCAAGCAGGTGCACTTCTTTTTTTAAGTGGGTCTTTCCCTGAGGTTTCATCCATCGTGTTTGCACTTATCAAAACGTACGTCTTTTTAAAGAAGGCGAATTATTCGGCTTCGAATTTTGTTTTAGTTTGGAACACATCGTATTATTGAGGATTCTCTACAAAATAAATAATAGTAAACTATGATTGACTTTTTGAGAAGAAAAACTCGTGTACTTTTCTAGACCCACGCTTCAACCACGAACCTCTTTTGTCATTTTCTCTTTCTATTTTTTTGGGGACAAAAGGGGCTTCTGCCCTTTTTGGGCAAATTAATTAGTCTTTTATCCTTCTTCTCAAACTAAATAAGAAAATATTCCTCTTTTGAAAATCGATTTTATCAAAATTGAGTTAAAAAAAAAAAAAAATTCTAGAACCCTATAGTGACGTTTTTAAGGACTTATAGTGACATTTTAAAAACCTATAGTGACGTTTTGTAACTTGATATCCATGAAATCGAGTTATAGTTATAGGCAATTTTATTGCCTATAACTATAACTCGATTTCATGGATATCAAGTTACAAAACGTCACTATAGGTCTTTATAAACGTCACTATAGGTCCTTGAAAACGTCATTATAGGGCTTAAATCGATTTTGAAAAACTCGATTTTCAAAAGAGGGATATATCCCTATTTAGTTTGGGAAGAAGGGCAAAAGGCTAATTAATTTGCCCCAAAAGGGCAGAAGCCCATTTTGTCCATTTTTTTGGTCCTCAAGTATGCCTTACACAAGAATTACATTTCCTATAACTTATTATTTTGATCCATTTTGGCATTTTGGAATTATGTAGAAGATTTAAAAGGCTTTTTTTTTTAGTAATTGTGTTTATATTATGTAAAATAGTGTGTAGTCCGTGTATATGCACGAGTATAATTAAAAACAATCACAATTATACGATTCAAATTATACATTTCTTTTAAAAGAGGTTTAAATTATACATGGTATTAACTTACACTTTTTTTGATTGGTTTTAGATTTTTTGGTTTTTGCACCCAATAATTTATTTGCCACAAAAATTAAAACTTAAATGAGCATGTGACGAAAAATTGGACTCCAATTGAAATCCAATTTAAAATTTAATCGGATTTGGACTCTTCAATTTATACACTCAATAATTCACTTGGCACAAAATTAAAAATTAAATGGGACACGTGACGTAAAATTGAAAATCCAATTAAAATCAAATTGGATTTTCTTTAAGTTTTGGCTATATATATATATATATATATATATATATATATTGTGGTTACACTTTTGTTGGGGTATTCCAAAAGACTGAAAAATCTAATGGGTCTGGACTAATATTTAGGGACACAGATATTTAGTGAAATTGAAACTTGATGCACTTTGAGCAATTGATGTTTCTATGAAAGTTTTGGGCCAAAATAACTTGTGGAATTTTACGTTAAGCTTTTTCAATTCTATTGATGTTTCAATTGCGTAATTTTAGTCCAAGAGTTTAAAATTTGAGCTTTAGTGTTCATTTCTGTCTAATTTTGTTAATTTGTTTGTGTACGAGGCAAATGAAGTAATAATATGGCCAATATCAAATGACATGAAAGTGATTTTTTATTTAAAAAACTACACAACTTCTATTTAAGCCCCAATTTGCATTCTAAATGAATGTAATATTCGCCTTAATTTTTTTTTTAATGATAGTTCAACCATAATCGATGTAGTTCTAAACGGAAAGATACAAATCAACAACAAAACTCATAGCTGCCTGCAACGGGATACAAGAATGTTAGGTTCTAAATATTTAGAAATAAATGTTTAGGTTCTAATTTTATGTAAGTTGGCAAACCGAGAACTAAACCATATCTAGTTTAAGATTTCTAAATCTTAAAACAATGTTAGACATTGCTCATATTAGTTCAAGTCAAGATTCAAGAACAATCAAGCTGCAGAAAGAAGAATTCAGAATTTGCAAGGCTCAACCGATCGAGAGACAGGCTCGACCAATCAAGAATCACTTTCTGCAGAATTTAAATCAGACATAAAGCCCGCGAAACATTTAGGATTTGTGTCTAACACTACTAGGTATAAAAGGAAAACCCTAAATTACGTTTCAGGAGTTCTTGGAAGTTTTGTGAGTTACTCTTGTAAGATTTGTGAGGTTTTGTAACCTTCTAACTCAACAAACATCTACTAGAAAGAAGATCCATATACAATAATTGGTGGAGATAAGTTGCTGCATACAAGATCAACAACTGCTGATTATCTAAAACTTTGAGTGGGATCTCAAAGTTACAAACATGGGTGTTTGTGTGTGACAAATTCAAATAAAAGAGTTTGTGGATTCGGAGCTGCGTGTGGTCACGTGAATAAGTACTACAAGAGGTAGTTTTAGATTTAGGGAAAAATCTAATTGTAAAACTTCCATTCCATATATGAATTTGTTGCCTAGATGATAGTTTAGGTTAAATCTACCTCAAGTTTTTTACCTTGAAACTGGACAGTTTCATTAGTTTTCCTAGGTCATCATATCACTTGTCTTCCTCACGTTTCCGTATTAAGTGATATGATTGTATGAGTTTAACCTAGATATGAATAATAAACTTAAGTATCAACTTGGTTAATTAATTAGGTTGAACAATTTGAGTGTACATAGGTCTAAATAATCCAACAAAGAGATACTCATAGGTCTAAATAATCCAACAAAGAGATACTACCTTTTGATAAGCAATAATTAGCTTATAACTAGGGGTGTTAATTGGTTGGTGTGGCTAGTTTTGAAAGGGATTTTTAGGCTGCATCACTGACATTGCTTTCCTAAAAATGTGAACTCCCGTCGCACTATCGGATTGATTTTCTGGCAACGTAGTATTGGCTTCCATCAATTGCTACCATCACAGGAGAGAGAGAGAGAGAGAGCAATCTGGAACTTCCAAGGAAAAAAAATCAATTACCTTAATAACTTATCAACCAAAATCAAACCCAAAACTTTATATCTAAATTTCTAAATATCAAAACCCACCTTCCAATCGATACAAGGAGAGTTGACTTGAGAGTCACTCACCTTCAAAGTTTGAGGAGCAAATGAGAAGCAAATCTATGTTGATTTGATTGAAAAAGCAAAAAATATAGGTTGTTAATATGTTGATTCAACTAGATCATCGGGAGTCACTCACCATTAGTGTAGTCTTTGTCTGAAACTAAAATCTTTTGCCGACAACTATACACTTGTACTGGTCAATATTGGAATTCTAGCGATGCTATCTACTACTATCTTGTTTGTCACTAGCATCCCCTTCTAGCAATTCTATTAGCTTTGGCTCAGTGACTTCGTCTAGATCGGCTTTTGAACACCCCTACTTATAATTTAACTTCATTGAAGATGATTTTAAACACTAAAACTCATTCAGTTACTCTAATTAGCAGAGTGCTACACAATTAGTTATGCTAAACAAGGGGTGTACCTAACAGAATTTCCCCATATTTTTTATTCATTTGGGAAAGAAAATGACCATCTAAAACGACATAAGGATATTCATATATTAGTCCAACAAGGATTGTCTATTTTGAAAGCTCTTAAATAGTGTAAAACATTATTGCTTATTTAGAACCCCAATTTTAAAACTACAGTTTAATTACTTTTAATCTACTCAACTAAGTGTGGAACAAGAGTAATCAAGGCGCAATTAACTTGGACTACTTCCTAGTGCATAAGTATACATAATCAACAATTGAATATAAAGCATAAGGAGTAAGGAAAGAGAGATGCAAACACAAGATAACACGATGATGTGTTATCAAAGAGGAAACCAAAAAACTCAATGAAAAACCTCTCTGTGATCCTTTAAGTTGAAATGATCCATTAGTAAATAAGTTGGAGTACAAGGATACCAAAAGACCCTCTAAGCTTAATCTACCCAAAATACTTGAGCCCCTCCAAGTTCTAACTACCAACGAACTTCTCAAAGTCTTGTCTTCACTAGTTGTCCAAGTCCCGCAATACCGCCCAATTACATTCACCAAGTCTCACTGGCTTATTTTGGCATACCTAATGCTTCCCAAGCCCTAAAACACGCTTTGTACTCTGAATATGTGTGGGTTGTGTTTGGATACAAATCTTCTCTCAAGATATAACAATGGGAGAGGGGAGGAGAAGGAACTACACAGATTTCTCTCTTGAGGATGTGTAGCTCTCTCTAATAAGGTAGGTGTGTTGTAGAAACCTTTCTAGGGTTTTCTTCTAAATAGCCTCTTTACAATTTTGTGGGTAATGAGGGTATATATAGTATAGGTGAAGGGAATAAGAGTCACACTCAAAATCATCCAAGCAGAGAATTTTGCGGATCACTCGCAAGTTAGCCAAGTCGCGAAGTGACTCACGAAATATAGTCTGACACTTGACTCTTCAGCTTCCAGCATGGGCTTCTCATGTAACCTTTTGCGAGTCGTCCACTCGCAAGTCAGTTGCGAGCAATTCACGAACTTCATTGTCTTAAGCAATCTTCACCAACTTAATACTAAACCTATTACAATAAATGCCATAAAATACAAGAAAATAAATTAATACAATTACAACACATTTTGTTATGGAATAAAGCCAACATAAATGTTATGTGAAAAACCATAACTTAACATATTTGTATACAGTATCCTATGATTCTTTATGACGTCAATTCTCAAAGTCTCATGGTTTGATACTATTTTTTTCTTCTTTTAGCTTGCTATGCTCTCATGTTAAATCTATACAAAATTATACTTTTCAACAATTAAATGAATCTTAGTAAGTTCAATTATAATCTTTTATTTTTTGTCTGATTGGTAAGCAATAAGTTTGTAAATTGACTTTGATTTCCAGCAAAATGTCACTTATATTTTCTTAAGTACATTATCTGGAAAACTGTCAATTTTCTTTTCTTTTTACAATCAAATGGCAACAGTACTCAAATATATCGGAGGCAGTAGTCCCTATTTTTTTCTCTGAATTTATCACATAAGAGTATTATAACATAAGTGATTGCATGGAATATGGATTTAATGATGTAAAGTTGTGATTTTCAACTATGTTTTGTCAGCTTTAATTTTGTGTTAAATTTGATTGTATTTTGTTCAATCATTTCCCTATATGTTTGTGAAATTTAATGTAAGGGTTAAGTGTGAGAATTTGGTGAAGAATTGTAAAGACAGTGAAGTTTGCGACTTGCTCACGATTGGCTCGCGAGTGGACAACCTGCAAAAGGCCACATGAGAAGCATATGCTGGAATCTGAATAGTTTTTTACCAGGCTATATTTCACGAGTCACTTCACGACTTGGCCAACCCGTGAGTGACCTGCGAAACTCTCTGTCTGGATAATTTTAAAATGTGCTTTCCTCATTTCTATACCTACACTATATAAGCCCACATTACCCACAAAATTTTAAGGAGACTTTTAGAAAGAAAACCCTAGCAATACACTTGAGAGTTAAAGATTGTGAACCCACAATCATCTACACAATTTCTCTTAGTTTTTCTCTACTTCTACCTCTCCAATTACAAATCGTTGAGTGGTTCTTAGTCTAAACACTTACCTTACCCAATCTGAGTGTTGAGATAAGTTTTGGTGCGTGTGGGAGGCATTGGAAGAGGCCATTGATTGGCGGATACAATTTGAAGCTAATTGCGGGATCTAGATAACTAGTGAAGATAAGATTTGATGAAGTCCATTTGGAACTGGAACTTGGAGGGTTTAAGTACGTTGGGTAGATTAGGCTTGGAGGGTCTTTTTAATATCTTTTTACTCCAAATTTATTCACTAGTGGATCATTTTGGCTTGGAGGGCTGCGGAGAGGTTTTTCGCCGAATACTTCGGTTTCCTCTTCTATAACATGTCTCGATGTTAGTGTTTGTATCTCTCTTTCCTTACTCTTTGTACTTTACATTTATTGTTTAATGCTTATATTTATGCACTAGAGTAGTTCTGATTTATTGTGTTTCATTTACTTTTGTTTCGCACTTAGTTAAGTAGAGTAAAATAAATTTAGCTGTAAGTTTAAAATTGGGGATCTAAATAAGCAATAGTAGTTTTACTATTGAGCTTTTAAATGATTTATCATTGAATCACCAAAAAAAAAAAAAAAAAACTCACTACTGTGACAATATATATTTGACATTTAATTTTCATTTTTAAAGATTTTTTTCTTTAAAGGAAAATGCAAATTTAATTTTGTATTTCTTTGGTGTAACATAATGCACATACATACTATCAGCTTTTGGGATCAATATTGCAGGTAGGTTAAGATTTGTTATTGGTTATTAAATAGTACACTTTTTAAAGTAAATTCTTAGCCTCAACTCTCAAGTTAAAAAGAAAAAACTTCATTTGTGGGTTTCAGTTAATTCAACTGGTAAAGTCTTATGATGGTTGAATAAAATATCTAGGGTTCAATTCCCGCTAACACCAAAAAAACGACTGATGTCTTGGTCTGATGATAAAGAGCTATTGTAGGGACACGATTTTTAACGACCCAATAATGACATTGGGCTCGTATGTAAAAGGCCCGAACAATATAATTCATAGAAAGCGGGCTAGAAAGGCTGGACCTTGGTCGTTGGACGGCGGTTTAGTCGTGATTTTCATGGAAGCTCATACGAAGGTAGACTTGGCCAAAATAGCTAGGCTTCACATCAGTGTAGCTCGGAGGGTTTAAGTCCTCGGACTTATTCCGAGGAGCATCACCTTCTCTCCATTCTTCTTTTTTGTAGGATCTTTTTTCCTCTCCTTTCTCCCCTGGCTCTTTTCCCCTTTTATACCAGTGTTTACTTCCCGTTTTTCGTCTACGTGTCAGTTTTTCCTTTTTGGGGTAATGACTCGTCCTATCAATCCATACGTCAGAGTGGTTGGAGATGGTTGGGAAAAGTTAAATAGCATGGTTTGAAGTATGGGCTTGTCAGACGTAGGGCTCCACATTACGGTGTTGGCAGCTTTCTCCCTTGTAATGATCTTGTACTGAGTTTGTCCTTTTCTTCAGGCGTTTTGTGAGGTGTTGAGCGTGAGATCGTCCTTGGCCACGTCCTTGGGCCTTTGAGGGGCTTTGATCATACGTCCTCGGCAGTAGGGCTCCTCGGCCTGGGCTTTGGACTTTGAATACAAAGTGGGCTGGGACCTCAGATTTTGGGCCCCACAATAGCCCCTAAAAATCCTACTGCCCGGCCATGTTGTTGGGGAGGAGGGTTTTGGTAATGTTAGGCCCAAACCATGACTGGCCCAGCTCAACATTTCTTTAATGCCGGGGTTTTTTCGTCTGCATGGGGGGGCGCGCCAAATTTGTGAGACATCCCTCTAGGTTTTCTCGCGCGGCGTCTTCAACGTTTCAGTGTCCAAGGCGCGCCATTAATACGTTTCCTTCACGAGGTTATTCAAACCTTGTGGTTGCAGATGGTGTTGGAAATTGTGCTAGGACCGTCTTGTCTGTAGCACTTATTGGAAACTTGCATGGATTAAACGCCACCGGTTTGCTCTCTATATGAATAGGATAGGGGGTCACTCCCCTTGCATATAAACCCTTCTGCTCCCTTCAGAATCATAATCCTTCTTCCATACTCACAATCTCCATTTCCAGTGCCATCTAGCCTCAGAGCAATATGTTTGAGGCATGGGTGGGGATGAAGGATCTTCACCCGCTTCAGAGGCACCGAATCCTTCCAAGACTCAAGGTGTTGCGGTCTGGACAGGGAAGACATAGACTCAAGATGATCTTTCGCTCTGATAAGTTGGGGATGGTATCTCTGCCTCTTTTAGTCAAAATCCGAAGCAGACAATGGTCGCATCAGATTCTTGGTGCGTCAGAAGTAAGGTTTTTCGTCATCAGCGCTGTCTGCTTTATCGCAGGCGAGGCTAACATGGAGGCTCATCAACTTCCGGCTCCCTGCACCTTTTCTTCAACGGTGCTAGCCTCAAGTTGGGCTCCCTGCACCTTTTCTTCAACGGTGCTAGCCCCAAGTTGGGTTCTTTTGCTGCCTGAGTTATAGGCATGTAAAAGTATTGAGGAATGGTCTCCTTAGACAACATTTTGGAACTGCAGCATCCCTCTTCTCTGCACCTCTTCTTCGGCTTTTTCTTTATTCTCTTGTATCTTTTCTTTCCGCTTATGTAGTTAGCTTTTAGTATAAGCTTATTCAAGCTTTTTCATTGTACGTTGTACTGTTTCTTTGTGCTAATAAAAGATGAATTTGTTTCCCTCTAAATACTTTTCTTTTCTGCGACAATTACTTTGTGAATGGGTATGCTACATGTGTATTTTCCTTTAATGATACTTAGGACAGGAAACCTTGTGACAAAAAACTACCAATTTGAACCTATTGAAACTATCAAATATAATAACATCAATCAATAGCAAATTAAACTTATGAGACTAACCGAGATAACGGTTGAGTGTACCGTAATGCGCGTGAGGTAGGTGCCCGAGAATGAGGAACCCAAAATAATCCATCCGAGAGGGTTGCCGAGTAGTGTGGAACTTTGGGCGTGTTTTCGATAATACCCGGCCTCTGATCCGAGGACCGAGGTTTGATTGTACTAGGTTGTGCCCAAAACTTGTATTATTTATTTATTTTTTTTATTTAAGTAGTTGGTTTCCCCATAGGCTTGAGTCCGAGGACCATACAAGGCCTTGGTTCTGTCCAAAACTTGTATTTTTTCTTTTAAGTAGTTGGTTTCCCCATAGGCTTGAGTCTGAGGACCATACAAGACCTTGGTTCTGTCCAAAATTTGTATTTTTTCTTTTAAGTAGTTGGTTTCCCCATAGGCTTGAATCCGAGGACCGTACAAGGTCTTGGTTCTGTCCAAAACTTGTATTTTTTCTTTTAAGTAGTTGGTTTCCCCATAGGCTTGAGTCCGAGGACCGTACAAGGCCTTAGTTCTGTCCAAAACTTGTATTTTTTCTTTTAAGTAGTTGGTTTCCCCATAGGCTTGAGTCCGAGGACCGTACAAGGCCTTGGTTCTGTCTAAAACTTGTATTTTTTCTTTTAAGTAGTTGGTTTCCCCATAAGCTTGAGTCCAAGGACCGTACAAGGTCTTAGTTCTGTCCAAAACTTGTATTTTTTCTTTTAAGTAGTTGGTTTCCCCATATTTTTTCTTTTAAGTAGTTGGTTTCCCCATAGGCTTGAGTCCAAGGACCGTACAAGGTCTTAGTTCTGTCCAAAACTTGTATTTTTTCTTTTAAGTAGTTGGTTTCCCCATAGGCTTGAGTCCGAGGACCGTACAAGGTCTTGGTTCTGTCCAAAACTTGTATTTTTTCTTTTAAATAGTTGGTTTCCCCATAGGCTTGAGTCCGAGGACCGGCCTTGGTTCTATCCAAAACTTGTATTTTTTTCTTTTAAGTAGTTGGTTTCCCCATAGGCTTGAGTCCGAGGACCGTACAAGGCCTTGGTTCTGTCCAAAACTTGTATTTTTTCTTTAAGTAGTTGGTTTCCCCATAGTCTTGAGTCCGAGGACCATACAAGGCCTTGGTTCTGTCCAAAACTTGTATTTTTTCTTTTAAGTAGTTGGTTTCCCCATAGGCTTGAATCCGAGGACCGTACAAGGCCTTGGTTCTGTCCAAAACTTGTATTTTTTCTTTTAAGTAGTTGGTTTCCCCATAGGCTTGAGTCCGAGGACCGTACAAGGCCTTGGTTTTGTCCAAAACTTGTATTTTTTTTCTTTTAAGTAGTTGGTTTCCCCATAGGCTTGAGTCCGAGGACCATACAAGGCCTTGGTTCTGTCCAAAACTTGTATTTTTTCTTTTAGGTAGTTGGTTTCCCCATAGGCTTGAGTCCGAGGACCATACAAGGCCTTGGTTCTGTCCAAAACTTGTATTTTTTCTTTTAAGTTATTTATTTATTTTTCGAAGGTTAGCCCTTCGACCAAGGTGGGGAGAGTTAGCTTGAGGTTGGAAGCCCCTAGAACTGCCTGTGCCATCGGCACTGCGAGGCGTAGCCCCTAGCGGAAGTTTATGTCGGAGCAACAACTGCATGTCATTGGAAATGGAGGAACCTTCGCAGACCTCTGCTTGATAGAGGCTTGACTCCACCGTCACCTGTGCCAACGCGCAAACCTTCCCACAGACGGCGCCAATTGTAAGGACACGATTTTTAATGACCCAATAATGACATTGGGCTCGTATGTAAAAGGCCCGAACAATATAATTCATAGAGAGCGGGCTAGAAAGGCTGGACCTTGGTCGTTGGACGGCGGTTTAGTCGTGATTTTCATGGAAGCTCATACGAAGGTAGGCTTGGCCAGAATAGCTAGGCTTCACATCGGTGTAGCTCGGAGGGTTTGAGTCCTCGGACTTATTCCGAGGAGCATCACCTTCTCTCCATTCTTCTTTTTTGTAGGATCTTTTTTCCTCTCCTTTCTCCCCTGGCTCTCTTCCCCTTTTATACCAGTGTTTACTTCCCATTTTTCGTCTACGTGTCAGTTTTTCCTTTTTGGGGTAATGACTCGTCCTATCAATCCATACGTCAGAGTGGTTGGGGGTGGTTGGGAAAAGTTAAATAGCATGGTCTGAAGTATGGGCTTGTCAGACGCAGGGCTCCACATTACGGTGTTGGCAGCTTTCTCCCTTGTAATGCTTTTGTACTGAGTTTGTCCTTTTCTTCAGGCGTTTTGTGAGATGTTGAGCGTGAGATCGTCCTTGGCCACGTCCTTGGGCCTTTGAGAGGCTTTGATCATACGTCCTCGGCAGTAGGGCTCCTCGGCCTGGGCTTTGGGCCCTGAATACAAAGTGGGCTGGGACCTCAGATTTCGGGCCCCACAGCTATTATCACGAGTGGACGTCATAGGTTGAAATTCTCTTTAAAAAAAAAAAAAAAAAAAAAACAGTTATTCCTTTCTCTTTGTCATGCAACTCAATTTTCAAGCTATTCTTTTCTAGAGCAACTTTCCCAAATGTCTCTTAAATCTTGCCTACATGGCTAAACGTATTGAAACCATAGTCTTTTAAAAGTAGCCAAATTTTTGTTTAAGTTTGGGACACAGTCGTATTATTGGCTTTTCTTTTCTTTTTTGATGCAAACTCTTACAATCTTTCTATACCATAATCAAGAAAAGAAAATTATTGAACATTTTTTAAAATAAATTTTATTTTATATATCCATTTCTTTGAATTGAACAAATAAGAGGTAATTACCAAAAAATGATTTCCTCCAATTCTCTCCCATTTTTAGTCATATGTAGGACATATAGTATAAATTTGATTTTTAAATGTCAAGTATCTTACATCCAAATAAAAATTGGAGCGAATTGAAGAATTCAATAAGAGAGGATCTTATTTTATAATTACCAATTTATATGATGTCCTCTTATCATTCTTTCACCTTTCCATCTTAATCTTTAGACATCCAAATAAGGATAAGAGATGACCATTCACTTCTCGTATTCTCATAAACAGAACCACAATTTTATCTTTAGGGGATCAAAACATGAATAATTTTCTTTTTTGATCTATCAAGAATAAAAACAATAAACTGAAAGTCAAAATAAATAAATACATAAAAGATCAAATTGGCCCATTTTCAATATTAGAAATATATAAATCAAAAGACACAAAATTACCATTTTTAATATATTTCAATTTGCTCATCTATAATATATCAAAAAAAAAAATTTTGAATTCCAAAAATTATTTATGATTGATTTTGTACTAAATTAAATTTCGTAGTAATATTCTTTTTAATTCACTAAGTCAAAGCTTTTGTTAAAAACCATTTTCTATTTTGTTGGAAAACCTAGTTTTGACAATATATATGACTGGAAATGCTCCTTCCATAGTTGTAGTATAAACTAAAATAGTAAGAACACCAATAACCACTCTATAAATGAGATAGCAAGGTGTTGATTTTTTGGTCCTTACAAGCTAATGGTGTAATTCATAAATATTTAACAAAATTTTATAATCTAAATGTTAAACTATTTTCTTGATAAACAAATGTTAAACTATATTATGATTACAATGGTAAAGTTCCATTTTCAATAGTCATTTTTCATAATCTATGCTGTCTTACAGATAAACTTGTTTAAAATAAACAAATATCAACCGTTATAAAAATTTCTCTCAAGAATGTAGAATTGAGTTAGACACGTGTTTGTATTGTATTATAGACAAAGACTTTTATCCGGTGCTCTAGTGCATTGGACCTAGGCTAAACTCTATTGGTATTTTTTTTAAAATTTTTTATATTAGGCCATATTTGAAATACCTTCTTATTGGAATAAGAAATAAGGCCAGATTTGAATCTTTTGGACCGTATCTCAAACTCAATAAGGTTTAAGTTTGATCATTTATTTTTATTTAAGAGCCCAACTAGTTTTTTAATTGAAGCCTAATTTTCTCATAAAGAACTGCATTAGAGTTAGAGTGCATTACAGCATTAGCCCCATGAAAGCGATGAAGTGACCATCCTCATGGTTGACTCAGCTGGGTTAACTTATTTGGGCTACCTTCTAATAAATTTTTGCTTAGAATAGACCTAAATTTGAATTCTTTGGACCGCATCATAATAAGCTTTAAGCCCAAGCCTAGCGCTGATCTTTTCTTTTTTTTATTATCATTGAGGGTGGTATTTGTGAACTCCGTAAAAAGGCTCCTGAGTCTGGGCTCCATGTTTTATGGGAATGTGGTGTAGCGTAAGATGTCTGGGCTGTTAGCTCTATCAGGTTACAGAAATGCATTCAAGGCCTAGAAGATGTGATTCAGTTGTTCGAGGACTTGCTGAGCAGATTGTCTACAACTGAGTTTGAATTATTTTTAGTTCAAGCGTGGTTTATTTGGAACCAGAGGAATATTGTGATACAAGGGAATATTTGGAAGAATTTCATCAAGCCCAAGATTAGCTGCTAATTCCAGTGATGAATACGAGTGTAAATGTAAATGTATGGCATCCTCCTCCTGCATCAGTTTTCAAGTTGAACTTTGATGCTGCAATTTTTTCGGGCTTGAATAGTTCCGGAGTTGGTGCAATGATTCGTAATGAGAAGGGAGAGGTGGTGGCAGCTATCTTGGCTAAAGGCCCACCGGTGGGAGATAGTGAAGAGGCTGAAATTTTAGCCTGTAGAAAAGTGTTGGAGTTTGCAATTGATGCAAGTTTTTCAGAACTGGTTAATGAAGGGGATAACGTCAATGTCATGAAATCCATCTCTTCCACTGGAGTAAACCAGTCTCGGTTAGGCCATATTATTGAGGATATTTTAAGTCTTGCTCATGGACTTCGTTGGGTGAATGTTAGCGCTGTGTAAAACGAGGGTGGGCCAGCCTTTTGAGAGGGTTCATGAGAGAGATTGAGTATTTGCAGAGTTTGCATTTCAAATTTTCAATTGCTTGAGAACGGAAAGTGGTTCTTTGGTCAACATGTCGCTTCCAATTGTTTTGGCTATTGATGATGACACCAAAACTCGAATTGGGTCGTCTCCAAATGTGGGGTTGGTTGGTCCTACTGGAGATTTGGTCGGTATTCTTCGGAGGTTAGTCGTTTTCGAGTTTCGATTCGGAGAATATATTATATGTATATTTGAATAATTTAATTGTTGTTTCTGTCTTTGATTCCGGTATTAACTGAAGGAATAGTCTTTGTTATTTGTTAAAATATAGCGTGCTTTTAAGTAATGTCAGCCTACCACCTTTCGATAAATACAATTTCTTCCACCCTACTAGCTTCTGTTTAATTTTTTCCAAAATAGGGTTCCAAATAGAGGGAGACTTATGGGATACCCCCAACGGCATACCAAGATAAGTCATTGGCAAGGCCCCAACCCTACAACCCAATATCTCTACGAAAGCATGCATATTATTTACCTCCCCTATAGGATCCATTTCACTTTTAGCTACGTTAACCTTCAGACCAGTCACAACCTGAAAACAAAGTAGCAACAGTCGAACATGTAGAACTTGCTCCACCTCTGCATCACAAAACAAGATAATATCATTCACAAATAGTAGATGTGAAACACATTCCCCTCTACCCATCCTACCATCCGCCCTAAAGCCACTAAATAAACCTGCCCCATCCATTCTCTTCACCATCTTACTAAACACCTCCATCATAACTAAAAATAATAAGAGAGACAATGGATCCCCTTGTCTCAAACCTCTAAAGCTATCGAAGAAGTCAGCTGGGGACCCATTGACCAACACAGAAAACTACACTTTAGAGATACAGGTTTGAATCCAGCTACAGCATTTCTCCCCAAAACCCATTTTCTTCAACAACTTCAGAAGTGTCTCCCAATTGACATTGTCATAAGCTTTCTCAATATCTAACTTACAAATCACCCCCAGAATCTTACTCTTCGTTTTGCTATCAACACACTCATTGGCAATGAGAACTGAATCAAGAATTTGCCTACCTCCCACAAAACCATTCTAAGATTCAGATATCAGTTGATCTAACACCACTTTCAATCTATTTTCCAAAACCTTGGCCAAGATTTTATATAAACTCCCCACCAAAATGATAGGTCTAAAATCACGAATGTTGGAGGCATCATTCTTCTTAGGAATCAAAACTATAAAGGTAGCATTAAGAGATTTCTCAAACTTACAGTGTTGATAGAACTCTTCAATCCCATTTTCTTCAACAACTTCAGAAGTGTCTCCCAATTGACATTGTCATAAGCTTTCTCAATATCTAACTTACAAATCACCCCCAGAATCTTACTCTTCGTTTTGCTATCAACACACTCATTGGCAATGAGAACTGAATCAAGAATTTTCCTACCTCCTACGAAACTATTCTAAGATTCAGATATCAGTTGATCTAACACCACTTTCAATCTATTTTCCAAAACATTGGCCAAGATTTTATATAAACTCCCCACCAAAATGATAGGTCTGAAATCACGAATGTTGGAGGCATCATTCTTCTTAGGAATCAAAGCTATAAAGGTAGCATTAAGAGATTTCTCAAACTTACAGTGTTGATAGAACTCTTCAAAGACTGCTAAAACATCTCTTTCTACTACTTTCCAACAATGATGGAAAAATGCCATAGAAAAGCCATCTGAACCTGCAGCTTTATTTCCTTCCGTATCTTTGACCACTGATAGAATCTCGTCCTTCTCAAATCTCCTCTCCAACCAGCCCCTCTCTAACTCCCCTTTTTGATCAAACTCCAGTCCTTCCACAAAAGGTCTCCACTTCTCAAACTCCTGATATAGAGTTTTATAAAATTGAACTACTTGAGCAGCCACTTATGCTTCTTCCTCATAAATCACCCTATCCACTTCTAAGAAACTCAGATGGTTATACCTTCTATGAGAATTGACCATCTTGTGGAAGAACTTAGTATTATTATCTCCCTCCTTAATGCATAACATCCTTGATTTTTGTCTCCAAGAAATCTCCTCTACAAAAAGAAGATGCTCTACTTGCGATCTCACTTCAATCTTCTCATTTCTCTTCGTCTCAGTGAGTCCAAGAACCCCTTCCTTAGCATCTAGTAACTCTAGAGCCCCCAATAATTCTTTCTTCCTACATCCAACATTGCCAAACTCTTGGCGATTCCACTGAATAATGTCTTCTTTCAAAACTTTCAATTTTTTAGAAAACACATAACTAGGAGTACCCGAAAAAGAATGGCGATTCCACCATGAATCTACTCTATCAACAAACCCGTTTGTTTTCAACCACATATTCTCAAACCGGAAGAGACCTTTCCCCCTTGCCATACCCCCTGCCTCCAAAAGAATTGGGAAATGATCTGAAACAGGTCGTGGTAGAATCTGTTGGATCATATCCAAAAAGTGTTGCTCCCAATCTTGTGACACCAGAGCCCTATCAATCCTAGACATGGATGGCTGGTCAGTACCACTAGACCATGTAAAACTCCCTCCCTCCAACGGCAAATCTATCAAGTTTAAATCTTCAATAAATTCAGAAATTTTTTCCATAGCTGGAGTAAGCCTAGACCCACCCCTTCGTTCACTAAAAAAACGAACAACATTAAAATCCCCAAAACAACACCAAGGAACATTCCAATACTGCTGAATACCAACCAACTCATCCAATAAATCACCCCTCAAATTGTTATCGTTCGGGCTATACACCCCTGAACATGCCCAAATAAAACCGTCCTCCACACCTTTCCATTGAACCGACTTCGAAAGCGAGCCCACAAGAACCTCCAACTTTTCTAAAACCCTTTTATCCCACATAATCAAGACCCCACTAGCCGTTTGATCAACATCTAGAGCCACCCAATCCACATACAGACAACCCCATATGCTGCAAACCAGCTGTCTATATATCCCAGCAAGTTTTGTTTCTTGAAGGCATACAACATCATACTGCCACTCACGTAACAAGTTTCTCACTACCAGACGTTTTTGGGAGTCATTCAAACCTCTAACATTCCATGAAACCATTTTCAGCTTCATAAAGACTTTTATGGCCCCACAACTGTCTCTACCGTACTTCCAACACATTATCTCCCATCATAGTTAACCGTTGAGATTAAATTCCTAAACTCTCTTTTCCCTTTACTCATGAAGGATGCTACTTTTTGGTTAGTAGCTGCTTTCTTCCGTTGCTGGTTAATAACCTCCATCTCCCTTTCTAGCATTTGAAGATAAGCAATACATAACTTTTCATGACGATTCACAGAAAGCCCAATCACTTTACTAAAACCTGGGATTCTGTTCTTCACCCGTTTAGAGACATCCAGCGTACCACCAATATCTAACACCTCATAATCATTATGCACTTCTATTGACAAGGCCAGCCTCGGAGGGATAATAGTAAACAACGGATTACAATCTGCCAAACTCTCCTCCTCACCCAAAACCACTTCTAGGAAAGCCACATCCTCCACCGTCGAGACACCCAAAACAGATAGGCCACAATCTGACTTCGGTTCCATCAACGCTAAATTAGGCTGACCAATCTTACCCATATCTAACGGCTTGTTGTCTGCCCCTTGAATCAATAGCACACTACACTCACTCCCAACTTTATCCATACTATTGACACCAAAATCCACAAAATCCACAATTGATAGTCTTTAAAGGATATCTACCAAGAAAATACCCTTCCCAGAACCATCGTGAAGTCATCGGAGTTGAACCCATCAAGGGAGCTAACAATTAATTCCATCTGAGCCACTGCGTGACCATTAGAGCTAAACCCAGCAGAGAAAAAATGATTAATCTCCATTGGAGCCACCATAATATCGTTGGAGCTGGTCCCAACCTCCAACCCATCCACTGTGGTGTTGTCGGAGCTTTTCCTATCAAGACAGCTATTAATATCCTCCATTGGCTTCACCGCGAAACCATTGGAGTTGAGCCCAGCCTCTATCGCAGCCACCATGAGACTATCCAAGTTGATTCCATCAGACCAACTGCGACTAACAAGCAACAGAGGCTCTACCTGTCACTTAGACACCTTGATAGTGGACATCAATGACTTGGGCTTGTCTGAAGGAGATATCAATGGTGTCACCGAGTGGGCCATGAATGTTGGGCTAGTCATAGAAGAGGGCTTGCCCATTTCATAAATACTTGGGCCCAAGAAGCAAACTTCATTAGACTGATTAGAGACCAAACAGTTTAGGCCAATGTGGGACTCAATCTTTGACCCCGTGACCCACTAAAAGGACCCACCACATGCCTCCTCTAACTCCTTGTGACCCCTTTAGAATTCCTCAATCCACCTTTATTAGAAATCCCTACAGCACACCTAAATTGGTCTGAGCCCATCACAGAATTTTTTAGAATTCGTGACCCACTAGGAGGACCCACCACGTGCTCCCTCTGACTCCTTGTGTCTCATTTAAAACTCTTTAGTCGGCCTTTATTAGAATTCCATGCAACACGCCTTTTTCCTTCCCCATTCACCTCTACGGTCAAGCCTTCTCCTGTCCAATAAGAATTCCCTAGTTCACGTTTTTTCCATAAACAGATTCATTCAAAATTGATTTGAATTTCAACGGAAAACTCCTTTTATTTCCTACCGGATTTGTCTCTCCCAAATTAAATTCCACATTAATGTGCCAAGAACCCACATCTCTTCCTCCTAGAGTCATCGGACCTAGTATGCTCACCGACGTTTTGCTTAACCTCCTCTATTCAATTACTGGGTTCTGCTTCTCCCCCTTATTAAGAGCCCAACTAGTTTTTTAATTGAAGCCTAATTTTCTCATAAAGAACTGCATTAGAGTTAGAGTGCATTACAGCATTAGCCCCATGAAAGCGATGAAGTGACCATCCTCATGGTTGACTCAGCTGGGTTAACTTATTTGGGCTACCTTCTAATAAATTTTTGCTTAGAATAGACCTAAATTTGAATTCTTTGGACCGCATCATAATAAGCTTTAAGCCCAAGCCTAGCGCTGATCTTTTCTTTTTTTTATTATCATTGAGGGTGGTATTTGTGAACTCCGTAAAAAGGCTCCTGAGTCTGGGCTCCATGTTTTATGGGAATGTGGTGTAGCGTAAGATGTCTGGGCTGTTAGCTCTATCAGGTTACAGAAATGCATTCAAGGCCTAGAAGATGTGATTCAGTTGTTCGAGGACTTGCTGAGCAGATTGTCTACAACTGAGTTTGAATTATTTTTAGTTCAAGCGTGGTTTATTTGGAACCAGAGGAATATTGTGATACAAGGGAATATTTGGAAGAATTTCATCAAGCCCAAGATTAGCTGCTAATTCCAGTGATGAATACGAGTGTAAATGTAAATGTATGGCATCCTCCTCCTGCATCAGTTTTCAAGTTGAACTTTGATGCTGCAATTTTTTCGGGCTTGAATAGTTCCGGAGTTGGTGCAATGATTCGTAATGAGAAGGGAGAGGTGGTGGCAGCTATCTTGGCTAAAGGCCCACCGGTGGGAGATAGTGAAGAGGCTGAAATTTTAGCCTGTAGAAAAGTGTTGGAGTTTGCAATTGATGCAAGTTTTTCAGAACTGGTTAATGAAGGGGATAACGTCAATGTCATGAAATCCATCTCTTCCACTGGAGTAAACCAGTCTCGGTTAGGCCATATTATTGAGGATATTTTAAGTCTTGCTCATGGACTTCGTTGGGTGAATGTTAGCGCTGTGTAAAACGAGGGTGGGCCAGCCTTTTGAGAGGGTTCATGAGAGAGATTGAGTATTTGCAGAGTTTGCATTTCAAATTTTCAATTGCTTGAGAACGGAAAGTGGTTCTTTGGTCAACATGTCGCTTCCAATTGTTTTGGCTATTGATGATGACACCAAAACTCGAATTGGGTCGTCTCCAAATGTGGGGTTGGTTGGTCCTACTGGAGATTTGGTCGGTATTCTTCGGAGGTTAGTCGTTTTCGAGTTTCGATTCGGAGAATATATTATATGTATATTTGAATAATTTAATTGTTGTTTCTGTCTTTGATTCCGGTATTAACTGAAGGAATAGTCTTTGTTATTTGTTAAAATATATGTGAATCAAGGAGAGAGCATGTTTGTGACGTTGTACATATTTGTTTGGGATTTCAAGAGAAGATTGTTAGCTACTGCAATAGAAAATGAGGAGAATTTTGACAATGTAAGTCAAAGGGGGTCTTTTATTTTTTATTATAAAATTTGAATTGTTTGTTTTGTTGTTGTTGTTTTAATTTTGTTTAATGTTTCTGTCTAGGGACATATATACGTATGAGAGATGTTAATATGTTATTATCTAGCTGAAGTTTCATAAGGACGTATAGTTAGACTTGGCTGAAGTCTGATGCATTTGAGTTGGCTGAGCATAGTGGATTTATAACTACATTTAAATCTTGAAAGAATGAGTATACGGAGAAAACCCCAAAATTTATATGATGCTGTAGAGTATTTTTCATGTTTTAAAATGAACCTTTGTTCTTTCATAATTGTGTGCGTGATCTTGGTCATGAGTGTTAGAATAATGGTTAAGTGATTAAATTCATCATTTTTAATAGCTTAAAATTTTGGTATAACTAGTAATTTATCAATGAGAATGAAGATGCCGATGGTCACTCTTACTTGTCCATGGGTTCTACCTGGTGTGTTCTACAGAAACTAACTCATATTGGGCTGGGAAATGACATTTACTGAGTTTGGCTGGGGTTTCCAGGACAAAAGAAAGAATTTAACATGTTATCAATTTCCCAGCTCTCTCCCTCTCTCTCTATCCCCATGATTCTTGCTCATGTGAATAAGGATCATATTGGGTTTGACTGAACAAATCTTGGGTTTTAGTTGGTACTTCTGAATTTTTCTTTGTAATTTAGTATTGTTGCTTTGTACTTGAGTAAATAACTGGAGCTATAAATGAGTACGTAGCTCAGTTTATTGACTGTCATCCTAAGCTTTTCTAATAACAATTCTTTTGCAGTATTGAAATATCAAGCATAACAAAGAAGAAAGAATAGCTAGAACTTGGGGTACAACTACTCCAGGATTGCCATATGTCGAGGAGGTTATTACTCCAGCTGGAAATTGGTTGGTTGGTGGAGATTTGGAAGTGTTGAATCCTATCAAATATAATGATGGGCTTGATCACTACAGGCTCTCACCTCAACAACTCCGGAAGGAATTTGATAGGCGTCAGGCTGATGCAGTTTTTGCTTTCCAATTAAGTAACCCTGTGCATAATGGGCATGCTTTGTTAATGAATGACACACGCAAGCGACTTTTGGAAATGGGATACAAGAATCCGATTCTATTACTGCATCCTTTGGGAGGTTTCACAAAGGCAGATGATGTGCCCTTGGATGTTCGGATGGAGCAACATAGCAAGGTTATCTGCATGGCTCTTCTCGTATAACATTGAATAATATCAAGTTTGGCAGTAACACTGCTAATAAAGTGATACCATTCTGCTTGTTTCCGTAATTCTGTAATAAGTCTAATTGCTGTTGCATGGGCCATAGCTTTTCAGTAAATAAACTCATTAGAACTAAATGAAATCATTTGATAATTTCAGAAAATGCTCCCCCTTTTTTTTGAAATTTTATCATTGTTTCGGTGATGAAAATTGAAAAGTGATCATTGCATATCCAAATTTTGTGTCCAAGTGCTCCATACATCAAATTTAATCAATTCATTTTTAAGTCTCCAAAATGTACAATTTTGCTCACAGTTTTGTTTCTTCTCAGGTCCTAGAAGACGGAATTCTTGACCCTGAGACTACTATTGTAGCCATATTTCCATCACCTATGCATTATGCTGGTCCAACTGAAGTGCAGTGGCATGCCAAAGCAAGGATAAATGCAGGTGCCAATTTTTATATTGTCGGTCGTGACCCTGCAGGTATGGGTCACCCGACTGAGAAGAGGGATTTATATGACCCTGATCATGGGAAAAAAGTCTTAAGCATGGCTCCTGGCCTGGAGAAGCTAAATATTTTGCCATTCAGGGTAAGTCACGTTATGCTTTGCTTTTACGCTGTACTGTTGAAGCTCTATTGCTTATTTCTATCTCTTCACCTTTTGCATTATCTTTATTATCATTTATTTGCAATTCTATGCCTTCGTTACATCAAAACTCTGCTTTCTGTTCAGGGTTGATTGTGATATAAAGTAATCTTGATAGTCTTAATTATTTTTTTTCCTTGGTCCCTAGGCAGTTTTTTCTTATTAGTTATCAAATTTTAATGAGTACTTTTTGCTTGATTTCCTTGAGTGATGAGAACGAATGTGGTGTACTGTTAACAACTGCATATTGTGCTGTTATCTTTAATAAATATCTCTTCAAACTAAATTGGGAACTTATGGAAACGGTCCATCTTTATATATACCACAAAAAGTTGGAGAGCATGGGGCTTCCTACCAGCGAGCTCAAAGGAGTTCCTAAAGATGTTTTTGTGTGGCTTTCAATCTCTACCACTTCCATTCTTTCCTTCTTTTGGTATTCTCTTTAATTGAATGTTTTTACTTATCAAAAGATACTTGAAAGATACAAATGCAGTACATACCATCACAGGTTTAAAAATATCTGAAGCTGAATATTGGCACCAACTTATTTGGATTTTTGCTGAATTTTTTCCCTCCCACTGAAAGTTGGTTAAAGTATGGTTGTACCTAGAAAATGTGAGGTTTTAAAAAGCTGTATAAATACAAATAAACTTCAAAGCTAAACAGAAAAGCTGATGGCAAATAGACTCTGCTGTCTCTGATTGGTATGGTCAAAAGGGGGTTTAAAGTACTTAACCTTCTGAGACCCACACATTATGATTCATTCCATCACAACACAGAGCATGCAGATTACTTCCAGACAATTACACTTGCTGATGAGAGAGCCCTGCATATTTTTCTATCAATTTGATATGTCTCATTATGTCATAACTCTGCATAAATTACTCAAGTACTTGTAGCTCTACATAACCATAGGTGTAATTGCCTTTTCTGGGTCTGTTATGTTATATGGGAGGTGAATGAGCTCTGTTTTGTTCTCCCTCATAATGTACTTTCTTCCTTATAAACTGCAGGTGGCAGCCTATGACACCGTGGAAAAGAAGATGGCATTTTTTGAACCTTCACGTGCTAAAGATTTCCTCTTCATCTCCGGAACCAAGGTAGGATCTATATCTCATTTTCTGGTTCCCAGTGAAACACCTCAAGCTCCATCGATCTGGAAGGAGATTTTAGAATAGCGGTGTTATTTAAATAGTTAAACATTAACTTCTTAGTAAAACTTAGATGTTCTGTGTACTTACCTGGGTAAATTATATTGGGCTGTCAATCAGAAACTGAGCTACCTGCATCTCTAGCATAATAAATCTACAATTTGGCACATTTTGTGGTTGGGGTGACAATGTTAATGCTTTGGCATAACAAGGATATAGATTTCAGAGACTTATGGTAACTGGTGATTTATCTGATTATTCTAACAAAACTCTTCTGTGGTTATCATCTATTATGAAAAATCTATTTGAAAAAATTTCAGTCTATGTCATCATAAGTGCGTCTTTGACATAGGAAGGAAAATTTAGAAGGCAAAACCTTAAAATCTTTTTTGTCCTAGGTTCTCTTCAATTTTTCCTCGTAGCTTTCCTAGGATATGTTCGTGAAGGTTGTGTAAGATATGCTTTTATGGCTATTGGGAAACTCAGGTTATATTTATCTTATTTAGTGGATTTATTGTGTTGTTTCAGATGCGAACTTATGCAAGGACCGGTGAGAACCCCCCTGATGGTTTTATGTGCCCTGCGGGATGGAATGTCCTCGTCAAATATTATGAGAGCTTGCAAGCTGAAGAGGCGTTGCAGCAGCAAGCCGTGTTGACTAGTTAAGATCTATACCAGAGTTTTGGACAGGTTAATTTCTCTTCCTTTCGTTATTTCTTTATCTTTTGGGGATAAACGGCAAGTTGCGGGAGGATGTAATAGTAGAGACTATGGAGCACTATTTCGTATTAGCACCCATAAGATGCCCGATTGAGAATGATCTGTGCTAAGTGTGCTTGTAAACTCCTCTTTGACTATTGGTGTTGGGCTTCATTTTCTAAGTAGGGCATGGTTGATATGCATGTAATATATTTAATTCCTTTAGGTTGTGTTTGGATGGCAACATTTGGATTTGGATTTGGATTTGAAATCCATTGATTTAAAATGCCTTGATTTGAAAACCCTTGATTTTAAAATTCTTTGTTTGGGTCTTTTTAAACAATGAAGGATTTGAAATTTCATTGTTTGGATACCTAAATTTGGATTTGGATTTGGATTTAGTTTTAAAATCAATAAAATATATTTTTTAATTATCATTTTCTTAATCCTTTTGCATTTTAATTTTAAAATACATGAGATAATATTGATAGTCCAATTGACAAGATGATGACTAAATATTTTTAGTCATAGCCAACTAAAAAAATATCTTGCCAACTATTAACAACTAAAATGTTTTATATTAACTAGAAAGGACACCTAAATGAATGGGTTTTCGTTTTTTTTTTTTTCCCACAAAATTCAAAATATCAAACTAAAAAATTATTCTAAAGTTATTAACAACTAAAAAGTTATATATCAAGAAAGACAGATTAAAAACCCAAAATATGTGTCTTTTACACAACTTCCAAAAGAACAAATTAATGGGGACTAAGTAAAAATCGTATCCAATCTTTTTTATCATTATCATTTGAAAGACTTTTAAAAAACTTAAAATCTTTTGCACCTCCATACATTAACTTCTCAACTATTTTGAATATTTCAAACCATATGAGTCCAGACACTTTTGAAACCACGACATGTGTCTCTTCACCAGAAGGTTATGGTTGCTCTTGATTTTTCTTTGTTGTGAAGTACTCTTTGAACCAATATCTACAACAATTTCAAAGAGTTGATCTTTCCTATTCTTTTCTTTGGTGAGGCTTAGAAGCAGAACTTGTTGATACAAAATGTTGACGAGATTGTTGTGCAATGGGAGAATTCACCTCATTTTCTCATTCCTCAGCCATAACTTTAACTACTTCGTTCTTATGTTCTACACCAATGCCAATAGTTCTATCCCTCTCACACAAGATCTCAATGTCCTCCCAATTGTCAATAACTTTGTTTTCATAAGCACCTGCTTTTGCATTTTTCTAAAAGTAATTAGTAGATTATTTTGCATAATTTAAGCAAATTAGTGTAGTGAATACATTAGTATAAATGTCCCCATGGGCTTATAGTTTCACTGACTTACTTAGTGCCTTGGTAATTTTTGAAGAAAAAAGATGGTACACCAATGTTATGGGGAGGAACAGAAAACTTGAGCCTCCATTTTACATTTTCTACCTTTTCATTGAATTTAATAGTAATAAAAAAATCAATAACCCAAAATATTATTAAGAAATCAAAGGAAACAGGAATATGGCAGAGGTATTAGTCAAATGTATCTAATTTTAACACCAAGAAATCATGTCAAGATGAAACAATTAGATAACTCTTGTAAGGTTCTAGTACTGTGGATTTGAAAATTTTGTATTAAGGATTCTAAACTATAAACTTAATCCCAACACTTTCTCATAAAAAAAAAACAAAAAAAAAAAAACTTAATCCCAACAAATTCAAGCACATAAGCATATATGATTCATGTTTGACTGCAATCCTATATGTCAGGACATATGTGATTCACTTGTTAGGAACATATGTCACTATTTTATGTAATTAGCTAATCTTTTGACAAAACGTACTTTACTTGTATTTAAGTAGATTTAGGATGTGTTTAATACTTTAAGAAACTGTGTTTCAAGATCAAGTGTTGAAGTCATGCAAGTCTGTCCAAGATTCAAGTCTGTAAAGTGCCTGTCATTAAAACTCGACAGCTAGTCATCTATAGAGCTTGAAGAGCTGTTCCAGCCCTATGGCTCGACAGCAGCTCGACAGATAGGGTATCTATTGAGGTTTATGAAAAACAGAATTTCAGAGTTTTAACTCTAATCCGTGATTATGTGTTTGGCCTTTCTTTTCTCACAACCCTATACATATAAAATGATTATTTTAAGGGCCGTTAAAGTGGACACAAGTTGCACAAATGTTGAGCAAAGTTTATTCAAGCAAATTGTGACCGGAGACAAAGTTTGCCCTAGTTCATCTTTCTTGTGAAGAAATTGCTGTATTTGTGCACCGTAGGATTTTGTAACCAAGCATTTTATTGATCTTCATCATCTAGATGAACTGAAGAACTTTGCAGTCAACAACCTTCTTTAGTTGGTGATTGAAGTCGCGTACTGGGATCTGCACAATTGGTTAGTCACGTATTGGGAGTCATGCATTACAAAGAGAGATTGTCACTATAGAACAAGTCCAATTGGGTATTGGGATAAGGGTTTAAATGTAGGTTGGTATAAGATACTGAGATTCCTTTACTTGTAACCGCTTGTTGTAATAATAGTGGATTCTCGGGAGTGGTGACCTTAAAATCACCCGGTGGGGTTTTTACCGTGTTGGTTTTCCCCATTCGTAAACAAATTGCCATGTCAATTTAATTTTCGTTGCATTTAGTTTAATTGATAATTTGTTTGTGCTACCACGCTCATTGCATATAATTGAATCTAATTAATTTCACTTGACTAAATTAATTGGTTAATTTATCACAAGGGGTCAATACGTTTTTGGCCTATTACTATACATAAGCCATGCTCATAAATAACTTAATAGCAGGTGTGAAGACTATATTGGGACATTCTACAATGAAAGCACTTCAAGGCTTTATATATATATATATATTGATAGGTAAGAAGAAGTATATTCAAGAAAACTGCTAGATGCAAATAAGCATCAGCATATCAAAAGTACAAAAAAGATGGAAAAGCAAAAAATATATGGAAAAAAAAAAAAAACATAAATTACAAAGAAAGAGAGCTAAGAAAAAGAGGAAGAGAGTCACTAGATGTGAGTCCCCAAGCCTTAGCCCAATCAAAAAGGGAACCAAAAAAAAGAGCAAGCATTTGGTTCTCGGATCTATCCAAATCCTCAAACGTCCGCCAATTGCGTTCCCTCCAAATACACCACATCAAACACAACAAAACTAAGTTCCAAATGTAGGAAGAATGCTTCCCCAACCAATTCCACCAACTAAATAGAAAATCTAACACCGTACATGAGGGAACCCATGAAATCCCAAAACTCCTAAAGACAAAGTACCATAGCCAATAAGCCTTTCCACAATGTAACAACAAATGATTTACTACCTTACTACAGCAATGACACATAATGCACAATCAACGAAGTCAAAGCCCCTAAGCAGCAGTTTATCTCCCGTGAGGATCCTATCCCATGCAGCTGTCCAAACAAAGAAAGAAACACGTCGGGGTGCCTTAACCTTCCAAATGCCTTTCCATGGAAAAACAACAAAAGAAGAACCGTGTAACTTATGATAACATGAACGAATAGTAAAATCTCCGTTTTTGTCAACTTCCATTTCAAACAATCATCATCAGTCCCTGAAGGTAAATTGGATGCCAAAAGTTGTAGGAATTCGTCCACCACATCTGCCTCCCAATCATTAGGACCCCGATTGAAACGAACATCCCAAGTTCTCCTATCCCCTGCCCCTTGACATATCAAGATGACTATATAGAAGCCTCTCTGTTTGCAACAAAATTGTACAAGACTGGAAAAGCCAAATTGAGAGGAAGATCTCCACACCACCTGTCTTTCCATAATTTCACTCTATCCCCCAATCCAACCTTATACTGGACCTTTTTGTTAAAAACTCCCAAGCCCATCTGGATACTTCTCCATAAACCATAACCATGGCCATTCCTTCCCAACTTAGAGGTCTACCCCCCATTCTTCCCCAAATTTCAAAACTACCACCCTCCTCCAAAACCTATTCTCCTTGATCCCAAAACGCCAAAGCCACTTTCCTAGTAATGCTTTATTGAAAGTGGTCAATTTCCTAACACCTAAACCTCCTTTAGCAATAGGCATACACACCTTGTCCTAACCCACTAAATGTGTCTTAGGGTCTCCCCACAGGAAGTCCCTTTGCAGCTTCTCAATTTTGTTTGCCACATGTGTAGGGATGGTGAATAGAGATTAAAAATAAGTGGGGAGGCTAGATAGCGTGCTTTTAAGTAATGTCAGCCTACCACCTTTCGATAAATACAATTTCTTCCACCTTACTAGCTTCTGTTTAATTTTTTCCAAAATAGGGTTCCAAATAGAGGGAGACTTATGGGATACCCCCAACGGCATACCAAGATAAGTCATTGGCAAGGCCCCAACCCTACAACCCAATATCTCTACGAAAGCATGCATATTATTTACCTCCCCTATAGGATCCATTTCACTTTTAGCTACGTTAACCTTCAGACCAGTCACAACCTGAAAACAAAGTAGCAACAGTCGAACATGTAGAACTTGCTCCACCTCTGCATCACAAAACAAGATAATATCATTCACAAATAGTAGATGTGAAACACATTCCCCTCTACCCATCCTACCATCCGCCCTAAAGCCACTAAATAAACCTGCCCCATCCATTCTCTTCACCATCTTACTAAACACCTCCATCATAACTAAAAATAATAAGAGAGACAATGGATCCCCTTGTCTCAAACCTCTAAAGCTATCGAAGAAGTCAGCTGGGGACCCATTGACCAACACAGAAAACTACACTTTAGAGATACAGGTTTGAATCCAGCTACAGCATTTCTCCCCAAAACCCATTTTCTTCAACAACTTCAGAAGTGTCTCCCAATTGACATTGTCATAAGCTTTCTCAATATCTAACTTACAAATCACCCCCAGAATCTTACTCTTCGTTTTGCTATCAACACACTCATTGGCAATGAGAACTGAATCAAGAATTTGCCTACCTCCCACAAAACCATTCTAAGATTCAGATATCAGTTGATCTAACACCACTTTCAATCTATTTTCCAAAACCTTGGCCAAGATTTTATATAAACTCCCCACCAAAATGATAGGTCTAAAATCACGAATGTTGGAGGCATCATTCTTCTTAGGAATCAAAACTATAAAGGTAGCATTAAGAGATTTCTCAAACTTACAGTGTTGATAGAACTCTTCAATCCCATTTTCTTCAACAACTTCAGAAGTGTCTCCCAATTGACATTGTCATAAGCTTTCTCAATATCTAACTTACAAATCACCCCCAGAATCTTACTCTTCGTTTTGCTATCAACACACTCATTGGCAATGAGAACTGAATCAAGAATTTTCCTACCTCCTACGAAACTATTCTAAGATTCAGATATCAGTTGATCTAACACCACTTTCAATCTATTTTCCAAAACATTGGCCAAGATTTTATATAAACTCCCCACCAAAATGATAGGTCTGAAATCACGAATGTTGGAGGCATCATTCTTCTTAGGAATCAAAGCTATAAAGGTAGCATTAAGAGATTTCTCAAACTTACAGTGTTGATAGAACTCTTCAAAGACTGCTAAAACATCTCTTTCTACTACTTTCCAACAATGATGGAAAAATGCCATAGAAAAGCCATCTGAACCTGCAGCTTTATTTCCTTCCGTATCTTTGACCACTGATAGAATCTCGTCCTTCTCAAATCTCCTCTCCAACCAGCCCCTCTCTAACTCCCCTTTTTGATCAAACTCCAGTCCTTCCACAAAAGGTCTCCACTTCTCAAACTCCTGATATAGAGTTTTATAAAATTGAACTACTTGAGCAGCCACTTATGCTTCTTCCTCATAAATCACCCTATCCACTTCTAAGAAACTCAGATGGTTATACCTTCTATGAGAATTGACCATCTTGTGGAAGAACTTAGTATTATTATCTCCCTCCTTAATGCATAACATCCTTGATTTTTGTCTCCAAGAAATCTCCTCTACAAAAAGAAGATGCTCTACTTGCGATCTCACTTCAATCTTCTCATTTCTCTTCGTCTCAGTGAGTCCAAGAACCCCTTCCTTAGCATCTAGTAACTCTAGAGCCCCCAATAATTCTTTCTTCCTACATCCAACATTGCCAAACTCTTGGCGATTCCACTGAATAATGTCTTCTTTCAAAACTTTCAATTTTTTAGAAAACACATAACTAGGAGTACCCGAAAAAGAATGGCGATTCCACCATGAATCTACTCTATCAACAAACCCGTTTGTTTTCAACCACATATTCTCAAACCGGAAGAGACCTTTCCCCCTTGCCATACCCCCTGCCTCCAAAAGAATTGGGAAATGATCTGAAACAGGTCGTGGTAGAATCTGTTGGATCATATCCAAAAAGTGTTGCTCCCAATCTTGTGACACCAGAGCCCTATCAATCCTAGACATGGATGGCTGGTCAGTACCACTAGACCATGTAAAACTCCCTCCCTCCAACGGCAAATCTATCAAGTTTAAATCTTCAATAAATTCAGAAATTTTTTCCATAGCTGGAGTAAGCCTAGACCCACCCCTTCGTTCACTAAAAAAACGAACAACATTAAAATCCCCAAAACAACACCAAGGAACATTCCAATACTGCTGAATACCAACCAACTCATCCAATAAATCACCCCTCAAATTGTTATCGTTCGGGCTATACACCCCTGAACATGCCCAAATAAAACCGTCCTCCACACCTTTCCATTGAACCGACTTCGAAAGCGAGCCCACAAGAACCTCCAACTTTTCTAAAACCCTTTTATCCCACATAATCAAGACCCCACTAGCCGTTTGATCAACATCTAGAGCCACCCAATCCACATACAGACAACCCCATATGCTGCAAACCAGCTGTCTATATATCCCAGCAAGTTTTGTTTCTTGAAGGCATACAACATCATACTGCCACTCACGTAACAAGTTTCTCACTACCAGACGTTTTTGGGAGTCATTCAAACCTCTAACATTCCATGAAACCATTTTCAGCTTCATAAAGACTTTTATGGCCCCACAACTGTCTCTACCGTACTTCCAACACATTATCTCCCATCATAGTTAACCGTTGAGATTAAATTCCTAAACTCTCTTTTCCCTTTACTCATGAAGGATGCTACTTTTTGGTTAGTAGCTGCTTTCTTCCGTTGCTGGTTAATAACCTCCATCTCCCTTTCTAGCATTTGAAGATAAGCAATACATAACTTTTCATGACGATTCACAGAAAGCCCAATCACTTTACTAAAACCTGGGATTCTGTTCTTCACCCGTTTAGAGACATCCAGCGTACCACCAATATCTAACACCTCATAATCATTATGCACTTCTATTGACAAGGCCAGCCTCAGAGGGATAATAGTAAACAACGGATTACAATCTGCCAAACTCTCCTCCTCACCCAAAACCACTTCTAGGAAAGCCACTTCCTCCACCGTCGAGACACCCAAAACAGATAGGCCACAATCTGACTTCGGTTCCATCAACGCTAAATTAGGCTGACCAATCTTACCCATATCTAACGGCTTGTTGTCTGCCCCTTGAATCAATAGCACACTACACTCACTCCCAACTTTATCCATACTATTGACACCAAAATCCACAAAATCCACAATTGATAGTCTTTAAAGGATATCTACCAAGAAAATACCCTTCCCAGAACCATCGTGAAGTCATCGGAGTTGAACCCATCAAGGGAGCTAACAATTAATTCCATCTGAGCCACTGCGTGACCATTAGAGCTAAACCCAGCAGAGAAAAAATGATTAATCTCCATTGGAGCCACCATAATATCGTTGGAGCTGGTCCCAACCTCCAACCCATCCACTGTGGTGTTGTCGGAGCTTTTCCTATCAAGACAGCTATTAATATCCTCCATTGGCTTCACCGCGAAACCATTGGAGTTGAGCCCAGCCTCTATCGCAGCCACCATGAGACTATCCAAGTTGATTCCATCAGACCAACTGCGACTAACAAGCAACAGAGGCTCTACCTGTCACTTAGACACCTTGATAGTGGACATCAATGACTTGGGCTTGTCTGAAGGAGATATCAATGGTGTCACCGAGTGGGCCATGAATGTTGGGCTAGTCATAGAAGAGGGCTTGCCCATTTCATAAATACTTGGGCCCAAGAAGCAAACTTCATTAGACTGATTAGAGACCAAACAGTTTAGGCCAATGTGGGACTCAATCTTTGACCCCGTGACCCACTAAAAGGACCCACCACATGCCTCCTCTAACTCCTTGTGACCCCTTTAGAATTCCTCAATCCACCTTTATTAGAAATCCCTACAGCACACCTAAATTGGTCTGAGCCCATCACAGAATTTTTTAGAATTCGTGACCCACTAGGAGGACCCACCACGTGCTCCCTCTGACTCCTTGTGTCTCATTTAAAACTCTTTAGTCGGCCTTTATTAGAATTCCATGCAACACGCCTTTTTCCTTCCCCATTCACCTCTACGGTCAAGCCTTCTCCTGTCCAATAAGAATTCCCTAGTTCACGTTTTTTCCATAAACAGATTCATTCAAAATTGATTTGAATTTCAACGGAAAACTCCTTTTATTTCCTACCGGATTTGTCTCTCCCAAATTAAATTCCACATTAATGTGCCAAGAACCCACATCTCTTCCTCCTAGAGTCATCGGACCTAGTATGCTCACCGACGTTTTGCTTAACCTCCTCTATTCAATTACTGGGTTCTGCTTCTCCCCCTTATTATCCCCTAATTGCAATTTCCCTTTATCATGGGCGCTTAACAGATTTGGCTAATTTCTGCCCCTGACCTGCACTTGATGCTCATGCACCGTATCAACAAAAGTTTTAAATGGTTGAACCCTTGATTTATCCTGATGAAGCTGAGCTACAAATTTCGAATGACCAGAACCACCATTCACATAGTTTTCGGGTTCTAACATCTTCCTTAATTCTAACCCAAAAACCCTCCACCCATTCTTTGCTCTACCTTCTGGAATAATAATGGACCTGCTAGACCCGCCAACTTTAAGTTCAGACAAAAGTAGGAACAAGCCAAAAGAGTTGGAGCTCCGTTGGAGGGTGTAGGCTACATCACTTTCCCTAAATGTATAAAAATACTTCAGACTAATCCCAACGGCAATTTGTTCTGTACTCTTCATCAGCCATTGTGCCTCATTCTTACCCATGAAGTACCTACTCCATTAAAAAATCCTTAAAGAAAAATACCGTCCCCCTTCCTCTACCACCAATTGAAAAAATTTGGATTCAATACAAAAACAGCGAGAACCACCCATAATAAAAAGATCGAAAGAAGAAAGTTGCAAATTTTCTAGCTAATTTGAGGTAGCCGAGCATCTCAAATATTCAGGGGAACTTACCAAAAAGTTATATCTTCAAGACTTTATTGTTACATTGATTTTCGATTAGAATGCATACCATTCAGATCTATTGGGATAATGGGATGCTTTTATTACGATATTGTGAAACTGTTTTTGCATAATACTACCTCAAGTAAAACAAGCTATAAGACCCACCTTTACAAAACCAAATAAACAATGCCTAAAATTATATAGTAATTAAACACCACCCTAAAAAAATAAAAATAAGGCAAAGAAGCCAGTTTGGCAAAACCTTTGGAGCACCACACTTGAGAGAATTGTTGTCCACCAATACATTTACTATCCATTTACAAAACGGTACACTAATTGTGTAATTGATCAACCATATAACGTAATGTTCCATTAACTTTTATTCTTTCTAATTTTTTAGAATACAACAGAGAACAGACTAAATCTTTGTTAAAATGTGTGATGAAAGAGCGAGTCATCTCATTTCATGTATGAATATGACAGATTGTCATGAAACTTCCAGTGGAACATAAGAAGGAATGACTTCACTTCCTATGGGATTTAAAATCCTCCATCTATATTCTATATGTTATCTATGTGCATAGTTATGACTTCACTTCTTTGAGCCTGGCAAACTGGAAGGGCAAAGTACCAAGCAGTGTGCTTCACACCTTCACCAAATTCATTTTTGTTCACCTTCTTCAAGGCAGAAGATGAAGTTATTATACAGAATGTCACTAGATATTGCTCCCTTGCTTAAGTACGTTCATTTTTGTTTACCTTCTTCAATTAGTTATTAGTTATTACTTCACAACTCACAGATAGTTCGTAGAAGCATTTCATCAAACAAATAATTTGCATTACAAACCCACAAAAAGAAAATAGAAATAGAAAATAAAGACAAACCCAAAACAAGTCATCGAAAATACTATGAAACAAAACGCACAAACAAATGAACAAAACCCTAACAAAACCCACAAACAATCAAATGAAACCCAAGCAAACCCACAAAAAAAAAAAAAAAATGAAACCCACATCCCAGAGCCTATATGGATTCAGATTTAGTAGAAATAGAGGAATAGAGAGGTCAACAAAGAAGAGAAAAGTTAGAGTGATGAACCTGTGTTGCTGTGAGAAATAGAGAAAGAAGAAGAGCTTGTGGCGCCGAGGAAGAGAGAGGTGGAGAAACGTGAGAATAGTGAAAAGTATGTAGTGAGGGATTTAAAATTCCATGGTGCATGAAAGGATTTGAAATTAACAGATTTGGACCCCTGAAATCCATGATGGATTTGGGCAAAATCCAAACTCTTCTGATTTTAAGTTATCCAAACAAAGAATTTGGATTTGGGCCCTCTCAAATCCAAATCCAAATCAATGGTATCCAAAAGAAACTTTTATTGCTCGCTACAGTGCTGCTAGAAAAGTGAGATTCTCTAATCAAATTGACTGCCTACTGATATTCTCCCAGACTTCACAAAAGTGAGAGTTTTGTGTATTAAGTATGAAATAATGGAGAGATGAGGTTTAAACCCCATAAACCAGGCAACACAGAGGGTGACACTACTACTAGGCTATAAAGATGAACTTTGAGTAGGCATTAATTCTACAATGAAACTCCATTGCTGGCACATGAAGCTAAGAGCAATCGCACTAGTTCGTGTAAAATATTCTGTCTATATTAGCATAAAAACTTACTTTTTCCATTTTACACAGTTACTTTCTCAAAACACCCACATCAGTTTATCTATTTTAGAAGAGATTTCAATAAAATATTCATTCTTCATTCATTTTTTATTATTTTCTCTAATGATCATACTTTTTGAATTTAAACTTATTTTTCAAGCAACCCCCAAAACCGATGGCTCAAGTAGCAGAGCCATTGGTGCTGGAGGTCCAATGATCGGACCACTGGAATAGTTGCTCCAATGACCACCGCTAAAGTGGTGTCTTCGGTGATTGGACTGCTAGCACCAGTGGTTGAATTGATAGTTTCGATTATTGGACCACTGGCATTGATCGCCAAAACGGTGTCTCGGGTAACCGGAATGGCGGTTCAAGTGACCGGATTGCAATGCGGTAAATTCAAATATAATGCTAAATTCAAAAAACTAAAACAATTTGGTTTTTTGGTAAATAAACATAGACATTAGTGTATTTGTAAAAGAGGAAGCTTCCTAGAATTTTCCTACCCCATATGATTGGCTAGCTTTTCAAACTCTTTCTTTCATTTCATTTGTACTTGGCTTGGAATACCACAATGAGTCTGATAAACAATGACTCTTCTTTTCTCAAAAAATAGGTCCATTCGAATGCAATCCCAACACTTCTTTCCTCTTCCATTACCATTCTCTTCTTCCTTTCCAAACCCTAGTCTATCTCTATATTCTCCTCCAAAGCCATATCCACTCCATTACACTGCCGCCATCATCACATCACCGCCAACAACCCAAGTCAGCACCAGTTGCAACAACCCACCACTGCCACCTCCAATCTTGATGTAGTGCTGCATGGTCCCCACTTGACTTCATCTTGGTTTTGGTTAATTTTGGAGTTTGATTTCATCTGGTTCTATGATGGGTTATTACTAATTTTAGTTTTTGGGTTTTGTATTTCGGTGGTACCACCTTGATCTGTGGTTGAGGTTGGGCAGGTGTGGTTTTGTGATTTTGTTGTTGGAAGAAGATAGAGATCGATGGTTGAGGCTGGGATAGGGGTGATTTTGTGGTTTTATTGTGAGAAGAAGACAAAGGAGAAGAGCAAGATGAAGGGGGAGAGAGAAAAATAATAATAAAAATATCATATGCATATGAACAGTAACCGTGCATATATGCACCGTTACTGTAGCAGTTTTGTATATTTCCACATTTTTGCAAGCACTGATGTGAGTGTTTTTTTTGTTAAAATGTGCAAAATTGAGCACTTTTTATATTTTGCAACCACTGATGCAATTGCTCTAAAGTAGTTAAAATTAGATTTAAAAAAAATTCAAAAGCATTGACATTAAATATGGAAACTGACTGTCAATATTTTATGGCTCCCGTAACATTCTTGAAATGTTTATTTTGCTTCATAAACACTTCGTTAACATGATCTTCTACACCAAAAAAACAAAGGATGAGAAGTTGGTTTGAGTTGGATCAATGGACTGTCTCCAACCTAACAACTGAAAGTTTGGGTCAAAGATGGCCACGAGTCCATCACAATATGGCGATGTGTCATTTGGGTAAAGGAAAAATCCCCCCCCCCCCCAAATAAGCTAGCTTTTACTCTTTCGTCACATATTTAATATAAAAGATACTAAAAACTATATATTTTTTAATAAATACTATACAAATAAGGTATGGAAACTACAATACCCAAACAATGTCACAGACACTGTGTAAAACAGATGACTAACTGGAAGAAGGGTGAAAAGAAAGATAAACATGGACAGTTGGACATTAGCTACCTCCTCTCTCTCTCTCTTCTTTTGGGTTATGAGTCATGACATTCACCATAAGGTGCATAACACAGTAAATGGGCCTAAGAATATTGTTACAGCCATGGCCTATTAACTCTCCCACGGCCTCAAATGGGCTTCAGTTAGACCTAATCTTTCGTGCAAATTCACCAACCTTTTTACATTAGAAAAAATGGAATTTTATTTGAACCAAATAAATTTTCATTTTCCCATGTATAATTTGTACACGAACAATTGAACACTATAATTTAGAGACATATGGTGCGCGTTTGGCACATATTAGAAGCTTTAGAGTCCAAACATATGGTGCGTGTTTGACACATATTATAATCTAGCTTTTTATTTATTTATTTATTTTTTTTAACTTTGGAAAAAAGTTAACAAATACCTTATAAGTATCAATTTTAGAAACTAATTTTAGAAACTTTGATGGCAAAGGAAAAAAAGTAACTGATTTTTTGGCAACTTTTTATATTTTTCATGAAAGTTATATCAAAACTTTTCTAAAACTTAAAATTGTCAATTAACAAATATTCTAAGAGCACTCATTAACTGAACCCTTTAACTTTTATGTACAACTTTTTAAAATTTTATTTTTTTTCTTACTTTTTAAAAATATAAATATACTTTAACATACTTTTAACAAAAAAAAAAATATTCAAGAAAAAACTAAATAAACTATTTCTAATAGGATAAGTGGGATTTTATAAAAACTAATATATATATATATATATATATTTTTTTTTTCTGGTTCTGAGATTGCAGGTTTTAAGTTTTAAAAACTCTCTCGTACATGGGGCTGAGATTGTTCTTGTTCACTTGTTTGGACCTGCCGTCTCTCTCTTTTTTTTTTTTTTTTTTTGGTGGAGCTTTTTCCTTATTCTGTTCCAACTTCCAAGTCTAATCTAATCAGGCCTAGTGAGCAATGATTTTGCCACGTTATGAGCCTACCTAGGCTCCATTTTATCGAGACTAGGGTAGTTAGCCCTTCTTTAGGGTCGGTCTTTTCGTTTTGGGTACCTGTTCCCCACAGTAGCAGTCTGTGTCATAATTCATAACTCATTACTAACAAAATAAGTAAAAAACTTTTTTCTCCCAAAAAAAAAAAATAAAAAGAAAGAAACTGATATAAAATCATAGAACACATTCCATCACCCACGTTACTTTTGTTGTTTGGTTTGGTTTTGTTTTGTTCTGGCTTCTAGTTTCTTTTTTCCCTAGCCTTGCATTCGATCCTATTTAAGGAATAGTTCAAAGTATGAAATATCATTTACATGAATCACATCCCTTCATTTATTCTTTCCTGTTTGTTTTTGTTTTTTTTTTAATAGTAATTGAGAGTACATGACTTAAGAATGCATTTGGACGTATTTTGTTAGTTGTTTATTTACTAAAAAAACTATTACAGTCAAAAATTCTGTAACTCAATTTGTCAATACATCCTATTATTTAGAGTTTGAATTTCCCGTTTCATGCTATAATCATAACGCGTTGGGCTTGTCAAACTAACACAATCATAAACTTGTTGCTTAGGTACAGAACTTCAACTTATCATTTTGTTTTGGCTTCATTTACGTCTCCAAAGTTCAAACTTGAAAGTCCATGCAGCAAATCATCCAACTGGCTTGGACCATTTTGAATAGAATGTTGTTCCCTATACCCTATTGTGGGTCACTTATGTTTTAGATTAATTTGGATTTGACACCAATGTTACTCCCTCTATGCTATACAGTTCCATGTGCAACTACGTATGGTGCATAGTACTTCCGTAAAGTCCTTTGATGCTTTGGACTTCTAATATGAGCTGTAAATGGGTCCATTCCGTACCTATTTCTTCTTGATATACAACACAGTTTGAACATAATATACAATGTTGATGCTCTCAAAATCTTAATGCATGTGTGATGTGTGGCCCAAAATTGTTACATTTAAAGTTCACCAATCCTGGTCCAGCCCACAGTACTATCCCACCGTTTCTGATTCCACGACCTAGTACTACATAATTTTTAGTTGATTGGTAGTGAAGCATTTGTTCCACGAAATAATTGGAACTTGGTTTAGTGACGGTGTCAATTTTTTCTTGGTGTAGATCGAAACTGATGAAAACATGTTTGTGTTGGGTTTTCAATTTATTTTTCTGTGTAAGATCTCTTTCTATAAGAATCATATCCACGTAATGAGGTCAGTTATATTATATAATGGATTTGGTTAATGTAAAAAAATTTTGTTCATTTTCTTATAAGAAGTTTCGTAAAATAATTTACTAATGTATACTTTAAACATATACCATATTTAAGGTATATCCACGTAATGAGGTCAGTTATATTATATAATGGATTTGGTTAATGTAAAAAAAATTTGTTCATTTTGTTCATTTTCTTATAAGAAGTTTCATAAAATAATTTACTAATGTATACTTTAAACATATACCATATTTAAGGTATACGTTAATAAAACCCTTATATAATATATGCTATAACATCCATTATTATATTCATTGTTGCCTCCCCTTTTACATGCAAACGGTGAGGCAACAATTAAAGTTTCCAAATGGTCCTCTTTTATGAAGTGGGGAAAGAAAATGAAAGGGAAATAGATTTAGGTTTTGGTTGAAATAGTAAGTAGCTAAGCTAGCTAACATTTTCAGTTTTCAAGTCCCTTTTCTTTATTCTTTTTTCTTGCTAAATAATATTTCTATAGTCCTTAATCCTTACCTGTCTTTACATTAGGTTTTGGGCAAAGGTAACATGGCTTTCCATGTGCTTTTCTGGGGTCTTGAAAGGTCATTTCCTACCCTATAAATTTCCTATGTTTTTTAGCTTCTTGTATTTGGAAGTCATGGCCTTTCGGTGCAAGCAGTAGTTGTGGACCAACCTTCATATTTTTTATATTTTTCTCTGTTCTTTTTTTTTTTTTTAATTTTTTTTTTTCCATTGGGTAAAATTTCTATGTTCTATAATTTTATCCTTCATTAACCAACCAATCTCATTCATGGAACATGATGCTTATAATTATAGAGCTTGACCCGGTTCAGTTATTGACTTTGAGTTCACAATCAAATCTTTAATTATGAATTTTGTAATCTTAACTATTAATCTAACTTAATTAGCAGAGTCAAAGTAATTTTCCAGAGAATAGAAACTACAAGAAGTGATGGTCCAGTTAGATGGTGAAGTTCTGAGTGTGAAATATAAATTTTAAATGGGACACTTTTTCTTAATTTATTGGTTATTAATGTTTTAAAAACAGAATCTTCTTTTTTTAATTTAAAAAAAAATTAAAACCTTTAAAGAATTCAAAAAATAAGATGTTTTAGTTTTTTAAGGTTTAAAGTCAGACCGAAACTCCTTCCAAGGTGAAACGGTGATGAAATTTTAATTAATTGATAATTGATTACAATACAAATAGCTTAAATAGCTTAGGTTCCTTTTACATGTTAGGGTCTTTACGTCTTGTTAACAGTTGTTTTTAGAGTACTTGTTAATGAATTATTTTAAAAAAATTAATATCATTTTCATAGAAACTATGAAAAATTATATAAAAAAAGTCAATTACTTTTTTTATTTTTTCATAATTTTTTTTTAAAAGAAATATTCCCTTAACCGCGGCTTTCAATTAATCCCAATTCCATTTCCATCCCTGCAATGTGGGACCATTCTTGAACGTGCATGTAATACCCGTAGGTCTCTATTCTATGTATATAAATACACGTACTACCACCGGACCGTTTTATAATAATTAAAAACAGAGAAGCCGAACGAACAGTACAAGCAGGACAGGCCGTATTTTACGTTAAGCATTAAACGTTAGAGAGGACTTTCTCTTGGTCTAAAGACACAATCATTACAAGGCAACATAAAATGTTACAACTTGTACTATAGTTATCTTATATTTATGTAATAGATTGTGAATGGTAAAAAGAATAAATAATAATTTTATATGAAAGTAATAAATAATTAGCCACAGTCTAATATGTGGAATAGTTATGCAAAAAATTATAGCATTTTATGTGTTACTAAAATTATTAAAAACATGTTGAATGAGTCTTAGTCTGCTCCTGAAGACTGCAGTCTATTAAAGACACCAGTGGTTCTCATTTAATTTCGAAATTGGTTTCAGATTATTAACTGTGTTCATATTTGGGGTTCAAGTGTCACGGCTAGCTACGAACAAGAAGAGCACATGCACATGCAGGTCTACTTTAATGTAAAGTCAAATATTTTGATAGGTATTCATTTATATAGGGAACACATCTCCATCACAAAATCTTTTTCGTCTTTCTTGTAATCTTATTAATCTTGTTATTTTGATATAAATATAAATATATATATATATATATATATATATATCTCCAGTGCAAATTACTACAACTTTTTGTAAACACCTACACAGTGATTTTACATATAGGTGGTCCATAAATTTAATGGTGTTATTAATTACTTTGTGGTGCGTCCAGCTCTTCCCATGAGATAAGTTTTGTTCGAATTCCATAAAAACTATCATACACTAACTCTGAAACTTATATATAGATTGTGTGTGTGCAACTTTACAAATCCAAAAGAATATTGTCCAAAAATATGGTTAATTTATGGTACCAATCTTAACTACTGTTCTTGATGATTGATCTCAAGGACCGGTCTTGACTACTGAAGAGGGTAAAATGGATGTAGACGGTCTTATTCTACTGAATTAGCCATAAGTGACGGTGCTTTTGGCTTGTGATCAAGAGGGAAAAAGGTGGGGGGCGTGTACACAAGAGGACGGACCCAACACGATGGACGGATCAGAAAGCCAACAGATACAGAGTGGACGGTAATAAGGCCACGTGGCATCCCCATGATTTAAGTAGTCCTCAAGAAACTCCAAAATGAAATATCTTGCGCCTCACAATTAAGCCTAGTCAATGAAATCGCTATATGGAAATGATCCCGTAAAATATGTACTTTGACGAGGATCTTCTTTATAAGGAAAAATTCATCTTCCCCAAGAAAGGGAAAAATCAGTTCTACACTACTATAAAAACTCCAAAGCACTCCCAAACCAAGTTACGCATAATTCACCCCAACTCTGTTATTCTAGGATTGTGAAAAGCTTTCAAACTTAACTTTTGGAAGGTTTTTAGCTGGTACCACATTGGTACTCTTCTAAGGTCTTCTCGTTCTATGTTATACAGGTGTTGTCTTGAGCACATGAGAACTGTGTAACTTACTGACAATTTCTGGCATCATCAACTACCATTCTTCATATATGATCTTAAGTATTGATCTCAATAACTTGTCCCATCCTTCTGCATCTTGAGATTGTTGCTTTGACAAACATCCTCTCAATCGACCTAAAGGGACAATTAGCTGGTACGTTTACTACCTAGCATTAGACTAGCCAGCTGATCTACTGCCAAGTTTCCTACCAAAAAGTTCACCTTATTCTTTATGCACTATAATTCTTTCTTGGGCTTAAAATGTGGCACTGAATTTTGAAATTGAAATATACTACAGTGGAGATTCCCAATTATGTTTCTTGCACAATTAAAAAGTATATGGTCCTTCACATTTATATCCAAAACTATATAGGAAAAAGATTGCATTGTCCTTGAGCGACTTGAGTTGCGTGCCTGTGCTAGGAGCCATATATACTCAGATTTGGTTAGATTATGAAAGAGGAAAGAGGTAAGGACCTCCAGTTGCACAAACCAAATTAGCAAAGGGGCAACAATTCATATAGCTATTTTTCAAGGAATTGTCACATATTATTACTTCCAAATGGCTTCTGAACACTAATGTGTTGTGGTCCAAAATACCTACTACATTCAAGAGGTCTGCATGCTCAATAGTGAGTACCATTAAAAGCCAAAAGGAAAGCATATGAACTCTTATAGCTTATGGCCACAAGAAATTATTTTTTACTAACCCCACATGTACCCCAAACTTTTTTTTTGAGCCAAGCATTAGTAGGATAGGGGTTAGTAATTATATATTTAATTGAGTTATTGGTCATTGAATCCTAAGTTCTCATGTTCATATTTTCTATATATCTATCTTTGTTTAGGCCTTTAGGGGGAACTCCCTGAAGAATATAGATACAAAAATGGTTAAAGAAATGAGCTTTCTCAAATAATTTGGACTTATACTCCAAAAATGCAAAGCATCCTTTCTGTTACATTGAACACCTCATGTACTAAAAATAAACCTCACCCATACCAAAAAATGAAGCTTCTTTGAAATTTCTTTAATTATAATATAAAAAATATCAAGGTTCATAGTCACAAAAAAACAAAAAACAAAAAACAAAAAAAAACTTAAGCACTGAGTTTTTTTTTTTTTGGTTGATAATTTGGTAGTTAGTGGTGGAGGGATTTGAATACTAGACCTCTAGATTGTAAATACTATTAAGTATCAATTGAGCTACAAAGGTTTTGGTGAAGCAATAATCATCTTATGCATTGGATATACGCATCTTCCTTCTTACATTATATAGTCTCTACAATTGAGTGATCTACATTTTGTTAAAAGAATGACTCATATATCCTAAAATGAGTGATTTAGACCCCCTTTGGTTGATTCTATTGGAATTAGACAAAATTATTGAATAAACCAATTATGAAGTTCAATTGATTTTCAATTAATTAGCCATATTACAAATCACCAATAAAGCAAAGGGAACTAAAATAAAAGTTATTACCAACCCCATGGAAAATTTAACTATTAGAATCACAATTTATACAAAATTGAAATAAAATTTCACTCTTATGTGCCTTCATTTAGTTTACATCTAGGGCACAAAATCCCAACTTAATCAGCCGACTTAATGAGCCTGATAATAATTAAGATTTCTAGTCCTCAATTGGTCGAGAGTCGATGAACAGACAACAAGGACTCTTCCATTGTCGATTAAGAGAGACTGTCGAGAAATTCAAGATTACCTTTCAACTGAGTTTGAATCTTGGACTTTGATCTTGAAATCGAATTACAAAGTTACAACTCAATCAAGACTTACATGGTCATGACTCATGAGTTTAGTTAACACTCTAATAGGATGATATCTAATCGAAGTAAGAAACATGCAAAGGACCGGTGGGTGTGTACATGTGAAATGCTGCACTTTATATATCTGTGTCACTGTGATTCTAATTCTATGAATCACGAGCCCAACAATCAAGGTGACTGAAACTAACAACAGCAATTGGTCGTACATCTCAGTACAGCCATTATTGATCATTGAATACGGGTAGAAGAGATTGGGGCCTAAGTTAGGAACTCATATCGAGAGAAGCTGCATGGGTGCTTCCGTGAGACATTTATTTTCATTGAAATTTATGTTTTAGACTTTTAGTACATTGCATTATTTTCTCTGAAGTTTCTGCCTTACCCCAAATTTGACGGTGAGAATTATTTTCTTTAAAGCTAAATTTATTCAATGCCAGAAAAGCATACTAAAATATAGTAGTAATAGTTGACGGTGAGAATTTTTTTTTTTTAAAAAAAAAAAAAAACCGAAAATCAGCAATTTGCAATCAACTATGCATGAAGTTTGTGTATAATATCAATGTGTGTGTGTGTGTGAGTTGTCTCTCTCATATATAACTAAAACAAATTAAAGAAAATGAATCATTGGTATATAATCGGATGCAAACCTAAACTCAATTCTCTGAAAATTTTGTGTTAAAGACGATTGCGAGTGTTATATATGTATCACCTTCATCACTTGAGTCAAAGATTTATTTTTTTATTTAAATTTTTTTTTAAAAGTATCACATTCACATTGAGAAAAAAGAAGAAGAAGGGTAATTTATGCAATTTTTTATATATCAATTGTTAGGAGTCTAGGGCTTTAAATTATAGATGTTGTTGAAAACACCTAAAGTACTAACCAGTTGAGTTATAATGCTCTTAGTAGGTAATTTATGTGTTTAGATTAGTTTTTTTTTTTTTTTGATTGTTTATTGTTATTTACTGAAAATCAGTTAAGATATGGTTGTATTTAGAAATTCTAATGTTTTAAAAACAAACTGTACACAGAAATAAATAAGCAACATAAAGAAGAAGAAAAAAAAAAAAAAAAACTTGAAAGGAAAATTTGATGGTAAATTGAAATTAAGTTATGTCAGCTTAAGATTTTGGATAGAAAATGTATAATTGAATATCATCAAGTTTTTGGTGAACTCTCCAAAAGTCTCTTTTTCCCTAACAACAATTAGGATAATCATATTCTTTTTTAGAATTGTGGAGGAAATCAAAAAATTTTAATGGTTTTTACTGACGGGTGTCCTTAGAATATATATTAGAAAACCATTTTAAGTAACTTTTTTATAGAAAAATGAAAAAAGTGATTACCTGCTTTGACAACTTTTTTAATTTTCCACAAAAACTTTTTCAAAATAAATGATTAATGTGTGTTTAAGGTCATACATTAACCGACCGAATATTAATTGGTATGCTACTTGCAAGTTAATTATTTGAGAGAGAAGTAAAAAGAATGGGAGACAAGATGAAAATATTTTCCTAGTGCTTGGGATAATATCAAAGCTGAAACAAGACGGTGGAAGATTTTGTCAACTAACCCCAAATAACCCAAACAGAAAGGGACACGGTAATTGAGTTTAGCAGCAAACATGAAAATCTTTAAAAGTACTTTAAATCAGTCATGAATAGAGATCGGGGTACAGCTATATATATTTCCAAGATCAGCATTTTTTTTTTTTTTTACCCAAGGCAAAAAAGTACTCCTCGGAAAGAGAATTTAAAGTACTTAAGTAAAAGGAAACCTACCATAATTTCTTTACCCAAAATGATGAAAAAGTAACATAGGAAATGGATGGGATGCTGCTCAAACTGTTTGTACGGTAAAAGACAAAAATTTACATTATTAGTGTTAGTTTATCATGGGGATGATTGATTTAAAACTTTCTATAGCAAAAAAAATATTTTCATAATTTAAAAAAAATATTTTTTTATGTAGAACTTTTTAAAATATTATTTTTCTAAAATACAAATATACTTTAATATACTTTCAAGAAAATATTAAATAAGTTAATGTCAAACATACACTTACCTGCAAGTACGAGTCAAATGAGAGTTTTGGAGGAGGTAAAACTTAGGTAATGATTTAAACCTTTTTTTTAGGGGCTTTTATATTCTAACATCAATTTTTTCACGTAAACTTTTATGTGCTGATGAAAAAATATTATTTGTTTAAAAAATATTTTTAAAAACTTTTTATCAAAAATATATATATATATTAAAAATTATTCACCTAGGATACAACATGAATTACCAAAGTTTCATGAGAGAGAGAGAGAGAGAGAGAGAGAGAGAGAGAGAGAGAGAGGGGGGGGGGGAGGGACCAAGTTGTCCTTTGGAAGGGCAACAATGGGGAGTAATCCCCAGTGGGATTGGCCCCAAACATGTCCTTAAGCTCACACAGACCCCTAAAACACCTATAGGTGTTGTCTTTTGCTCTTACACCCCCACATGACTTTGTTTCTCTCTCTTCCTCTCAGTCTCACCTTAAATACCCCCACACATCCCCACCCCAATTTCACACAACCTTCCTTAGCTCTCCCACTCTCTCCAATCTCTCAATCTCTCTCTCTCTCTCTCTCTCTCTTAAACAACCAAAACTAAGCTCATCACTCAAAAATGGCCATCAACAAATCACAAAAACTGCCTCAAACTGCAGTACTCAAGCAAATCCTCAAGAGGTGTTCAAGCTTAGGAAAGAAGCAACGTGACTATGATGAACAAGGCCTCCCTTTGGACGTACCAAAGGGCCATTTTGTTGTTTATGTTGGGGCAAAAAGAAGCAGATATGTTGTCCCAATCTCTTACTTGAACTACCCTGAGTTCCAAAGCCTACTAAAAGATGCTGAAGAAGAATTTGGCTTCAACCACGAGATGGGTCTCACAATTCCTTGTGAAGAAGTTGTCTTTCAATCTTTAACATCCATGCTCAGATGAAAGATTTAGACGGACCCAACTTAGGCCTAGCTAGTTTGGTTTTTGGAGGAAAAGAAAAGAAAAATTAGCTGAAGATGAAGCTGCTTTCACTGCTTCTCTCTGTTCTAATTTTCTATTTTTTCTTCTTTTTTAACTAAGTTTTTAAGTATTAACCCAAAATTGCGAAAAACCCATGAGTATTGTGTATCTGGGTTTAGATTTGTAGATATTGAAAGTTTGAAAATTGTTCTCACAGTGGGTTGGGGTTGTAGTTGTACCAATGTACCCTGTGAGAGAGAGCTAATATTTATTATTTAATGATACTTTGGGGTTTTAATATTTTACCCCATTTTTTTTTTCTTACTTACACTTTCACTTTCTCTCTCATATACTGTTCCAACTTGCACTAGTTTCCATGGCTTTGTCCAGATAACAATTTTCTATGCAAAGGCTGTCTCTGGTTAGCTCAACAGTTGGCCGTTAAATCTGTTAAAAGTGAATTCTGCTAAAAGATAGCTAAACAGAATGTCTTGTCACGATACAGTGATAAAAACTGACATATATCAGAATTCTAATTTTTATCACGGACTTTTATATTCCTTTCATTAATTCTCCAAAGCTATGCACAAGATCACAATTCAGGTAGATGGTTCAAATCCTCCAAAACTACACAAGATCACAAATTCACGATGGTTTGTCAAGTATTTTCTTTTTCAATAATGCTGGATACATGACCCTATCACCAAAAAAAATAAAAAACCTAGATACACGACTTTTTTTCCATACCTATAAAATTATGTTTGAAAATACTGACTTGGCTTGTTTGGTAGAAATGTTTGAATATTATTATTCAAAATAATATAAAAATTATGATTTAAATTTTTTTGTAAAAATACATATTTAAAATACTCATAATGCATTCATAATATAAAAATTATTATAAAATTATTATGTAGCTAAACTAAATTGTTTTTTTTTTTTTTCCCTTTCTTCTTGGGATTGGGAATTGTGGTCTTTGTTTAACATTCTTTTATGGCTTTTGTTAATTGGGTACTTCTGTGCACTTATTAAAAAGACGCATTGGAAAATAATAAAAAAAACTAAAAAAAAGTATGAATTTTAAATTGTAACTAACTCTCTTTTTTTTAGTTATTAAATGAAATTAACTTGATTCTTTATAAAAGATGACTAGATTCTTTTATTTTAAGGAAGGCAAAAGACACACGTTAACAAGACTCTTTTTTTTATACGCAATTCACTCTATGATGTGTAGATTTTCCACACCTATGCATTGTCCATATGATAATGACAATTTATTGCTACTTGACTAGATGACAGATTCACATAACAAATTAATTTCCTTGCAGCAAGGGAAAAATAAAGGGATAAGAATGAAAATATGAAAATAGAAAAATATATATATATATATAAATGGTCCTTGCCAACTTGTGATTCATAGGTGAGTCTCTGAACCTGAACCCATTTATGAAATTTAGAGTCCAAAACGAGTAACTAAAGCCAGACAGATTGCCCAATTTTAAGTAGGGGCTCACTACATAGATGGTTGAGAATTCATACAGACAATGCTTTTATCTCTGCAACAAAATTTAAAATTTTGATCATGTGACTTTTGGGACTTGGGAGTTGTACTATTTTGCCATCTTCTTCACCATGATCAGGTTCTATAGCTCTGTCTATTCTCTGTCATCAGTGACTGTGGTCCATATCCTCATACTCATAGATAGCAAAGTGAAGCAGCTCCAAAAAAGTACAAGCAGGACGTTCTTGATCGTTTGATGCCTGTACCTGGACTTTTTAGTTTTAAATGACTCTGCAGATTATTAGCATATTGGATATAGCTAGGCTTGAAAAGTAAACTTCAATGGGGGCAGTTTGATTAGTAAGGTGGTCCTCTAATTAATTTAATTATGTGGATCGGCCTATACAAAGAAATGCATATGACAGCTTAATAAAGTTTGGCCAAAGGTCTATAAGTCTATTGATATAGTGTAACTATTACTCCAAAAGTAACCGTGAAAGCCATTAAAGTACTTTATTATTTTAAACGATAATATATATAAATATATTTTTAACAAATAAATAAAACATTAAGCCATTAAGCACTTTATTAGGGACAAATTATACCGTACATTCAAGGGACTACATTTCCTTTTCATATAAACCTGAATCTTATGATTATTTTAAAAAAAACCTGAATCTTATATTTGGAACTTACTTGTACATGAGAGAAAGATATAATACAGCATGTACATCGAATAATAATAGTTGTGTATTGAATAATCACATTTTCACCAATTTATACTAAAATGATAAAAACAAAGGCAAAATATCAAATATAAATTATGGACTATGAATTGGATTTGACTAAAAAAAAAAAAGGTGAATTTAAGAGTTGGGGAAAAATCAAATATATTTATTGTTTCAATTAGTCAATTAGTGAAGAAAATATAGGAGAAAGTTATACTCAAGTTTTTTTTTTAATATAAATTTTTTATTTTATTTTATGTAATTTGGAAGTACCATTTTAACTTTTAAATAGACTATTTTATTTCCCAATCATGAGACATTTCGAAAATCTCATAAACCAATAGTGTGGTGGCCGGATTAAACTAGGTGCTTTAGGTTTACATTACACCCTAGACCAATGAGCCCATTACCAAATACTATCTTGGGTTTTTACTCAAACTTTGATCTCTTTGTATATAGGATGTTAAAAAAATAAAATAAAATTCTTATGACCTAAACTGGAATCATTTCAATTCAAAATACTTTAACAGTTTTGTTAGAATTGAAGTTCGAACATAAATTCTAACATGGTATTAGAGATGTGTCTTAGTTTCAATTTAACCATATATGGTATCACTTTCCCCTAGTTTAAACTCAATGTACTATAACATACTTATAATGCAAGACTAATAATATTAATCATATTTCTAGTAAATTTAATTGCAGTACAAGAAGGCCTTAATAATCGATAATGATATTTCTAGACTAGTAACGACGAGCTAGCGCAGACCTTGGAGCTTAATACCTCTAACAAGTATCATTATTTTCTTCAATGATAAACGTGAAAGCAAAACTTTTTTGACATTTTACCGTAGAAAACTTAAAAAGTCCAGAAGAAAATCTTTTGGTAACATTTTATTTTACATCTTTCGACCTTTGACAATCAAATTCTATTTCTATTCCCATAAATCAATTAATATTAATATTAATGTTGAGAATATTCTAAGATTGTGTTTGATGCTCTTTCGGGTTTATATAACCCGTCTATAATTGTGTCCAATAGTTTGACTAATGTAGTCCATCAATTTCGGGACTTTAGATCAGTTGAAGTCTCCCATGTGAAGCAACAAAACAACTGGCTTCGCATTTTTTTACTAAGCATGCTAAATAAGCAAATAATTTTGAGAATTAAGTTCACTATTTCTTATGAAATAATGAATTGATATTTTACTGTAGAAAACTTAAAAAGTCCAAAAGAAAATCTTTTGGTATCATTTTATTTTATATCTTTCGACCTTTGACAATCAAATTCTATTTCTATTCCCCTAAATCAATTAATATTAATATTAATGTTGAGAATATTCTAAGATTGTATTTGATGCTCTTTTGGGTTTATATAACCCGCCTATAATTGTGTCCAATAGTTTGACTAATGTAGTCCATCAACTTCGGGACTTTAGATCAGTTCACCCATGTAAAGCGACAAAACAACTGGCCTACACATTTTTTGACTAAGCATGCTAAGAAATAGACAACTTTGATAATTATGTAACTTGGATAGAGGAAAGTTCATTGCTGATTAAGTCCGTTATTTCTTATAAAATAATGAATTTATCTTCCTCTTAATAAAGTTGCAAGTTTTTCATTAAATATATATGTGTATATATATATATATGTATGTATTATATATTAATATTAATGTTTAGCAGAAGGTTCGATGGAAACATGAGTGAAGAACATGACTAGTAGCGTCTTTTGAAAAGGATTAAAGTATAGAAGAAGAGTTCACTGAATCTAGTGACCTGATTTTCCAACCATATCCATTCATGGAAACAAACAAAAACTTAATATTAAATTTTACCATGTTTACAAGTTACAAGCCATATATGCGCCTCGCAAGTGTAACTTAAAAGTATATATATATTTTCCAGCAGCGTCTTCTCTTTTCTTTTCTTTTTTAAAATTATTTTATTTTATTTTTTATTTTTAGATAATATAGACAGAAGACATAGGGAATGGGAAAGAATGGAGTAGAAAGACAATACTTACAACACTAACACTTACAAAATGACCTAACTTTTATAAGACTTACATAATTTTATTGTTAATGTTAATATACATCTACTTTTTATTTAATAATAAGTGACAAGCTAAAAAAAAAAAAAAAAAAGACAAGAAATTAAGGGATAACCCAAAATCACTAACTTATAATCCCGTGTATATGCATAAATACATTTAAAAACTAAACATATATACTACATTATAATTCATACATAACTTAAATACTATTGATGATTATTTATCTTAATTCTTAAAAAAGTATTGTAATAATATTTTTTCATAAAATATGCAAATTATTCATTCTTGTTTATTTCATTTTATAAGAAACAAATATTTTACACTAAATTTATTTTGTGGGCATTTTCCAAATAAGATATAAACAACCAATTTTTAGAATATGGTCGTATGCTTTATTATTATTAATATAGAAATTTATATCCGTGTAAACAAAATCCTATTTCAATTGTCTTTCAATAGCCACAAGTAATTGGCTTAATTAAAAAGCCCTTTCTTGAAGAACGGCTGAACGGGGGACCACTCTATCAGTCACAATGAAGACAAAAGTTCGCAATCACATGTGCAATAGTATAACCAAAGAAAGATGTCAATACTTATTCAATCTTTATTTAATTTTTGATCATCTTTTTCAATCCTTATTAATTAGATTCAAATCTAGACAGTTAAAAGTCTTATGATTTTACATTTTCTTGGCTCGTTATTCTTTCATGTCTTTTCAATGTTACTTTCTGGAAAATCATGCTTTTTCTAGTCTCATTTCGTTTGCACAACAGGCATGGAGAATTTGATCTCATATATATGTTGGGTTTTGTGGAGCCTAGTTGTATTTGATCCGGATTATAACCTAACCCGAAATAATATTATTATAGTTTTTAATGAAAGATTTTTTGAAACTTAGTCTATGGAGCGGATGCTTGGGCCGATAGGTTGAAGTCATAGCGCTCATTGTAAATCTTATGCGTAGGATATAAAAACTGTTGTTTTGGAGATTAGAGCTTTATGATGTTTTTGAGAGAGAAAACTGTACTGCCACACTCTATATTTTTTTTCTCTAAGAATAGTGAAATCCCTACAACTCCGTGGATGTAGGAAAATTACCGAACTACGTAAATACTGTCTTGTGTGTTATTATTTTTCTTTAGCGTATATTTTTCTCTATTTTTGCATCTCACATGTATGGGAATTTCATGTATATTCCCATTAATATATGATATACTCAGTCTAATTAAGTTTGTCAAAAACCCTTATTATTATTACTATAACACAAATTTAGCATAGCACTCCTTTCGCAAGGTCTTCAAAGAATCTAGATCACATTTCATGAACAAGAAGAAGAGCGTTAGAGACATTATATCTCTATAACAAAGAAGAACAGATGGTTGTCAGCTGGTTCAAAGGAACATTTATTATTCACTAGTAATTAATGAGCCTAGGAGTCGTTTGGTGAACAACAAAAGAAGAAAAAAAAAAAAGAAGAAGCTAGTGTGGTTCAAACAACAGCAATTCAGTCTATAAATAGGTTAATAGTGAGGGAGATTTGGTACGATTATAAACCACACATGAAACGTCATAAAATATGTCATTAATCAGTACGTGATTCTATATTAGGGCTTGCTATGTGGATAGTGGACTCACTATTCACGTGAAAGGAAAAAGCAGCGTAATTATATTCCAAAAATAGTAAATACTTTTCTATGCGCCATTAAGTCCCCAGAGATTATTTTTGAAATCCCGAAAATTTAGTAAGTTTAATGAGTATCTATATATGACCATTATGGTGGGTGAGACCTGATAAAAAATAATAATTAATTTTGATCATGATTAATTTATCATAATTACAATTAGATGCAACACACATAAAATTAAAATTTCTAAATTTTATATAGATGAGAGTTTAGAATAGAGTAAATGATGGGAATTGAGATATCTCAAAAAAATTTAAATCCTCACCCTAAATTATTGTCAACTAAACACAACCTTATATATAATAAGTCAATAATAAAAGACATATTGGACAATAAACAAGCAACACTCATGTGATTGCATCAAATCAGGTTGCTCTCATGTCACATTATGTTTACTTGGACTAATATGGTATCATTGGAAAAGGAAGAGACTAATTTAAATCAAACAAAATCAATTATTAGCTCTGCCCCCTCCTTTTTTTTTCTTTCTTGGAAAGAATTTCGTTTTAATTAGTTTTCTCTCTTTTTGATTAGGGAAAGCTCTTAGTGGCTTTAATTGATACAAATGGCAGGATCAAGCTAACTTCCTTCTCTAATTAAGTCAATTGAACTATTGATTATTGAAGGCTTCTTCTGATTATAAGATAAAATCTTTCACTGTTCCAAAAAAAACAAGTTACAATTTCATGAGAATCTTCCCCTTTCCTTTTCAAACGTAACCGATATATGTGTTTTTTTCCTCCCTCAAAAGTCAGAAGATTTGATTTATTAGAAAAATTTCTAGCAATCACACTGAATAGGTCTCAATTTAGGGATGACAATGGGGTGGGGCGGGGCCGAAGGATGAGATCTTTACCCCCGCCCCGCATGGATTTTTCTTGCCCCATCCCCGCCCCGCCCTGCATGACGGGGAAATTTTCTTGCCCCATCCCTGCCCCGCGAAGACCCGCCCTACACCATTAAACTTTATTTCTTGTTAATTTTCCCAACAACTATTACCATTTTTTCAAATAAAATGACATGTTTCAATAATAAAAATCTACTTGAAATTATAAATAAATTTATCCTATCAAATCAAACTAATTTTCAGCAAAAATTAAATAATATTATCTAAATGTTTATATTTCATTGGCCTAAAAAACACTAAAACAAATCTCCTTTATACTAAGTAGTGTGCATTATTTAATTCCTCCCATTTTGTGACTATTTCATAGAGAATGGGACAAAATCTCAAACCTGTGCCTTATGTTTTTTTAATAAAAATACAGAAAACTAAATTAAATTGTATATAATTTTTGTGTGGAGAATGAGAAAGATCAGCTAGAGCTAGTACATGATTGATGCCTTCATATCTGCAATCAAACAAATAGGGAAACATATTCCTCATCATCTCGTTCTCCAAAAATTAAAAAACGAAAACCCAGCTTGTAAAATAAATATGGATTTTGACAAGCATAAAGAAGCAGTGTTGTTAAGCAACCAAATGTCCACACAAAATTACAAAAACAATGACATAGAAACAAATATTTAGAGCCTCAGACCTGTACCTCATTAAAAAAAAATTATATTTTGTTCATGATGAAAAGTAAGTTGAGAAAGATGTATGAATCAAGAATGAAACTAGTAATTCAATAGTATATAAATTTGTTTCTAATAAAGACAAAAAAAAAAGTTAAAATTGGTACTTTATTTCCAACTTTGCTAAAGAGAAAAAAGAGGTAGAGTCACCTTAGGTAGAATAAAATAAGCTAATAATATTTTTGTTTAAATAGTAGAGTTTTAGGGTATGAAAAAATTACAATTTAACCCTTATTAATGCGGGTGGGGTGGGATGGGTCAAAAAAGTGTAAATCCATCCCCGCCCCGCCTCATGGTGTGGGTCTAAAATTTCGCCCCATCCCCGCCCCACCACCTTTGCGGGGCGGGGAAAATCCGCACGGGGCGAAGCGGGGAGGGGCGGGGCAAAATTGCCATCCCTAGGTCTCATTGTCCATTTCGACCCTGGAACCATGAAATAAGTTTTACCCAAAAAAAAAAAATCCTAGCTTGGAAGCAACACAAGTTCTGATAAGTCGATCTGCATGCATGATACTACTCATCTCCACCACTTTGTATTGGATAGAAATCATAAAATAGAATTGTGGTTGGTATTGTAAGTAAGAAAATAAAAAAAGAGAGAGAAAAAGCAAAAATAAGAATTTTCATATTGTGAGATAAAATAAAATAAAATAAAATAAAATAAAATAAAATAAAATAAAAAGAGAAAGTAAGGGTATGTTTGGTAACTGTTTTTTCCCATTATTTTATGTTTCCAAAAACAATTTTCTATTTTTAAGATTAAAAATCTTGTTTGGCAACTCAAAATGGACAGAAAACAAAAACTATTATCAAAACTCAATTTGTGAAGGAAACTGAAAACATGCAAAAAGTTGTTTTCAGCTTCTATTTTTCAAAATTCAATGAAAACATGCATTTGAGTTAATGAATTTTTCTCATTTAATGAGTTAGCATTAGAGTTCAAATCCTAATAACAACATATTTTAGTATTTTCTATTTTTTTTTTCAAAAAACTATTTTTTTAATTTCAACTAAACAAACATGTTTTTTATTTCAAAAATACAAGAAAATTATTTTTTCTTTATATTACCAAAAAAAGTTTTTGAAAATAAAAAACAAAAACTGTTACCAAATATAACCTAAGAATTTACATGACGTGATTTGACTTGACAGCCTCTTACAACCATAATTTCATTTTTATAATCGAGGGGTTAGTCATATAATAACTAACCCTTAACTAATCTTCAACTGCAACCCTAAACTAATAATAGGTTAGGGTTAATTTATTTTCTCTACAAGCATATGGATTTATAATACCTCTAACGGAATGGATTCTCTAGTTGTTGGATATTAATTTGCAATTGTTACTAACAATTATATTCTTTCATTTCTTCTTTTATGGCATGTGACTAGATGTTCCAACCCAACTATAAGATTTATATCTGGGGTTCAATCCCTCTATCTTTAATTTTTTTTTAAATACTTTTTTATTTCTTCCATCTCTATTGTGGAGTGTAGATTGTAGACACATAAGCCACATATGTTGGGGGTTGGGCTAGAATAGGATTGTGGTTGGTATTGTAACAGAGAGAGAGAGAGAGAGAGAGAGAGAGAGAGAGAGAGAGAGAGAGAGAGAGAGAGAGAGAGAGAGAGAGAGAGAGAGAGAGAGAGAGAGAGTGGAAATAAGAATTTTCATAATGTGAGATAAAAAAGAGAGAGAAAGTAAGAATTTAAATGACGCAATTTAACTTGACAACCTCTTACGACCATAATTTCATCTTTATAATCGAGGGGTTAGTCATATAATAACTAACCGTTAAATAATCTTCAATTGCAACCCTAGTCTAATAATAGGATTAGGGTTAATTTATTTTCTCTACAAGCACATGGATTTATAATACCTCTAACGGAATGGATTCTCTAGTTGTTGGATATTAATTTGCAATTGTTTCTAACTATTATTTTCTTTCATTTTTTCTTTTATGGCATATGACTAGATTTTCCAACCTAACTATAAGACTTATATCTGGGGTTCAATCCCTCTATCTTTAATTTTTTTTTTAAATACTTTTTTATCTCTTCCATCTCTGGGGTGGAGTGTAGACACATGAGCCCCATATGTTGGGGGTTGGGCTAGGTTGTGGGGTAGTTGGATCTAACTCTGTATGTAAGTTTTGATTAGGGTAGACTAGTTAGATATGTTTCTGACTATATGTATTTTTGACTGTGGGACACCACTTTTGTTTCTTCACTTCATCTTCAACTATAATTTATTAATACTTAAAAACCTACCATAGGGGCTCGTACATGAATTTCAAAATATATATATATAGAATAGGTGTGCAATTTACTTGGGTGAGACTAATTAAACCACTAATAACTTAAGAAAAAAGCTAATGAATATTTGTTTAGGAAACATTTTTAGAAATATTTTAAGAAAAAAGAAAAAATTATTAATTGTTTTGATGATTTTTTATATTTCCTATGAAAATTATGTCAATTTTTTTTAAATAGTTTATTAATAATTGTTTTGAAGGCCCGTTAACAGGACCCATAATTAATACTTAAGAGAGGTTTAACGAGAAGCTTCAAATAATCTCATGCATAAAGAGTATCAACTATCATATGCATCTTGGCTCAAAAGTTAAGAGCCGTTGGTTGAACTAGAGAACCAAAAGATTGTTGTCTTGGAAGTTGGAACTTGACCAAGCCTACTGCAAATGAGCAAATCAAAATGATTTTAATCACTTCTTGATTCAGTAACCCAAAATTTGATTGAAGTATCTTATAAACAGAAATAGAATAAAGGGCATTATTATTCTTTTGATGCATAAAAATGATGGATGCTAATATTATAATTTTATAAACATTGTATGAGTATTATATATATATATATATATATATAGGTTTATTATTATTTATAATTGGCCATTGGATTGGCACATAACCTTTACTTCATGTTCACTTACCAAATCTTCCAAGCAAGAAAAAGGAGAAAAATTTTTATCAATTCTTTATTGACATTCAAACTTGTGATAAATGGCTTTGAAAGAATTGAATTTTGGAAACAAACATCTTGACCTCGTAGCTGATCCAAGTTGCAAAAATATCATGAGTTTTTTTTTATATATTATATGCCGTACGTACTGTTGGGTTTTTAATTTCGAACACATACGTGGGATGAATGATGGGGTAATATATTTTTTAGTCATAGATATGGATATATGTGTAGGTAGGCAGACATTTCTTCTCAAAAAAATATAGATTGGCAGACATGAATCCGTGATTTCAGTATGAACTTTGGTTTTAAATCGCGTGCCATTTCCTTTCTTACAGTTCCGGCAACTTGCTTGACTTTTCGCTTAGTTTTAAGTTGAACGACTTGCTGATGATTAATTTAGATATGAGTGATGTAAAAATAAATAAATAAATTTTACCATATATGTTTTACAAAACTGATTTGTCAACTCTAAGATATTAAATCAAAGGATAATTAAAATTTATTATTTATTATATCTTGATGTGAAACCAATTATCATGTTTCTCCAAAAAAAAAAAAAAAATTATCATGTCATTTTGTAATTATTTTGTGGTAACATGAGTTGTAATTTTAGGATTTTTCATTAATAAGAATAACTGCATGCATGAACAGCCAAATTGAAAGTACTGCATTCCACCTTCTGCTATGACTTCACAACTGTTACATCATAATATAATTCTAGAAATAGGATCAATTCTTTTTTCTTTTTCTTTTTTTCCTTCTTTTCTGAAATTGATTTGGAATGAGAGAAAGATTCTAAATCTAATATTTCAGATTCAGATATGATGGGAATCAATGGCTTAGATTAAAAGTTTAAAATTCACTTTTATTATTCTCAGCTCTTGGATCAAAATTTTTTTTTTTTTTTAACCTTTCAACTTTTTACTTTTTTTTTTTTTTACCTTTCAAACTTTAAATCTCACATCTCTATGGTAATTGCACGATGAAATTATTGAATAGGATCCAAATCCCTCAGATTCTCCATCTCTCTTATCTACTCACTGTTACATCATAGTAGCCCAAAATCGATTTGGGTGGACACCCGGACAAACCCAAATTTGAATTCTTTTTTTTCTTTTTCTTTTGGGAGAAACGCCCAAATTTGAATTCTAGATCAACAAAAGATGATCTACGTGATAGTAAGTTACCCCACATGCCACAGGCCCACACGAAGCCAATGTTTCAACCTATTTTCGGAGCCAATAGTCCATGCCCACGTAGCCCAGCCAACCCATATGTCTGCTCTTGAGTCTTGAGCCCAATACATCACTCTAATGGATGAGGCCCAGGGTTCCAGGCTAAGAAAAGAAAAGATATGGCCTCAAAAATCAGCACCCATATTAGAGGCCTTAAAGATCTTCAACCAAATGGGTCAAACAGGAACCCACAACTTTGGACACCCCACAAGTTCTCTAGGCCACTCTCAATCCCACCCTGGTGATACTGAACCTAAATCGACCCACTTAAGCCTTTTAACTGTTTACATCCCAGATTCCAGAGTTTTGTTCTTTCTTTGACCAAAGAGAGTAAAGTAAGAGCATATACATAAACTGCTACATACAATATAAGCAAAATATTTTGTAACAGTTCAGCAAATGTCATGGTTCAATTGACCAAATTACAGAAGGTAAAGTAGAATAGAAGAAAACAAATTCACATATATGGATATCATGTACAGCCATTAGTTACAAAAATTACCTGATGTTTTGGAAAGCATACCTCTCAGAAAGAGCTTCACAAAACCTCCCAAAATATGATTCTAAGATGAAATGACAAGAGCTCTCCATCTTTGGTACTTCTAAATATTATTTCTAAATGGCCACTTCAACCAACAACCATTATTTTTGCCTGCGAGCAGCAAGCTTAATGACCGTTCTTTGCTTTCGAGGAAAAGAATCTGCTAAATCCTCGTGAATGTTTTTCTGGTGTTGGGGTGGCAGAAGAAGATGATGAAGAGCCTGACTTGGTAGGCCTGTGTTTTGGATGCTTTGAGCTGATTGGTGACCTCAGGGATTGGTTTGCTTCGATATCAGATGGGCTTCCCGGGGAACTATAAAGGTCCAGGGGAGATTCAGCACCTAACTTTTGCAGATTAGCAGAAGCAGCACCGTCCAATTCAGCTTGATCAAAGCTTTGCAAGGTCATGCCACTAGTAGTTGGTTCATTCTCAGCCAGACCTTCACTCCTGTGACTCCTGTCAATGTAAGGAGATCCCATTAGCTCTGTTGGAGGATGCAAAGATTTCAACTGCTTGCCAAGAAGGAAAATGGTTTCTTGACACTCGGCTAGCTTCTCTGCTGCAGCTGTTAACTCCCTGTCCTGTGATTAAAGAAACAGATTGAGGTTTAGATTTTTCTTTTCTTTGTTTTTCGTACTGATCAGCCCAACTGGCAAAAGGCAAGCATTCAACAAGAAACATAGGAACTAAATTCAAGTAACTTGGAAATTACAGTACAAACTTTAATCATTTATCATAACTTTATCATAGGAACTATAGGTACTTCATGCATGTTTCCATATCAAGTATATATATATACACACACACTTGATATGGAAACATGCATGAAGTACCTATAGATCTATTCAATATGCAAGCACTTAAGAAGCAGAGAAACTAGTGGTGGACACATGCAAAGCACCAAGTAACACATGAATGTTTTCAATTATGTCGTTTGAACAAAAACAGAACTGAAAAAGTATTCTACACAATTGCATTGATACAAACATATGTTTGGGGGATAGAAAGAATTATTTTCTGCAGACAAATCTAGGCCTCACCTGTTTGGCCTTGAGTTCAATATCAGCTGCTGCTTCAGCACAAACAGAGCAGTCCTCATTCCTAAAATAATAGGTATGCAAGAGTTAGACATAAATCAGAATTGAGATCAAGCAACAGGAGATTTCATTAAATATTTAAAACAAAATGAATAATTAACTTGTGAGTTAACAGTGCCATGTGAATTAGCATGCCTAAAACAACTGAAATACAAATCATTAAAAATGCAAATATGCTTATTGAAATGAACCTGGCAGCATAAATAAAATGCATTCTGGCCTTAAAAATTGCATCCCAGAATTTCCCAAAAGGCCTTCAGGCCCTCTCATGTCCGATCTTTAGATGAGGAATGTGTATCAATTGGGACAAGAGAGGTGGGCAAGAATAAGTTTGATTCTAACCTTTGCAATTGATCTTGAAGTTCCTGACATCTGGCAAGCGCATCTTGATGACTCTTCTTTTCCCCTTGAAGCTCATTTTCTAAAGTTGCTGTTTTTGACTGCAATAAGTTCAGCTCAGTTTCTAACTCTGTTGCTCGTGCTTCAAGTGATCTGTACGACTCTGCCATACATTTCAGCTGTGTCTCAGCCAAGCTGTTGGACCTTTGAGCAGATGCCAATTGTGATTTAACTTCTGCTAGAAGCTGCTCAGTTTCCCGTAACTGGGACCTTGTCATCTCTAGGTTCTCAGTAGATCTTGCTAGATCCACAGCCATGTTATCTTTCTCTGATTTCAGTTCTTCAAACTCCTCCAATGAGAACTTATATGATGTGGAATTTGATTCAAAGCCTGAGACTAGATTTCCATCGTCAGGAACCTCAAGGTCAGAAGTGGGATTAGAAATGTGGGCACAACCACCATGATATCTTTCTCCAGATGAATCCTTTTGAACTACTTTATTCTCAGGTAAAACAACTTTGTCAATGCAATCAGGACTATTAATTTCTGCATCAGCATTCTTGTAGCCCAGGACGTTGAATCTGAGTTCACTGGCTTTAGCTAAAACATGGGAAAGGTCAAGAACAAAATCAACCAAACTAGTATTGCTGTACATAACTCTATTAAAGGTGACAGAGAACTCCTCAATTTTCTGATTCAATCCACAGCCATCAGGTGATGTGTCATGGACTCCCATTGCTTCTTTTCCCAAAAACAATATGAAGTCATGAATCTGTGAAATGGCAGCTGCCAAATCTTGGCTTATCATATCCACAGTTTCTGTAGCTGGCTGGGACAAAGAAATGTCTTTTTCTGCAGTTACCACTGAATCTTCTGGGTCAGACTTCCTGTCCAATGTCGCATCAGAACAGTGTACTTCCTTGGAAACAACATGTACATCGAACAGAACATGCTTAATATCCTCCAAAATTTTCCCCATATCAGCATCCTTGGGCATAGACTCAAACACCATTGAAATCTTTGATCGGAGCTTCATCAATGGCAGCTGATCTGCATCTGAGCCAGGACTTGGTTCTAACAATTCCACGCCAGAAGATACGTGGTTTTCCAATGGATTTAAATCACATTGCTGTTCAGACAGGAGATTTTTCTCAGTCGTGACTTCTCCCAATGAATCAGGATTTGGAATTTTAGGCACCTTATTGTTTGAAGATTCCGAACTGGAGATGCCTCCATTAGAATCATTTGATAGACAAGCCAGCTTCTCCATCTCTAGAAAGTCATCCATAAGCTCTAAGTGATTTGCATTTTCAGCCTTGTTTAATTTCTCATTGTTCTTTTCTTTTTTGCATTGGGAGAGCTCAGAAATCATTGACATAGACCAAGACTCAGCGCAACTTCTCTCATCATCATTTCCATCTTCCGACATGGAGGTCAAGCTTGGTGGATTACTTGCATTTTGACTTGAAGAACCTTCAGTGGTAATATGAATTATAGATTTTGGTGAACTTTTCTGCTGATTGCTGACTAGAAATTGTGCTTCTAAAATTTGAAGCTTGCTGGCTGTCTTAGCACACAAACTCCTTGAAGCCAGCAATTCACTGTTACGCTTTGCCAAAGCTTCTTTGAGCATCTTTGTTTCTTCCTCCATTGCCAATAAACGTTCAGTGAGAAACTCATTCTCTTTATGGAACTTCTGTGCATTATCGAGGGGAAACTCAGGCACTGGAGAGAGGAGCGGACTAGAAGACTTAACGGGAGACCTCCTCAGTCGACTTTCTCCATAATCCCGGCCTAAATTCTCAACCTCTAGCTTCATTTGGGCAAGTGCAGCAGGACCGGGCAGCTTCTTCCGCACAAGACCACGTAATCTTTGGCACTCCGCTTCTAGCTTGGCTATTTTTTTAACACCCTCCATATGCTGCTTGTTTGCTACTTCTGCAGACCTCATACTCATGTTCTTTTCTTCATTACGAATTTCCAGCTCTTTGGAAGCTACATGGAGTTCATATTTAAGAGAATTTACTTCCTTTTGGCATGATTCGACATCGCTCTTTAAAAGCTCAATTTCAGCCTCAGCTTGGGACTTTTCTTCATTTATCTTGATTAGCATGTTCGAACGTTCCTGCAAAGATCTTGAAAGAGCGGCATTATCAGCAGCAGACCTGAGGAGTTCTTGGTCTAGGTTAGCTATTCTTGCTTCAAGCTCAAGTTTAATTTTGTCACATTGCTTGTTTTTAATAAGAACAACGTCTTGCAATTTCTGCTCATGTTCATCCTTCAGATTTCGTATCTGCCGCATGCACTCTTTAAGAGCACCATCAAGATGTGATGAACGATCTTCAGCAGTGAGCTTTGCAAGTGTGACAGTTTCTAGATGATTTTTCAATGACAGAGCTTCTGCTTCGGCTTTTTCCCAACCTACAGAAAAGTAGTTTCAATTTGAAAAAGTTCAAGCCAAGATAAATTGAAGAACCATTTAACATAAAAACCAGATTTTGATAAGGCAACAAATTCGTTTATGAGTAAGATTAGATCAGCATCATACCTGAGACAGCTTCTTCAGCAACTTTCGCATGCTGCTTTACCAGGTTGTCCTTAGTAGTCATCTCTGAATTGGCTTCTGACAGCTTTTCATCCAATTCCTTAATCTGATCCTCCAGTGTCTGGACTTGTTCCTCATATGTCTTAACTTGATCCTCCAAACTGGTCAGATGCGTATATGACTCCACAGAAATTTGAACATAGTTCGGTTTTTTATAGTTATCCTGTTCAATAAAAGAAGAAAACCAGAAAGAATAATTATGAAATTATTCCATCAAAATGCTAAAGAAACTATGTGGTTGTGAAAATTAGACTCATATATAGCTGCGAATGTCAATCCCCCACTCAATGCTCATGCACAAAGGCATGTGTGGATACTGGATACCCACCTTTAAGAGGATAACTATTACAAGGGAGATAAAAAAAAAAAAAGAAGTGAAAAAGGAAAAATGCGTCAAATCTGAAGCTGATATCTTAGTAAAAATGTTAGAAGAACAATTTAGAGAGTAGATATGGGAATGATGATAACTATAGTATGATAAGGCTTCACTGCTAATTTAGAAACAATAAGTACAATCGACAGAATGTTCATAAGGAAGAAGATGAACAGGATGAAGAGATGGAAGGAAAAAAAGACCTCGGTGGCAACATTTAGTTTACACGCTTCACCCTAGAAGACAACTATACTTCAGATATACATTAAGTGATTAGAAGACATCCAACATATGAAAAAGCACAGAGACACTCAATCCCATGGGCACACTTTCTGGATTCAGACAGGCTTATCAGACTTCTAGTCTTATTTACCAGAGTTAACCATCCACTAAGGCAGAAAATTATTTAGCAAAGAACATAAAAGCTAGCATTGTGAAGTTCTCAACTAGCAGAAGGAAATTAGATGGATACTCAACAAATTAAAGACCAGTATAGAAACAATAAAAAGTAAGGATATAGAAAGATTCAAGAATGGTTTTGACAGAAAAAGGAATTGCTCAACCACAGGTTACAAATAAATAACTAGCAGATGAAACACTAGGGGGAAAAAAAGAATAGAAAAACCTTTAAGATGAAAAATATTCAGAGAACCACTGTTTGCATTATTAACATAACTGATTTCAATGAATTCACCTGATCAGCGAGGGTAGCAGCAACAGCAGTGTCCAATGCAGCAGCCGCTTTTTCAGCAGCAGCCTTGTCAGATGACTTTTTCTTCCATGGCCAACTTCGACGGTCCATCTCAGACTGTAAAATTGCCCAATTGTGAGTTAAAATGACAAAAGAGCATCTGAGAAAATTTTACAAAGTTCCTATTAGCAGAAAAATAATTAGAAATGTATCAAGGATTACTGCATAAGCTTTAAACCAACCAATACACCAAAAATTGTACCTAGAATGTTTTGCAAGCCCCTAAATAATACATTATTCATCCATAATTATAAATCCTACCCTGGAATATATAGTTACATTCATTTGTTCTTATTGAACTAACGTTTCTCATAAATATGGGAAAATTATTAGAGCAAGGGGAAAAAAAACTACAAGGATATGTTGTACCAAAAAACATTTTGAAGTACAAACTGCATTTTCATGTATGAAAATCTGTTTTGGGTTGGTACAATTCCGGGAAACATTCAATTATTATCAGAAAACACCATGGACTTGAATCTTCTTCAAGTCTCAAGAAACAGATTAAAAAACATCCACTTGATGTTTCAATGAGCACCACAATAATCTGATAAGACACATGCTAATAAATTAACTAGGACAAAGTGCAGCATTCAAAACTTTTGGACTGACAGTCAGAGCAATCCATACAAGGCCATTAAGGACACTGCAGTTCCATGTTTTCCACCATTGATTACTGAGCAGACGCCAATGAGTTTCTCAGGTAGTATTTTACTAAACAAAGCACCATCATATTAGTAGGTATAATGAGGCAAAGATGTGCTTTTGAAACTAATCCAGATTATCAAATACAGACATTTGAATCCTCAGCTAATAAACCATATTGGCACTTTCATTCTATTGGATGCAATGAGACCTTATGTTGTTGAAACAAAATTTCCCAAGCTATGGGGCAAACACAAAAGAATCTTACAAAACAAAAGGCTCATCCCCAATTGGGAAGACCAACGACATGAGAGAGAGAGAGGGGTGAGTGATGCTTGAGTAAATGAGTGTTCTATGGTTATGATATCTTTCATAATGTGTAGAAACACAGCAAAGAAAAAAATATGCACAAAAATAATCATCAGCTCTTATTATACAAAAGAAATCAAGCATCAGTAGCAATGTATTAGACAAATGATGTTTCAAGAACATATACACACACACACAAACACACACAAGAAAGAGGATTATTAAAAGGTATAAATTGAATGGCACATAGCTCACTCATGACATTTTCCAATGTGAGAAAACTCTGCAAGATCACTGAAAAGATAAATTTACTCATTCCTAGCTTAATTGTATGAATTTATTGCATTCTTCTTAGTTGCTATGATGGTAGTGGTACATCATAATCAAAAATCCGAAGCATGCTCACTCATGGAGGATATCTGTCCCATATAGTCCCGAAATTGACCAAGAAACACCTATTAACTTCTTCCATGGCCCTTGAATCAAATCTCACTGAACATTTTTCACTTTAAGATACGGAGTTCAAGTGATAGCTCAATGGTATTGACACCCTCTGTGGTGCCCTATATTTGTGATTCAAACCCCATCTCCCCTCCCCCCACCCCCACTATTTACCTATCAAAAACAAATGTTCACTTTCAAGATACCAAGTATGGTCACTTCTGAGGGTTTTGTCACTGCCTTCCTATTAAGCAGACCAAAATTCAGAAAAGTATATTTTGGGTAAAAAAGAATACTGAGGTACACAAGTGACCGCAGCGGAATTTTGTAATTTATTGACACAGGCCAACATATACACACCAATAATTCTGTTTACTTTGGAAACATTTTCTAATGTAGCTTTGGTTTCTCAAAAATGAAAAACTCATGCCAACAAAGTCAAATTGTCAAGCCACAAAAACATAAATTCCAAACCATAATTTCTCTCTGTTTGTACATTTTTCACAGCCAAACAGAGCATAACAGAGAACAGAGCCCCTAAAACAAGCAGTGCGGATATTTTTCTGGTAATTAAACAACTTCTTCCATGCAAGTAGCTATAATAAATTACTGAAGAAACAAAATACCAAAAATCACACACCACAATCACCAGCAATCATATACCTTAAACAGTGCTAAATCACCACCCAAAATTTTATTTGGGTGTGTTTATGTTTATATATATATGGGTTAAGAAATTGTGTATATTACAACACACACCATTGCATGTTTGATATAAATCTAAAATTCTTAACATGGAAACACTGAGCCATCACAGTACTTTCAGTTTCAACAGTTCCAAAAGGGGTACATTGTATTGAAATTGGGTATGTATATGTGAATGCAATGAGGTTAATCAATTGGGCAATGGCAGATTCAAGATCTAATTAATCAAAAAGCTATTTATTGCTAGAGATCCCATAATTCAGAACAAAATTTCACTTCAAATTATAAAAAAAAAAAAAAAAAAAAAAAAGAATTAAAATCAAAATGAAAACACTGAAAGTGAACCCACTATTAAAAAAAGAGCATAATTGGTTTAGTTATTATATCTTGTTGAACTAATTTTAGATCCAAATTAATCAAACACACACCACAAGCAAGACTGATAGACTGAAAGCAAAGCAAAAAAAATGGTATTTTCCCAGAACCCAATTTTTTATAATAAAAATTTAAGTAAAATTTTTAGTCTCCATTGAATAAATCAACAAAGAAACCAAAAATGAAAAAGAGAGAGTGAAGCAGAAACAGAATAATCTGGGAATGGAAAACTTGAAAAGGTCGCCGACAGAAAATAGATTAAACAAAATCGGAAATTTGACAAAGTAAAAAATCTCAACTAAAAACAAAGTGTTTTCAAAAAATAGAAAGGGCAAGCAAAATATAAAAATGAATAACAACAATGAACCCCAAAAAAATAAAAATAAAAAAAAAACAAGAAAAACAAAAACAAAGACAGTCCTATTTCCACTTTTTTTTTAAAGCCATTAGCTTCATAGACTGAATTGTTTCCACACAATGCTTTGTGATTAAGCTTACCAAAACAAATGCAGCTCGCTTCAACAAACGGTATTGGATAATATCTATATGTATAATCTGAACTATGTTGAAATAGAAGAGTGACTTGGTTTGAAAGAGAGTGTGAGAGAGGTTCAGCAATGGAGATCCAAAGTTAGGGCTTCTTTGTTGCAGTGAAGTGTTGGTTCAACACAGAGAGAGAAAGAGAGAGAGAAATAGGAGTGTGGTGGTGAATGTGAATATGTGAAGGTGAAGATGAAGGTGAAGGTGGAGCGGGTGGTGATAGTGGTGGGTGAAAAATATTCGGACATAGGTGTCACTTAAAAGGGAAGACGTTGCAAAAGCTCCAAAACTATCACCTTTTTTTAAATTCTTTTTCTTTTTTCTTTTTTCTTTTTTGGACTTTAATGACCAGTATTTTTTTATGTGGGAAATATTAATATGGTTGTATTATGCGCCTTCAAGCAACAAGTTTAGAGAAATGGGAGCAAGTTGTTATTTGTAAATATAAAAGTAATGGTAGTATCTAGTATAAATGAGAATCAGTAAAAATTTATTAGTTTAACTATTGTGTTAATAGCATAATCTCATTCGAGATATTCTATGCTGGATTTCATAGATTTGAAAAGAATTTCAACTGACAAGATAATAATTTGTTATTTATAAGTAAAAAAGTAATGGCGATAGTTGGCATAAATGAGAAGTTGAGAACCCGCCAAAATTTACAAGCTTAATTATTGTGTTAATAGCATAATTTCTTTTGAGATATGACGTACTAGATTGGACTTCATAAATTTGAAAGACGTGTCATAAATCTACATCCTTCAAATTACATTTACTTTACTATTTTTTTTTTTTTTTTTTGCTAGGCACATTTACTTTACTATTGATTCATAGGATTTCCGAGATGTTTCATCCCAAAAAAAAATAAAACGTGGGGTTACTTCCTCATATCAAAAAATAGATATTAATGGTTTGTTTTATTGTGTGGTTTTTTTTTTTGCGTTTTATGCATTTATTTAGAATCTGGGATGTTTGTTAAAATATTAATCAAGAAGATTAGGTTGATATTTAGTTTACGGATTTGCCCCTGCAAAATTGGAGAATGGTGAGAGGGTCCCAACTCGCACGCTTGTGGCAGAAGCAACGGCTTAGCTGTACCCGACATTTGGAAAGTTCTGTTTTTTTAATTTTAATTTGAAAATAAATAGTAATTGAGTTTATTTGGACTTTGGACCACCGCCACTTATATATGACTCACTCGGTCTTCACACTATACAGCTCATACGTTCGGTATTTTGCTGTGTGGCGGCTACACAATGGGCTGCCAATGCAAGATAGCTTCGTGGAGTGGAACATCAGGGCCGTTCATCTACTTCTAACACGCTCTCTTTTTGTTTTTCCTTTTTTCTTTTCACACACCCATTTGTGGGGTTTTGGTATCAAACAAAATTTTGTTTGTATTGGAAATATCATTTTGTTTTTTCTTAAGATTTTTTTTTTAAGGAGATAAAGGTTATCAATCATTTTTTAAAAAAAAATAAATAAGTTACGAATCATGTAACTCTAAGTTATGTTACACAACTCAATATTTTTTTTTATTAGAGTGAATTTTAACATATACATTATTGAATTATATTTTCCTAAAAAAAATTATTAGATTTTCTTCTTATACTCTACATAAATGCAAAATTTCAATTTTTATTTATTTAAAATTGTGCATAAAAGATAGGTACCTAGATCGAATAGTAAATAACATTTAATTTAAACAAAACTTGGTATATGTATTATGAACATAAAGAGCAAGTAATCTAGTGGTGGGATTTTTTAAATATTAATCCGACAAAAAGTAATTAACTAGTGTAATATTATTTAGAATTACATTAAATGTAACTTAAACTCAACTCATAAATAATATATGTTAATTTTTTTTCCTCAAATAATATAAGAATTTCAAGTTCGAATCAAGAAAGTAAGATACTACTATGGTAACGATGGGGAAATCACTCTTGTCAACCAATCCTACTTTTTATTTTTCAAGAAAAAAATTGAAGAATCTTGTAACTCATGTCTATATTCATAATTAAATTGAGATCTATAGCTACTAAAGTAATATCCCGTTAAGTTCAAGTGACAATGAGTCTAACTTTTATTAGAATTGTATCGATCACCAAATATCTTTTTATAATAGAAATAATAACAATTTGTAAAACGTACATTAAATAGTTTCTCTTAAGTGTTAACCATCAAGCTTGCCAAATTTCAAAGTCATGTGTACTAAAAACAAAGTACCATACAATTTGTATTTAAGATTACAGTTTTTTATTCTTAAATAAATTAAAAGAGAAGTTAATTTATGGATTTTATTGTAACTAATATTCGATTGTTGCGAAACTTGACTTACATGCTAAATTTTTTTATGACACATTTAATAGAATAATAAAAAACGAATGCATTGAACTTTTATTATGATTTCTTAGAGATTCATTTGTTGCCACATAACAGAAGTCTTTGAAAAGCTCTATTTTAATTTTTAGAATTGTCAAAAGAATAACCCTTCCAGCTGGTACTTTTTTTTTAGATGAATATGACATAAAACCATTAACAAATCTCCTAAGTTCTCTTTCCAATTGTTTTTTCTTTTTAAATTTTATATTTTCTAACAAATTCTTTGGTTTGACATTTTATTTATTAATATTGATTAATCAAACTTTAATTATGCACTCATTTAAAAAAAAAATGCATGCATAATTAATACTAAACAAATTATAATTTAATACTAAACAGGGAATCTAAACAAATTAATACTAAACAATTTCTAATTTAATAGCTTTTTTTTTTCTATAAACATTATAATAGAAGTTACATTTAATTTGATATTTTCTAGCAAATTTTCATCCTTGACTTCTTATTCATTAATATTTATTAATTATAGAAATTTCTTGTATAGTTTTTTTCCTAGGATTTGCAATAGATATTTTATTTATTTTATTAATATTTAAAAAAAAAACCATATAACTTGTATGAAATTGTTATTATATGAACAAATTAACAACTAATAACTAGTTTAGTCAACTTTTAAATTTGGCAACATACATTTAATAAAAACATTTAACAAGTATAATTTGAACTTAATCCATTTTAAACAGGGAATCTAATCTAACATTTGACAAGTATTATACTCTTCAATAATACACCTAATCTGTGGGCTCAAAGTATTTAATCGTTTGTGCTAAACTTTGACCTTAACATATATATTGGCGTAATTCTCAAAAAAAAAAAAAAAAAAATCATATATATTGGCTTAATGATTAATATTGGCAAAAATTCAACATTTTCTACATATACTTCCACTTTATAATGATGAAGACCTTGTAGTTTTGTTGTCAATTTCTTCTATAAAAAAAAATAAAAAAATAAAAAGAAGTTTTGTTGTCAATATCGTATTAGGAATCATAATAATAGTGTAAAGTTGAAAGAGCCAAAGCGACGTAAGAGTAAGTATATGCATGGTGTTTACCAAAAAAGTATATGCATGGTGGAAAATTACGGGTAGAAAAATTAGGTTCACATGGTTTACATACATACAACACAAATCACAATCCACACGATCATCAAATCACATCTCATGCCAAACACTACGTAACATCACATTCATTTGACATATTTAAGCATTAATTAAAGTAGGAAACTCCAAGATTATTGATATGACTTGTGCCTGCTTTTTCTTTTTCTTGCTCCCTATTTGCAACAATGAAAATTTTACATTTTTACCTTGAAAGCTCCTTAATAAAAGCAACTCAAGAGAATTCTTAAAAAGCAGCTTATAAAATATGTGACATTAATGGTGTATATTATATATTATATTATATTGCACCTTTTGATAATCGATGGGCTAAAATGAAAGCGACATAAGAGTAAGAGGCGAAATGTACAGGCATGCATGACATTTGAAGTACTACATTTTATTTATCCGCCTTATATATTATGATTTGTAAACAATTTTGTACACGCTGAACTGAGTCGAGTATTAAAAACTCAAACATATTTCTTTAGCTTTATTTCGAACGCAAAGCCGAGTTTGAGTTTATTACTAAACAAAATTACATATTTAAGTTTGGTTCATTTTCTTATTAAGAAAAATTTGAGCTTAATTATTTATGAGTTACTTAATTAAATTTTTGTTTCCATTCTATGGTAAAGTCATAACTAAAATTTGTTACATCTTCATAAATCTTTGAATTTTTATTAGGAATTAGTTGTTTATATTATTGATGTAAGGACACGATTCTGTAACGAACCTAAACAATATTGGGTTCGCACGTAAACAGGCTCAAACAATATGATTTGTAGAACGTGGGTGTAAAGAACTAGGTTAACTGTGGTTTCACTTATAAAGATTCACTCTCAAGAACGTTAAAGATCTAATGTTGTTACAACGAACGTTTTCTCTAGTGACCAGGGCAACTCTTTTTCTCTCTTCCTGCTTTCTTCTTTTATGTTTTTGTCTTTTTTTTCTCTTCTTTTTTTCTGTTCCGATCCTTTTCTTCATGCTCTTCTTTTAGTTTATATACTCCCTTTTGCGCTCCATCCTTACCGCACACGTGTAGGTTGGGTCCGGAGGATTTCTTTCTGTCCCATCTGGCACCTCTTGGAACTTCCTATGGGTAGCTGTAAGACTGCTTCCTTACTGTTCAGGTATCACCTCCACATTAATGCGGCCAGAGAGTTGGTTGAGAGGTCATTAATGCGGAGGCAGCTGTAGTTACAGATATTTGTTTGCCTTATCTCTTCCATCCTTAGTCGGTTACTCTATCATTTACGGTGACTTAATTATGAGATCTGATCACAGTAAGATCACGTCCCGATCGTCCTCGGACGCGATCGTCCTCGGACACATACTGCCGAGGAGTATGATGTCCTCGGACGGATACACATCCTCGGATGAGCCACGGGCCCAACAATTCTGAATCAATTCTGAACCCTATGGGCCTATTGATCGAACGGTCCCCACAATTGACAAACTACAAATAATAGTTTGATATCATATAGACCTATTTATAAACTAATACAATCTAATTTCAATTTTATATAAATATATTTTTAGAAAAATATACAAATATTATAGATAATTAAATCAAGACTTATATTCACAAGCTTATTCACAAATTTATTATTATATTTGAACTTGATTTGTTTAATAATCGAATTTAAACTGAAATTTGAACTTAATTTATTTGTCAAAGAAATGAACTTAAACGACATTTTTCTCGAGCCAAGCACGAGCTAACTGCGCTTGGTACCCTAGACCAGCCAGAATCTGTGTACTAGAGTCTCTCTCTCTCTCTTTTTTAATTATTTTTTTATTTTTATTTTTATGGGTTTTTAATTATGTTTTTTCCTTTAATTCAACTGGGAAGTTTTGCAAACGAAGTTACCTCGGATAGTTGTTGCTTTTTAGTTCTTTTTTACTTTTCTCATTGCCCTTTATACCCTGGGGGGCCTGTGGGTGTAAGAAAAGTTTTGTAACCGCAGGAACAGCGATTTTTCTATTGTATTTGCATGGTCAAGGATGCGAATTTGCTCGCCTACAATCACACGCAAGCATTTCCAAAAATGGCAAACATAGCCATAGTACTAAACTCAGACCAAAAGTTTTGGCTGTCTTGTCATTTTAATGCAGTATGTAGAAAAAAATAAAGGAATACCGAACTTTTCAAATGTATTTTTCTGCAAGGAATAACATATTAATGAGCTATTCATCAAAGAAAAACATATTAATGAGCTAAAAATCAATTTTTTTTACTTGAGAAAATTACAAATTACATCTTTAAAATATGGGATAATTTGAAATTTCACACCATTAAATTTTAAAATTTTGAATATACTCCTTGAAGTTTTATTCTATTTATATTAACAGTCCATCCATCTATATTTTTCGTTTAGTGTCACATAAATTTGCCACGCGTATTTAGTTCATCCAATAAAATGATGTTATGTCATTTTTATTATGTCATATCATTTTTATTTTTTTATTTCTTTTAAGCTACAAAAATAATAAGACATAATTTTATTATACAAACTAAACACTTATGACAAACTTATGTAACACTTAACGAAAAATATGGATGAAGGGCTATCAATACAAATAAAATAGAATTTCAAGAAATAAAATTTAAATTCTAAAATTTTAGTGTGTAAAATCTAAACACTTCCAAATTTTAAGGGTATAGTATGCACTTTACCCTTTTTATTTTTTAAGAGTTCTTTTAGGCCACAAATTTTGTTACAATCCAAACATGATAGACTATAATTGATTACCTATAATTTTCACACTAACCTATTATTTCTTATTTATACCAAAATTATGACACAAAAATTGTACCCACCTACTATCTTGAAATTTAGCTGAAAATAAAAATATCCGTCTCATAAAAAATGCAGCATCACACTTCCAAACTTTAAGGGTATAGTATGCACTTTACCCTTTTTATTTTTTAGGAGTTCTTTTAGACCACAAATTTTGTTACAATCCAAACATGATAGACTTAATTGATTACCTATAATTTTCACACTAACCTATTATTTCTTATTTATACCAAAATTATGACACAAAAATTGTACCCACCTACTATCTTGAAATTTAGCTGAAAATAAAGATATCCGTCTCATAAAAAATGCAGTGTCACATATTGGAATTTCCCAAATTGAATTTCATTACTGGAATTATGAAAAGTCGTATAGTATCCCCAAAAGCCCTATTGCAATTGTCAAAAAATAGAATTGCATGGCACTGTTTTGTGACAAACAATGAAAGCTTAAACAGTTGCAACTTGCAACTTAGGTCCTATGATCCGTACTCAACATCTTAAAAAGACAACACCTTTTGGACTATCTGAAAAATATTTAACTGCTCTGTCAGACAGCCTCGTTAACTTATGTCGATTCAGTTTTTTACCAATTTAATAGTGTCGGTTAATTTGGTTGGTTAATTTGGTTTTGAATCCCAGTAATTTTGGCAATCACCGTTGATTTTCAGACTTTTTGGCACATTAGCTGCACTATATAAAATTTCGCGAAATTCAGTTCACGAAAGCCAATGTAAACTTGTCCAACCAATTACAGCCGTCATTAGATAAATGCCGATAAAGATTCTTCAACCAGGAATGGTAGCGCGTATGTAACACCGCCTAAACAAAATGGTAAAGGACATTTCCTTTTTCTTTTTCTTTTCTAAGCGAGGACATTTCCTTTATCTCTCTCTCTCTCTCTCTCTCTCTTTTCTTTTTTCTTTTTTTAATTTCACACCAGACTTATATGATAAAGTAGGTTTAGATAAAAAAAAATCAATATCTGCTTGAAGAAGATGAAAATCAATAAAAAATTTTCAATTTAATTGTTGTGAAAAATACTGTAAATTTTTTTCTGTTTATAACATTGCACTACGTTGAAAGTTGAAAACTAAGTTTTTTTTTTTTTTTTTTTCATAATTGAAATCTACAAAAGACAATTTTATGAACAGATAGAACCAAATTTGAATAAACAGGAAAGGAAGGAATAGTTACAATTTACTTCCACATGATTTAATCATATTTAGTTCACAAACTCTTTACGTTTGACATTTTAAGATTTATGGTCTGTTTAAAATCCACTTATTTTGTTGAAATTGGAAATTTTTTACTAAAAGTACTATAGATAAAGGAAAATGTTAGCTAAAATAGTGCAGTGAAATGCATGAATAGTACTAAAAAGTGCAGTGGAGTCCATGAATAGTAACAAAAATAAGCTGAATAGTAAAATAAGTTAACAAATTTTTTTTTCTAAATACACACTTAGATTAATAGAAACTCATTAGAATTTCATCCAAAGTAACTTGAACAATTTAATTTTAATCCAAATTTATGAGTTTTTTTTAAGAGAGTTTCAATTTATGGCGTCCGCTCCTAATGATAGCTCTTTATCATCAAACTTATGAGTTAAAATGTAACAATTGAAAAAATTATTGGACCAAACCATAATAAATAAATAAAATTATTGTTGACCTAAAAAATATATAATTTATAAATTTAGATGAAATCCTACCAATTTTATTTTCATTTAAACAGTAACAATAAAAAATTTGTAATTTACTTAAGAACAAACCTAAAAAATAAACATATGACTTAATGGTATTGGCCTACTCAGGTTGGACTTTTGGAACATGGAGTATGGAGACACAATGCAATTAGAAGTCTTGGAACCTATTAAAAGTGGCATTGATGGCCTATGAACCTAAGATTTTTTTTTTTTTAGTTGGAAAGAAACCTATCAACCTAAGATTGATATATTTGTGACTAGTGTCCACACACACTGACAAGCATTCATAGTGTGACATGATATATTTTTTAATCTTTTATCACCACCGGTTGGTTTTAATGTTAGGTAGTCCGTAAAACAATTAATGTATGAAAGATGTGCGAGGCAATATGTAAGTATTTTACTATTTTATTTGATTTAAGATTTTAATAGACATATTAAAAATTTTAGAATTATATGATATATATTAGAAAAATACGTATACATGTCACTTTTTTTTTTTTTTTTTATGAACATATGTTACTTTATTTTATTATTATGTTTTAATGGATAATATATTTATATTAATCATATTGTATTTGTTGTCTAATGTTAAACTTATCTTTTGTGTATAATTTAAAATATACAAAAAAAAAAAAAAATTATAGGTTCCAGTTAGCTCAACTGGTAAAATATTTGATGGTTGTATAAGAGATCTGGGGTTCAATCCCTGCCTATACCAAAAACTAATTGGTGATCATCGTAATGTTTTGTAAGCATAAAAGAAAAAATAAAGCAATGTAATCTAATGATGTTAAGTTTCCCAATTAAATTCACTAAAAGTCAAACATATAGTTGTATTGAATTTAATTGTGTTTAAAAATAATGAGATTCTTTTTATTTTATTAGTCAATACAACTAAATATTTAAATTTAATTGAAAACTTAATGTACTATACCTATGGTAATTATTTTTCCCTATTATAATACACAATTTCATTAAACAAAAAAAAAAAAAAAAAACCACACACATCCCTCCTCAACTCCTTCAAAATCGAAGAAGGGAAGAAAAACTTATTACAACAAACATAAAACCTATTTGTATAACGAAACTTAGTGAGTGAATGAGCAACACTATTTGCATCTCTTATCATGTTATTGATGCCGACAAAAAAAAAAAAAAAAAATCACACAACTAATGTTCTATATCTAAAATTTACCCAAAATAATAATATTGGTCTCTTTGTTAGTTTGTGAGAAAAGCATGAGACAATCTATTACGGAGGGGGGTATGATGTGAGATGAGAGGAGAGGCAAAAATAGAGCGAGTAGAGCCCACAGAGACATGGAAGCGCGTGGGAAGATAAGGGTGGGGGCATAAAAATAAAATAAAAAGAACAGGTACTCGTTTTAAGTGGAGCAGAGAAGAACAGCATCCAATGATGTTATGTCAGGGACTTATAAGAGAGATAGACAATGTGGTCCCCACGGACCACACGTATCAGTGCCCTGTGGGGGCCACTTATTTCTGAGAGCTTCAGTGACACGTGTCGGCAGAAAGCAACCACGTTTTGTAAAACCGGATCGTTTGGCCCCTGATTATCGAAACGGACAGCGTCGGCAGAGAGAAGAAAAGAAGAAGAAGAAGAAGAAGAAGAAGAAGTGAAAGTGAAAACACAAACAAAACCAATAGCCTATCAAAATAATAATAATAATAATACTATATAGCTCTTCAAATCACGACAAATTATTAACCCACAACAGTACACACCAACATGAAATGAAATCATACATTCATTTCCTACCCAAAAAAGAATAAAGAAAAAAAAGAAAACGAAATCATACATTAATTGAAGTTATTTATATATATATATATATATATATATGAAATTATGAATTACATTTGACGAATTTTGAGCTTCATAAGTCACAGAATGCCTTTTAAGTCCTTGACATACTTTGTGAGAAAGAACATTCCGTGACCTTTTAACAAGTAGAGACGTGTAAAAAAAACAAAAGTAGACAACCTAATTAACAAAGTAAAATTTTATGCGATTCCTCTCTTTTGACCATTTTAACTTCTTTTTTTTTTTTTTTTTTGGTTGTTGAGTAAATTGACCATTTTAACTTAAGTGATGGTTTTCCTATTAAAAACAAAAAAACCTTAAGTGCTGGTTTGGGAGATTTTATTTTTTTATTGATTTGATTTATTGGATCTGAAAAATAAGTTAAACAAAAATATAATCATATTGAAAAAATTAAAATTTTAAAAAGTTGTAAATAAATTAAATAAACTGAATAAGTGAAAAATAAACTATTAAGAAAAAATTTAGCTCCAAACCAGTTTGATGTTATTTTCTTTTAAGTCATTGAAAATGCATCATTGTGTAGTTTTTGTCATATTATTTTTTAAAAGAAAAAGTTTACCTTCTAAGTGGATTGGAGGGAATTTCCACTATCTCACTGTATGATAGGTAAAGAAGTTATTCACGTGTATTTATAATCACATAACTTGTTAAAATATGTCATGTAACTTGTTTAAATAATACAACTCATCACACAGTGAATTGGAGAAAAAAGTTGCATTACTTGTTTAAATAATATATACAAAAAATCTCATAAATTGTGAAGATAAGCTCTGAAGGAAACCCAAATTCCTTTTATGATCTATAATATTCCAATTGTACACTTTTTATTTTTTATTTTATTTTTTTGGGTTGAATTCTTCCATTCGTACACCGACACACACATCGCATGCCTCCCTTATTCAGCAAAACTAATTCATGAAACCGTTGTACAATTTGTTTGATATCTATGATTCTATATTCGTGGACCCCCTGTTGTAAGAGGGTACAATTGAATGATCTAACTGTTCTATATATCTTGAGGCAAACAGTGAAAAATAAAAAAGAATACAGAATTGCAAAGACTCTATGGATCTGATCAGATAAAATATAATTCATTTATGAATATTACACTAAAATATTGTATGTCATTAAAAGTTATGATGAGTCAATTGTAGCTAATTATGATCTCTCCCACTGTCTAAAATCAAGACAAAAATAAAAGGATATCATAATAAATCATTAAAGGAATAGCCACAATGTAATGGGTCCAACAAAGATTTCGAGTTGCTTGAAACTCACAAAGTCCATTTGGAGTCTTCTAAATTGGTGTATAATAGTGGTACTTATGACAGATTAGATCAATTAATATAACTCTTCCTGTTTGTTAAATATATTATTCTAGATAAGGCCCAACTCTATTATTCAAGTAACAAATTATAATACAAATAAAATACTCATAATTTTACTTGTAGTATAATAAACTAATCATAATTATAATACAAATTCATTGAACTTTATAGTAAAGATATGACCACTATGAGTTTTTCATTGTAGACTACTATTAAAGTTCAATTTTTGTCTTAAGAACAAATTATAATGCAAATAAAGTAATCATAATTTTACTTGTAGTGTAACTGTAAGGACACGATTCGTGGCGGACCGTAACAGTGTCGGGTTCGCACGTAAAAAGGCCCCTAACAATATCATTTGTAGAGCGTGGGTTTGGAAGGCTAGGCCCTGGTTGACAGGCGGTGGGTTTTTCGCGGTGTTCGTACAAGTTTAAGTTTTCCTTCACCCCTGGAGTCTTTCTCTTGGAGGTGGGCTGGGAGGCTTTGGTTTTTGGCCATTTTTCCCAACCCCTCCTTTAGGTTACTTATTTTTCCTTTTATATTTGCCTGCGTTCATTGTCCTTCGTCCACGTATAGGGTCAACCTTTCCAGGATTGATACTTGTCCCATCAACCCATATTCAAAGTCGTTGGGGGTGGTTGTAAAAGCCAAAGAATGCGGCTCTGTCAGGTTCAGAGCATTGAATGGTAGTAAGGGCAGCTTTCCCTAGATATTTTAGATCTTTCTTCCAAGTTTCAGTCCTATACCGTTTTTACCCCTCTTTTAGGGGGGACTTTGGGTCTACCGAGGACTGAGCTGTCCTCGGCAGTATCCATAGGCTATTTTGTCGAGCTTGGGCCATAACCCTCCTCGGCTTGGGCCTTCGAATTCTCCCCGGGTAGATGGGCTTGGCCCATAAATCATTTGGGCCCCACAATAGCCCCTCAAAACCCGGCTGTCCAACCTCTTGGTTGGAAAGGGGGGTTTTGGTGATGCCGAACTTCTTCCTACGGCCCAATCAATTTGGCCTTTTAATAATGCTGGCGGCTCTTCATCTGTCCAAGAAATGCACCGGTCTATGAGACAGTTTTTTGATTTCGCGCTTGACGCGTTCTTGTCGTTTGGGTATCCAAGACGCGCTTTTAATGACCACTATTTACGAGACTACTTTAATTCGGCGGTTTGTTTTGATGGGGTGGAGAAACGGAACCGGCATGTTTGTGTTGGCAGATTCCTTTTGAGATCTGAACCTATTAAATGTCTGCCGCTCCACCCTCTGTATAAGAAGGAAGGGAGGAGGTTATTGTTTTTGTAAAGAATTCATTTTCATCCTTCTGAGATTTGAAATACTTGGCCTCCCCTAGGATTCATTTTACCCACTGGTTTATAAACTAAATCGTGATACACTTTACCATAACAACGAGTGATGCAGGAGCCAAACCCCTCCCATAAACGCCATGCTCCAATAAAGCTCATTATGGCTCGATCGGGACAGGGGTGGCGAAGACTCAAAATCAACCTCACCCTTCTTTCAGTCAAAATCCGAAACAGGGACTTGTCACGTCAAACTTTCGGCGTGACTGAGTCAAGAACACCCATCATCAGTACCAACCGCTCTCCTATGAGCATACCTAGTATGGCTCCAGTGTGTTGGGAGTCAGGATCGAGGCAGGGACTAAGTGTCTCTACTTCTTCCTCTCTTCCTTCACTGGTGCTATCCTCCGTCTCCCTTTCTTAGTCTTCCCAGCACCAGATCCATCCTGGTACTTTCACTTCTCCCTCTTTTGCTCATTTTTCTTTCTTTTCATCTCTTCTCTCTTCTTCTCCTCCTTCTTTACTCATGTCCTCCATCTTCTTCATTCATCTCCTCCATTTTCTTCATTGATTTCTTCCTTACTATTTCCTTCTCCGCCATTTTTTCTCAAAGAAGGTTCTTATCGTAATATGAGCAGTATTGAGGCAGAGATTTGAGAGACTTTGAAGACGAGTTTAAAAGACGCCTGACAGTTTACTTATCTGTACTACAGATGTAATTGTTGCTTAGGCAGTTCACATTTTGTATAGGCTCGTTTGAGCCCCTCTTTGTACGTTGTAATAATTTTTCGTATTAATAAAAATCGTTGTTATTTTATTTCGCATGTTTTGTCTCTATGCCTTTTCTTTTTTTTAAAATTTACAAACGCTGCTCGGCACAATAATATAGCATCTAAATCAATGACGACTAAGACCAAAATACTTGATAATAAAAAGATGTCGCCATAACCTTAATAGAAACGCTTGGCACAATAAGGCCGACCAGTGAAAAGTAATACCTACCCCATGCTAGCCGAGGAGTAAAACGAAGGTTTGATGCCGTGTGAGGAATAACCATTTGAAGATATATCACCCACCAAATGAACAGCCTTCTTATACGACTAAATGCTGGGGCGTTCCACCACCTTCCTTACAACTTTATTAGTCTTAACATTTTATGGTGTTTAAGCCGTGGATGAAGTGACCTGACATTTTTATCAAGTAACCCATCTTACGAAATTCAAACATTTTCTTATCCAAGTATTTGGTTTCCCCATTGGCTTGGGTCCGAGGACCATACAAGGCCTTGGTTCTATCCAAAACTTGTAATAATTATAATTTTTGTACTTGGTTTCCCCATAGGCTTGAGTCCGAGGACCATGCAATGCCTTGGTTCTGTCCAAAACTTGTGATTTTTTTCTTTTTTGTACTTGGTTTCCCCATAGGCTTGAGTCCGAGGACCATGCAAGGCCTTGGTTTTGTCCCTGGGCCCATATGCTGAACGGGTCTGGGCCGCGAATTTACTGGGCCCATAAATTAAGAGGTATTTCCGTAGTCTTTGATCACGCGGTACTCTTTGGCGTCCCAGTGTTCGAGGTGCGCCTTCTCGAGACTCCTTTAGCCTCAGGGTTGCAGACGACGTTGGAAATCGAGCCAGAGACGTTTTGTCTGTAGCGTTCCTTGGGACGCTGCGCGAATTAAATGCCACCGGTTTACTTCTGGGTATAAATGGGATAGGGGATCACTTCACTTGCACATGAACTCTCCTGTTCCCTTCAGAACCATATTTCTTCCATATCCGCGATCTCTCTTTCTAGTGCCACTGCCTCAAAGCAAGATGTTTGAGGCGTGGATGGGGATGAAAGGTCTCCGCACGCTTCAGAGGCACCAAATCCTCAAGGTGATATGGTATGGACAAGGATGGCACAGATTCAAACCAGTCCTTTGTCTTGACAGGAGGAAGATGGTACTCCTCCTTCTTTTAGTCAAAATCCGAAGCAGGTTCTGGTCATGCCAGATTTTTGGTATGTCAGAAGAAGGAATTTCCGCCATCAGCGCCGTCTGCCTTGTAGCAGACAAATTTTTGCGGGGGCTCCCCAACTTCCGGCTCCCTGCACATTTTCTGTAGATGGTGTTAGCCTGAGGTCAGGTTCCCTGCACCTTTTTTTCACCGGTGCAGGCCCCAAGTTGGGTTCTTTTGCTGCCTGAGTTATGGGCGTGCAAAAGCATTGAGGAGGAATAAGGTCTCGAGGCAGTAGCCAACTTCTCCTCTGTGCTACCTCCTCGGCTTTATCTTCACTCTCTTGTATTTTTCGTTGCTTACGTAGTTAGTTTCAATGTAGGCTTTGTTTCAGTTTTTCATTGTACACTGTACTGTTCCCTTGTCTTAATAAAATATGTGTCTATTTCTCTATACATATCTTTCTTCTCCGTAACAACTACTTTATACATGAATATTAAATATAAGCTTGCCCTTAATGATATTCCAGGCAGAAAAATGCCTTAACACAGATTCCTACTAGTTTAAACTTACAAATATTATCAAGCATAACAAGGTTAATCATCAATAAATTAAACTCTTGAAACTAACCGGGATAACCGCTGAGTGCTGCGCGATGCATGCTAGAGCGATGTCCGAGAACGATAAACTCTAAGTAATTCGTCCAAGAGGGTAGCCGAGTAGCGAGGGACTTTGGTTGTGCTTTTTGGGTAATACGTTGCGCCGTATCGCATCAACCCCTTTGATACTGGGGATCAGAGGGTAGACCGAGGAATCCGCGCAATCAAGGTATTAACCCATCTGTTAACGCGGAGTTCTCTTAGGATGGATTTCGAGGTTTATGTGCCATAGTTTTTTTCTAAATAGTTGGTTCCTCATCCAGGTAGTTGGTTTCCCCATAGGCTTGAGTCCGAGGACTATGCAATGCCCTGGTTCTGTCCAAAACCTAGTTTTCCTCATCCAGACAGTTGGTTTCCCCATAGGCTTGAGTCCGAGGACTATGCAATGCCTTGGTTCTGTCCAAAACCTAGTTTTCCTCATCCAGGCAGTTGGTTTCCCCATAGGCTTGAATCCGAGGACTATGCAATGCCTTGGTTTTGTCCAAAAAGTTTTCCTCATAGTTGGTTTCCCCATAGGCTTGAGTCATGCAAGTCCAAAACCTAGTTTTCCTCATCCAGTTGGTTTCCCCATAGGCTTGAGTCCGAGGACTATGCAATGCCCTGGTTCTGTCCAAAACCTAGTTTTCCTCATCCAGGTAGTTGGTTTCCCCATAGGCTTGAGTCCGTGGACTATGCAATGCCCTGGTTCTGTCCAAAACCTAGTTTTCCTCATCCAGGCAGTTGGTTTCCCCATAGGCTTGAGTCCGAGGACTATGCAATGCCTTGGTTCTGTCCAAAACCTAGTTTTCCTCATCCAGGTAGTTGGTTTCCCCATAGGCTTGAGTCCGTGGACCATGCAATGTCCTGGTTCTGTCCAAAACCTAGTTTTCCTCATCCAAGTAGTTGGTTTCCCCATAGGCTTGAGTCCGTGGACTATGCAATGCCCTAGTTCTGTCCAAAACCTAGTTTTCTCTTTGTGTGGGATCTTGGCTTTAGGGGAGTTAGCTCCTCAACCAAGCCCCTAGAGTTTATCCATACGATTAACGCTATCAAGTGCCTAGTTTGCTCTTTACGGGAGACCTTGGCTTTAAGGGAGTTAGCTCCTCAGCCAAGCCCCTAGTCAAGAAACGTAGCCCCTAGCAGAACTTTATACTAGAACTCTATAACCAACGGTTAGAAATAACGAAGAAACTCTATCGACCCACATCCTATACCAACACACAAGCCTTTCCCACAGACAGCGTCAATTGTAAGGACACGAATCGTGTCCTTACAGTAACAAACTAATCATAATTATAATACAAATTCATTGAACTTTATAGTAAATATATGACCACTATGAGTTTTTCATTGTAGTGTAACAAACTAATCATAATTATAATACAAATTCATTGAACTTTATAGTAAATATATGACCACTATGAGTTTTTCATTATGGACTTAGGCCTTTAAAGCCAGACCACGTTAATAGGGCCAACTCAATACAGTTTTAGATCAAAGTAAACAACTTTAAGTGGGGTTTTTTTTTTTTTTTAATTTTTTATTTAAATATAAATTAAATAATTTCACTTTTTATATTATCATTTTTATTTAAAATCTAATTTTTAGATACAAAATTATTAATTAAGCTTTTGTGTTTTGGTTTTGCTAAGATCTCTTTTCAATTGATAACATGACTAATTCACTTAATTTTTTTGAGTAATCGACTTTAAGTATCGATTTTATTTTTGAAAAAAATAATTTTGTATAAACAATTGTAATAAGTATTGTCAATAAAATTTTTATAAAAGATACTTCATTTGAAAAAGAATTGATATTTAGTAGATAATCAATAATTGTTATATTACATGTTTAAATATCATTATAATTATTTTTCTAACACCGTGAAATCGTTCTCTTCATATTTTTTGTAATTTTTTTACATAAATATAAAAGTTATGCTATGTATTACTATATTTAATAACATGGTGAAATGTTTGACTTATATTACACGTATATGTAACTTATTTTCTTCAAATGTTATATCACCGCTTTCTTTTTCTCCATAAAGTAATAGATTTCTTCTGGGGCAAGAGCATGTCAAAAAAGGCTAAGTAGAGCTTGCAGTGTCAATAAGTTCATTTATTGGAACCAAATGCAACTTAAAATTAATTTTTGTCTTATTCTTTGGAGTAGCTAAATAAATTAATAAAAACCACTAGGTTCAAGAAGCTCGAAGTAAGATACAAGTTCTATTTGTTTTGTTCACCAAAAATACAAATCGTTACACATGATACTTCCACTGAAGGCAATTCTATAATTCATACCGTGGCCAGAGCATTAAGCAAAAATGAAAATTGTCTATACCTACCTGACATTACTATTTTCATTCGAATTAATTTGAATGGGTTTGACAATGTTTCACTCAAGAAGAATTTGGTAATTATTAGAGATATATTAGCCCATTAGCATAGGCCCAAGTCTAATTCTACTTTGTGTGCAAGCTAAGTCTCCTACTTGTACTAGAAGTCTATTAGTCTAGGGTTTAGTCTACTATATATACACATGTTATGATTTATTGTAACACAGGATTTATACTACACTTTAATATATAATTGATGTAGCCCTTTTAGGGTTTCTTCCGTAGATGTAGGTCGTTAGGCTGAACCACGTAACTCTCGTGTGTTATTGTGTTTTATACTTTATGCTTTCGCTTCCGCATCCATACTAGCATATTCAACATGGTATATCAATGCTAATATTTAACATGGTATCAGAGCCACCTTCTTGTGGCCATGGTTTTCTGTCTTTACGGTATATTTAAGAGCAATCTTTGTCTTCCTCGGTATTTTTCTTCGCTGCGTTCATCTTCTTTGGCTTCCTACTGCTGCCGTCAAAACTCTCCGGTACAATCAAGCCACCGTTAGAAGTCGTATCAACACTGCAAGACCATTGCCTTCCTCAAACTACCGTCACAGAGCCAAATTTCATTCAAAGGATCTTCTCAACCTTATCAAATCTCAAGATTTCATCAAGCTTCCATCTTGAGTTTGAGAGGGGGTGCTAGAGATATATTAGCCCATTAGCATAGGTCCAAGCCTAATTCTACTTTGTGTGCAAGCCAAGTCTCCTACTTGTACTAGAAGTCTATTAGTTTAGGGTTGAGTCTACTATATATACACATGTTATGATTTATTGTAACACAAGATTTGTACTACACTTTAATATATTATTGATGTAGCCCTTTTAGGGTTTCTTCCGTGGATGTAGGCCATTAGGCTGAACCACATAACTCTCGTATGTTATTGTATTTTATACTTTATGCTTTCGCCTCCGCATCCATACTAGCATATTCAACATAGTGTATCAATGCTAATATTTAACAGCAATGAAGCAATAAATTAAAATGATGATAGAGTTAAAGCAAGAGGCAAACAAAGACTATAAGGCAAGCTAACTTGCATTCAAACTGTAATTTTAGTACAAGTACAATTGGTTCCAAGAGCTCCACTAAAATGAATCCAATATGCAAGTAAGTTTGAGTACAAGGTTAATTAAGGCACACTTATATGAAACTACTCTTAAATCTTTACTGGGCATGACCATAGTAACATTCTATTTATTGGGTATGTATAAAACCATATTTTACTCAACCTTACTAGGACATCAATGAACACTTAGATGATGTTTCACCAATAATCAATAAATGTATTTCAATTACAAGTAAGTTTGAGTACAAGGTTAATTAAGGCACACTTATATGAATCTTTTCTATTACAAGAGTCGAACTCAGGACCTAGTGCCCACGAAACCTTAAGAATAAGCATGAACCACCACCCTTGATATCAAATACTATAATGTTTAAATTGCATCTTACACTCCATAATTGTTTCATGTATTTCAATTTAAAGTATAACACATGATATGGTGTACTTCTGTTTTATGGTATACTATGAGCATATTAAATAATTAATATGATTTGCTCTGGCTGAAATTTTATAAAATTTCAAGAAATTGAAAAATGCTATTTCAATTCAATTAGTTTATAATTTTTTTAAAGTTTTATTATATCATAAATAATTTTTTTAATAATAAAAGTTGAATCCTATATATCATGTTTATACTATGTAATTCAATGTAAGTGTTACACGTATGGTGTGCTTTCACCATGTGGCATAAAATGAGCCCACCAAATTTATTAACAGAGTTTTGTTCAAAAAATTTGAAGTAATTTAATTATATCATACTGCTATGATTATTAACTTACTGCAATGATTAAACTAAATTATCAAAAACTTTAAGTAATTTTAAAAAGAAGTTTCATTATACAAACTTTAATTAATTTTTAAAAGAAGTTTTGTGGTTTATCATCTTTTTTTTTTTTTTTTTCAATTTCAATTAATATTACTAAATTATTTTGTTTAGGTTACATATAAATTTTTATCAATATGTACATTTCATGAAAATTGTGCTAATTAATTGATATATTTAGGTTTACTTCTTAATTTTTTTTTAGACTGTATGTCTATTTAGAGAAAATCTTCACAGCACACAAGCCTGTTCTTGCTGCTGAAGTGTAGCCATGATGTATATAAAGATTTCGGCTGAAAAAAGATGCAAACTTCATGGATAGATAGATAGCTACGTTTAACTTTGTCAGTTCTGAAAAAACCAAGCTAACAACTGGATTTGAATGAGTATTAACCACTGCTCAACGCAATAGTTTGTTCACTAATCAAGGACTTTATTTATTCTTGATAGAAAGATACGAATATAATTTTCGATCGATCACCAACCGAAAATTTTGCTGGAATTTGAATAATTAAGCCGAATTGATCCATGCTTCTCCTCCAATATTTGGCCCTGAGTCATTTTCCAGTTACGATCAAATTTTTTTAGTTGTTAAACTATTCATATCCTTCTTCCTTTTGATAACATAAATTTAGTTAAGGTGTAGAGAATTATTCAGCTATGGTTGTCCTTTTGCAATAATTATTATTTGTGTTCAGATTAAATGAAACAATCAGAAGGGTTTTAATAGGCAATTCAAGAATATCAACATCAAGCTCTCAATAATTAAATTGTGATAATGATTTGTTAGGTTTTAGGGTCATGATTATAATACCTTGAGAAGATGTATTGACTAAGACAGTTCAAATGTTCAATATATATAATTAAGCAATTGTCGTAAATTATAAATAAATTAATGCTTTAAGTGATCATCTTATTAATAAATAGCAAAGATGGTTTATTCTGTGTGATTGACTTTTTCTTATTGTTGGGGGGTCAGGTAGGGTTTCCCATTTTTGTTGAGTTATGGCCAGAATTACTCAAATAAATGGACTGTTTGCTTGTCTTTTTCGCTTTGGATTATAAGTTGGTTTTTTTACTTTTAGTTTTTATGTACAATTTTTTAAAATCTTACTTTTTTTTATTTTTTTTTTATTTTTTTTAAATTTTAAATATACTTTAGCACACTTTCAATAAAAAATATTTCAGTAAAAAAAAAAAATTTAAATAAGTTGTTATCAAATGCAAAAGGCTAAATAAGCATTCAATAATTGACTTGAAATGTTGTTCTTGTTATCCATTCTAATTTTTCATTATTAATTAAGTGGAACTAGTAGTAGTTTAGGTGTCGTTTTAACCCAAACGTTTATTAAATATATGAAGTGATAAGGGAAAAGGATAGAGAGGGAAACATTAATTGGATGCTTCCTCTAACTGGACAGTAATGTAAAGAGGAAATTCCAATTTGCCAGCTAGAAGATAGCATGTCTCCAAATGAAAATGGCGACTTTATATTATAATATTCTATATATAAATATCGTAGCATGACGTGTGGATTTTATTGGTCTAGTTTTTTTAAACTTGTTTAATTAAGATTATTGAACTTTATCCAGTGGGCTGAGCACAATGCAGTTTTATAATACATAACTTCTTGGTCTTTCATGCAATTAATTAATATGTATTACACACAAATAATATTATATGCATATATGTATTATTATTATTATTATTATTATTATTATTTTTAGCACTGATCGATGTTTATAGATTAGTACGAGAGAGAGAAGAAGAAGAGAAGCTATGCATCATGATATATGCAACTTAGTTGTACGCTTTTAAGTTGTATGCACATGTGACAGTGCACGTGCACATTTGTATATATGTGCTTCATGTGAAAGGGCGTACGTGTACCAATTTTACACACGAAGCATTAATATTTAATAAGATATAGTACTAGATACTATTGGATTGTCATATAATCGTATAGCCAACTCAGAAAAAGGAAATATAATCGAATAGCCAAATACAATCAAGGTAGAAACTTGAAAATTGGAATTAATTTATTTCAGACCTTTCAGTATTAAAAAAGAAAAAATTGCTCACATAATTAGAGGATAATCCGGAAAACAAAAATTAAAGCGACAACATAAACCAAATAATCTGCAAAACAATATGCAGAATATATATATATACTATTGGATAGTCATATAATCGTATAGCCAACCCAGAAAAAATAAATATAATCTAATAGTAGCTAAATATAATCAAGGTAGAATCTGAAATTTATTTATTTTTCAGACTTTTCATTAGGTAGAAAAAAATTCCTCACATAATTAAAGGATAATCCGGAAAACAAAAATTAAAGTGACAACATAAATCAAATAGTATGTAAAACAATATGCAGAATAATATATGTTTGTATTAATTTTTTTTTAATATAAGCTTATTTGTTTTTTTAAAATTATTTTTTAGTAGTTGAAAGTTGACAGAAGTATAATTCTATTTAAAAATAAGTGAAACTTTAAAAAGCTGTAGATAAACAAATAAAACAATAAACTAATATGACAGGAATATATGTGATATGTCACATTCCTATTGTTGAATATATGGAAAAAGTTAATGGATGCTCTAAGCGATTGTATACAATTTATTTTAGGTGAATCTTGTGCATGCATATGACAGGAACACATGTGACATGTCACATTCCTATTGTTGAATATATGGAAAAAGTTAATAGATGTCCTAAAGACAATGATTTAAGAAATATTCTTAAAAACTTTCGATAGGAAAATAAAAAAACAATTGATTTTATTAATATATTATTTTTCATTTAAATGATATCAAAACTTTTCTAAAACTATCTATTACCAAATGTTTTAAGAACACTCGTTAATCAGACCCATAATATACATAACACGCATGTGGAAGTGTATGCGCGCAAACATATAATAGTGTGAGAGAGACGCATAGGCGATGGTAAAGCCAAGGTTGTAGGCTTTTCCCTAGTTGGAGATGATGAATAGATAGCATTCTTAAAAACCCCTTTAAAATCAAAGAGAAATGTGAGTGGTGGTGGTGGCATGGTATGGGAATGAGATCTGAGAAAGAGAATGATTGCTAATAACATGGAGAGTCTCATTAGTTTTTGTGTATACAGGTTCTCTCTCTCTCTTTTTGTGGGAATTTTGAACCTTTGCTTTGTTGGTACGAAAGAATTTTATTTATGGGTGGGGGAAGAGAGTAATGTTATAGAACCAAAAAAAATTATACCCACTTGGGGTCCCACGTTTACACTTTCCACAAGACAGCTTTAGTCCACCTCCCCATACTTTCTATGCTAAAGCAAAGTTTTTTTTTTTTTTTTTTTTTTTTTTTTAATTTTTCCTTGGATTCGATTTGCCTTTGGTACTTCTCCAATCTCCCAAGTCATATGCTCTCTTCTTTTTGCTTTCCCCTTTGGTGATTATGATCATATTGTTTATCTTGTCTTTTTTTTTTTGGGGGTAAAAGTTTATCTTGTCTTAAGTTGCATTAAAATTCTAGCATTAATTATTGATGCCAGGTAATTGACCTTGGAAACTTAATGACACTCTTCTTTAGGTGCGTGCGCTTTCTAGTTTAAGTTAACTTTATAACTTTTTATTGAAATAGTATTTTGACTAATTTTAGATTAAATCCTTTCATGTTTGCAGAATATAAAAATAATTGAATATTAATAACTATTTTATAATTAAATGTTTAATTTAAAAAAAAAAAACTTTAAACTTATACTCAAAATATGAGTTTGAAGATTAAATAATAAATAATTTTCAATTAACACAAAATTTGATGCTATATATAGAATATCAAACATATATAATACAACAATCGAATTTTCATAATATTAATACAATCTAAAGTTATTTAACAGCGAAAAAAGCTACATAAAATATATCTTGATCCTAATACACACATATATCAAAATGTTTGGATATAACTAAATATAAACGTTCATGCCAGTGGATTTGTATATCACTTCACACAAAAGTTTGATCTAAGATTATGCCATCAACATTATATCAGTTACTAATTTTGTTATAATCATAGAGTCTCTATACCAACTTGCCTAGAACGAGCTTTTTTTACTTTTAGAAAACTATTTCCAATTTTTTCTATCTCTTAGTTTTTATTTTTAATTTTTTAAGAATTTTTTTTTATAATAGGATGCTTAAAAACTTAACATTTGAGTATTCTATGTGAGTGTCTACAATATTATATTGGGACACTATCTAGGTATCTAACCCCAAAACCTTAAGTTGGTGAGTTTGCATTAATCAGTGTAATATCAAAATTAAATAAATATAGTATGTCTACTTGGATTCGCATTACAGAATAGATGATAGAGCTATCAAAGACTTAGTGGCAAATAAAAGAAAATATTTTATAAGGAAGAAGATTAAAATGGTACAACAAACATTGCAAATTGTATCTTTGAAGTTGAATTTATTAAAGGATTTAGCAATTTTCTTGCAGGTTATCTTAGCATGATCATGAAGAATTAGTAAACAAGTAGCTAATGAAAATTGATCCATGTGCAGAAATCCATGAATCCTAATAAAGGAAATTGCTGGGTTACTGTAGCCAAAGCGACTACTTCAAATGGGACATAATTAATTACTTATTCATCACTTAGGCAATCACACATAATTACTTCAACAAATTGTTAACATTTACGATTCCGTAGACAAAAGATGAAAAAGAAAATAAGTTACGGTCCTTACGAGTCTAGACTGTAAACATTTGGAAACTTTTCACCAAAAAAAAAAAAAAAACATTTGGAAACAACCATAAAACAATAAATGAATGGGCAGTGGTATAGGACTCGGGGTTTTTTTTTAATTAAAAAAAAACAAGTTGTTAAAAACTTAAGATAGCTGGTTTTGTTTGGAATAATATTTCTTTTACATGGGTCTACCACTATCATAGATAAATTTTAATTGCAAATAAAGGTTTTTAGTATGATTTTGGGTCATATTTAATACCACACTGCGTGGTTTTCCCAGAATCCTCATCACACCGCAATTTAAAAGATCAGTCAATGTGTGGTGCAATGCAATTTGATCAACTTTCATATATATTAAATAGAGGTTAAATATTTATAAAATCTATATTAAATATAAAGTAAAAATTATATAATAATAATTTAATAGGTGGGGTGTAGGCCAGTTTTTTGAAAACCTTAAAACAACTTGGTGTGGTGTGGTTTTAATATATAATATATATATTTAATTAGTTGAAACATAGTTCATATGATATAATATAAAATAACACACACATATATGGGTACGGTGCAGTGAGGTATGATTATTCTATTTTACGGGCGGTTTTGGTTAATTTAGAAATAGTTGTCCAAGCGGTTTTGTGAATAAACCTAATTGCAGAGAAGTTTTTGCCCCAGAAGTCATAGATTTTAGGATAAAATTTAGGGGGAAAAAAAGACTATTTAAAGTTTAAAACATCTATAAACCACATAAATCCAAAGTTAGAATGTGTGATCACACGATTGGCTTTTGCCAAGCTGAGTATCATAGTCTTTTAACCCGAAAAAGTCTGGGGGGCTCAAAATTTGGCATGATCTAGGGTTTTGATTTGACACAAACCGAAGTTGATGCAAGCTGGGCCATGGCTCGTAAACTGGCTTAAATGGCAGGGGGGGCAAACTAACCAGGGGCCCATTTATGTCCTTGAAGTGGAGAGTGGTTTAATTTAGCTCTTAGCATGTTCTTCTATAACTTACGTGTCACGAAAGTTCTCTCTTTATTGAATGCTTACCTTACTCTCTCATTGCTTGTACTTCATCTGTTTTCACCAGCTTTTAGTTTCCCTAATCTTCTAGTGTTTGTTGAAACTAATAAAAGAGAAATGGCTGTACAGACATTTTTACAAGAAGGAGCCGAGGCCAAAATAGCTGAGTGCAAGAATATATCCAATGTTCACCTTTTGTATATCAGTTTCTAGTTTGGGAATTGGGATCTAATGCGAATTGGGCTCCCCTGGCAATGCCCTATGAACTAATGCTTATCTTTTAATATTATCCAGAGAGAGAGAGAGTTCTTATCTGTTCCAAACATACTAGTGGATATATAGAGAATAGTTACTTGGGAGTAACCCTAGTTTGTTGGTTTGAAACTTAAATTCAGTAACTCATCAATAAATTGAGGCCCAAAAACCATTAAACCAACAATACAATAATACTACGGACATATATGGTGACTTGTATGACGGTGAATGGTTGACAAAAAGTGGTTAGTTATGCATTGGTCCAAATAATCAATAATAGGTAGGAAGTGTTTACCACTTACATTCACACAAATCAATAAGTTATGAAATTAGATGTATTCTTAGATGTATTTGGCATAATATGACTTATAAGTAGTAAAAGAATAAACTAGTTGCATTAAAAAAAATAGAATAATATGGTAGTACTCTTAACAATATTGTAATAACTAATTCGCTTGTATTTAACTTCTTCCCATTTCAATTCAAGGTGGTGATCGCCAACTTGGATCCATTTGTCACGAACCTTTTCATTTAGCATCTAACATTTTGTTTATGCACAACTTTTTAAAATCTGACTTTTTTTAAATATAGATGTTTTTTAGCTCACTTTTAGCAAAATAATAATAATAATTAAAGCGATGCCAAACGGATACTTAATTTAGACAAAAGATAATAATTTGTTTTAAAAAAACTTAGTAGATCTCTTTTTGTGAAAATATCTATTAACAGATTTAACATTATACCCGTAGTAAGTGGGTTTCAATTTGAATTTAAGTGATAAACTAATAGTTTGGTGGTAATGACATACTTTGTTGTGTCTCATGTTTGTGATTCCACTTAAATCAGTTTAAAACTTTAGAATTTAATTTGTTACTTATGGTACTATATATCGGGTTCATATTAATGATTTTATCCTAACATGAAAAAAAAAAAAAAATTTGAGAGATTCATATTAATGATTTCTGCTTCATGTGATGTGTTTCCCAACTGATTGTGACTGTGATACCTTACGGGTTTAATTTGATTTGATTCACTCTGGTCTCTTCATGCAAAGCTTTATCAAATTCTTCTAGAGCATTTATCAAATTTGATTTTATATATAATTCGATTAAGCATTTAAATCAGATAACTCTATCTTCACACATGACTTATAAGAGTATGACTATCTAATTATCAATCAAGATGGCAAGAGTTTTGAAGAGTACGGACACAAATACACAAAACAACAAAAACGTTGAAAAGAAATCAATCACTATTCACAATTGTGTCAATTTCACTCAATAAAATCATCATTATCTTAGCTTCCAGTGTTCAAGTAAAATTTGTTGTTGTCATTTATGGATCTTACTAATGATGACAAATTATCACATAATTGGAATATTTTATTCTTTTATTTAGGTAAATTCGTTGAAACTAAACGTAGTTCTTAATTTCTTTCTTTTTGGTAATCATTGAAACTAATTCTAGTTCTTTAGAGTGAGGACAAGCCAAAAGTAACGACAAACTAAAAAAGAGAAAGCAATCTCATAATTAAGAAATAAAAAAAAATTATATAAAAAGCCTATAACATTATCTTCATGCTTTAATTGTAGATTTGGCCGTTGATGGGCTGAAATTGAAGTGGAAAAAAAATATATATATCTTTGTTCTTTTTTGGCGATGTGATGGATAATTACCACGTCATTCATAGACGACTTGGCAGAGGCAGCTGAACGTTCTACCGTTTCTAATCGGTAAATTTTGCGAGTTTTAGTTAATTTTAGTAGTAAAGTTTTTTTTTTTTTTTGGTCAAGCAAGTGATTTGAGGTTATTCAATTTTTATCTACATTAAAAAAATAATTAATATTTTAATTTGATAATAAAAAAATGTATTAAAAGTGGGTCCTATAAATTAAAATTATTTTTAAAAAAAAACAGAGCAGTGTGAAAGGGGGTTGTAGGCTTGTAGCTAGCTTGTGACTGAGTAGTACAATAGGCTTTAAGGAAGAGACAGGAATTCTAAGATCAGAAACTATAAGGACACTACCGTGTTCTCAGTGGGGTTGGGATAGACTACAATGACTGATCGTAGGAGCTTTACTGTGACTGTAGAACTGCCTTACTGTCGGTGCTACACCATAGGTTTGGTTGTGATTTTAATTTTGGGTCAACGATGAGTGTTGATAACATTACGTGGTCCACCCAAGAGGACCAAACAATTTAGTACTGTGTAATTTTTATTTTTTATTTTTATAAAAAAAAATTGTCAATATTCCACTTGATTAAATTCTCTTTAATGAAAAATGTTTTTAGTTGAATACATTTTTAAGTTTTTAGTTGAGTTCATAAAAAAGATCCAAAGCATTTTTTTGATAGTGCAATAAAAATTCTAATTTTTATTAATGAACACAAACTTTACCGTACCAATATTTAACAAATAAAGAGGTTTAAAGTCTATATTGTATATTCAAGAGTTAGGTCCCTTTAGATATATACCACTGTCAGTTTTTTTTTAAATTTATTCTCTCTCCCTGTGTGTGTGTTAAAATACTAAATATTCCAAAAAAAAAAATTTAACGAATAATATTTTCACAAAATTTAATATAAATAACACAAATCCATAGTTCCAACAAATCCACGGATGGGTGGTTAGGTTAGAACTTGGAAGGGGGAATTGGGTCTTTTAGGTCTTTTACTTCTTTATAATGTTGATTGATATGGTTGTGGAGTTAAGTTCAAGGGCAAAATTCAACTTAAACTCAATTAAATACATTTTTGGTTGAGGATTTGATGGAGCACTCCTTCCCACATAGATGTAGTGAAGACTAATTACACCTTATGAGCTGGAAGTGGTCTTGTTAAGTCTAACTCATGAAAGAGATTTCCTAATTTGACTTTGTTACACTTACACGATGTTTTTGGTGTGCAAGAAATGTAGTTTGATAAGGAATAAATATTATGTTCTTGCCCACCAAGAAACAGATACCAAACCCTTATATATATATATATATATATATATAGGTTGCACCATAAGTTGGTTTTGTGAGTATTGTAATTCTTATTATTCATAGTGCCTTTTTAAAAATAAATTAGCAAGTAGGCATAGAGTTGTTATGAAGTTAGGTTTAAGCTCGCCATAATCGCTTATATTGCCAATATCAACATAATAAACATCTAATATATATAGAACTCAACACACACCCTTACCTAATTCAATCCAAATATACGTAATCTGGGTATCATAATTCTACTATCAAATGTAAAGGGAATTTGGTTTAAAAAGGTGAAAATTGTAGAACACAAAGACACCACCTAAAGGATTTTGAGATGAAAGTGAAACATTCGTTTTTTTCTTCATATAATGCGTACGACCATAAAGATAAGGATAAAGATGCCTAACATACAGGTTACAATATTTAATGATAACTCCATGCGCAAAGTGGTCCAAAACTAGTTTTCTTGCCTAGTGAGTGTGTGGATTCTGAGGAATCCAAACCCATCCCAAATACAGTCCTATAACTACGTAACAATGTACCATGCTTCATAATTGTAAGTTTCTCTCTTGTTGTTTTCTTCGTGGACATTAATATTCAATTCATGCCCTGACCTGCAATCTTGGACACTATAGATGCACATTTTTTGTTCACATACCTTCCACTTTAAATGCCTCATGTGCACATCTTTACTACATTTTGGTTGGTTTGGTTATTACTAGATTTTAATCCAGTAATTTCTTCACCAAACCTGTAATATATAATGCAGCCTATACAAACATAGAAGATAAGATAATCAAGATATAGTGGAAGTCTATAGTGGAGCCAATAGACAAACACAGCTGGAGACTCGTTGTCCCTATTTTCCTACTTAGCCGTGAGCATTGTTTGGTTGTAGCTGTACTACTAATCGCATAGAGCAACTTTGGAATTTCTGAAACTTTAGACTACGTAACAACCGGCAAAGGTGATTAATACTGTCTTCCGTATGATGGTGTCGTAGTCTCCTCAATCACAAGTATTAATGATAGTACATCACTTTTTTTTTTTGATTGAGGCTGTCCTTGACCTCAAATGATATAGTTGTAGTTCCAATTAACTTAATTGGTAAAATTTTTTGTTGTCAAATAAGAGATCTAAAGTTTGATTCCTGCTTACACCAAAAAATTCAATTAGTATCTTAGTCTTATGATAAAAAATAAACATTATAGGTTAAAACTATTTCTTAAAAAAAAAAAAAAAATGAAGTCTTTTCTTTTTTTCAACTCAAGGCCCAAATGAGTATGAGTTGCCCATTACTTGCCCAATGTGCACGAATATGTCACATCTGTATTGCTGTTTTTTGTTAATTGGGTTATAATTTCACGACCTAAAATGTCAAGTGAGCCTTTAAACTTGAGTCCAGCTTAGGATAACCCAAATCGACAAGCCCATTGGATTGAGTAAATCCCCACTCGGCTTCTGGGAAGATAGGCCTAGTTTTTGGTTTAATTTTTTGGCCCATTCGTGGTTCAGTACGCCAGGACCATGGAGCCTGTTTCTAATGGATCGAATATTGAATTGCTTTGTGAGTGATAGATTAATTTTTCGAATTGTCTTCTTACTTTTTTTCAATTTTGGTTCAAAGAAATAAAAACAATAAAATTTACTTTGAGAGAAACTGAAACCTTCCAATTACACTATCTAACAATTTATAATTGAGGAAAATTTTCAAATTTCTTGAATTTATCAACAAAATAAATTATAATTTATCCTAATCCAAACAAATTTAATTCATTCAATTGGGATATCTGAATCAATCATAAAAAAATTCTATCCCGCAACATAAACAAATTCAAAGTTTCAAACTAAACACGTTTGAATCCATATATTTAAATCAACCATAACAAACTAAAAACATATTCCCACCCAATCTTAACAAAATTTAGATACATAATAGATCCCTAAATAATTTCACCTAATAAAGTCATATTAGTTTACTAAAGAAATTTCCGGTAGTATTAACTGAGAACATATTCTTAATAAGAGAATAAGTTCTTGGGTATGTTTCCAATTCTGGTATAGAGCACAATTATAGTCTACGTTTAGGCAGACGGCTCAACATATTATGGGGTGTAAGGTGATAATTTCTCTTATCATTTATTTTATGTAAAGAATTATTAATTTCCTCCAATATCCCAACCGTGATTCTCGTTGAATACTTCTTTGCAAATCCATCAATTTGGTATTTGTATTTTTTTCAAAAATTTTAGTCTCAATTGAATTGATTTCTATATACTAATACCATGATGATCATGCCAAAAATCATGAAACATGTTACATGCCTTCATGCAAAATATGACCACATTACCATGAGAATTTTTCATATACACAGGTTATTTTAAATATAAAATAATTTTTTTTTTAAAAAAACTTGTAAATTCAAAACAGTGTCATTTCTGTCAAATACTGCAAATCAATTTCAAATAGATTCATTTCAAACCTTGCTCAAATTTGCAGTTTGCAATAACAAGCTCAACACATTTCTAGAAAATTTTAGTGAAACTTCTCATATTGTAAATATTAATTGAATAATATTTATGTTTTGATATAATTTTTTTAAAATCTATTTTCTTGCTTTTTGAGATGCAAGATTACTACAAATTATGTTTTTGTGTTCAACTTTATGCCGCTAAGATTTCCTTTTCAATTGGTAATATCGTTATTTCTCACTTAATCTTTCTTGTGACATATTCTATCTTAAATAACATTTTATCAATTTTAATTTGGATAACTTCTTTTTTGCAAATGCAAATGTAAGATATTTTGTTAGTTAAATAATGATTTTTTTTGAGATATTCATTGCCTCTCTTGGCACTATTGGACTTCAGGTATTAAATAATGATTTTTTCCGAAAAACTATTAGTTTTAATTTTAATTTTGATAGAGTAAGAAAAGAATAGTAAATTTGTTGAGAGATTGATGACTTTTACTCTGGTAATAGACTACACAACATTAAAAAATAATATAATATTTTAAAAAATAATTTGTATTCATTATATCTTTGGGCCTTGTTTAAAAATTTAACATTATAGGACCAATAGACAAGACATTTATTGGCCAATAGAAAAGGCCAAGGCATTTTATTGGCCATTAGAAGATGTCTCTTTTTTTGGGGTCTTAAGCCATTGCCTAAATGGCCTAATGGTTGAGCCACCCCTGTGTCCAAGTACAATCCTTAATATGCAAAGCACTGCTTATTGTATGATTAGTATATGGTTTAGCCTATTATAAATACCCTACATGATAAGGGTTAGAATTTTCTTACAAGTAACAATTGAGGGTTGGTTGGCTACAAGAATAATTGGGAAAAATATGAAATGATTTTTCCTAAGCAAACTCGCTTGACTAAGTTTTAGGAGAATTTCAAGCGAACTGTTATCTGTAATTAAAATTCAAATTGTGATTGTCTCGCCTGTAATCTCACGTAGTAAACTGAATCTCGCTCAACCAACATTCTCGTTGTAGCACTTTGAACTCTTTCTTCTAAACTTAAACCTCAGTGACTTGATGCAATTACAATTAAATGAAAATTCAATTCATGAAAATATGCATTTACAACTTAAAATTTTTTACATTTTTTTTGGGGGGGGGGGGGGGGGGGGAGGGGGTTGAAAGTGATGGTATATTAGCTAAACAAAAATACAAATAAAACTATTACATATGTTGGTTGCCTTCTCAAAAGCAAGCAAATTTTCAATCATAAGCAATGGGTTATTAAAAAACACAAAATAAATGCTCTAGTTAAGTTCAGTACGTCAGCATACTAGTTTACTTCTCTATAGATATACTCAATTCAAATCATAATAAATGTATTCATTGGGTTGCTGTAATTATTGAGCAGTAAGTTTCAACAACACAAAATATCCAAACATGTACGTTACACATAGGGTCTGTTTGGATTGAACTTATTGTTGTTGAAACTGAAAACTGAAAACACGGTAGCAAAATAATTTTTAAATGTGTGAATAATGTCGTGGAACCCATAAACAGCATGTGAACAGTACATAAACAGTGTTTTGTGTCTCTTACACAGTAAAATCATGTGATTTTACTGTTCATGTACAAGGAAAAAAAAAGAAAAAAAAGCTTGAAAAGGAAAAAAAAAAGAAAAAAAAGCTTGAAAACTCAGAACTTTCAACCCACCCCAAACGCTCACATAATATCATCACCTCAACACCCCCCCCCGGGGGGTGTCTTTTCCTTCCACTTTAACGAGTTAATTTGTCGCAAAGCCATTTGTTATGAGTCGTGTTCCATTTATCAAATTGTCCAATTCAATAGAAAGCAAAATCCTGCCTAATCTGATCCCCATTCAATTGTGGTTAGACCCACCAAGGTCATTGAATACCAATTGTCTTTCTTTCTTAACCTTACACTCATTTTTCCTCTACTGAATACACTTCAAAAGAAAGTGACAATTCTGCACTGCCACTGGTTCTACTACTTACAGAATGATTCTTCAACCCTACTCACCTTTCAAGATTTCATTACTTGGACTCAGAAGCATGGTTTTAAAGTTTTGATTTTGACGCCCATTTTCTAAAACTGTCGGGAATTTAAAGTCAAATTTTCACATGGCATTCTGCGAAGGTACAAAGCTTGTCACTTTCAACAAAGATTGTCTCTGTACGCGGTGGATCGCTACAGTATCAAATTGTGTTTAGATACTACTTATTTGTTAAAAATTGAAAATTTATTGTTGAAAATATTGTAGTAAAATAATTTTTATAAGTGTAAACAATACTATAAGACCCAACCAAAAATGCAAACGCTGAATTACACGTTTCCAACGTGTAATCCAAACGCACACTCAAAATGTAATTCAACATGAACAATTTGGATGTGTAGTGCTACTCCATTGTATACTCGTTTATATCCATTATCCACTCTCACAATTATTCTATCCACTTATACTGACTGGTCAATTTATTTTAGGATTTTGCTAATGTGTGCCCTTAGGGCATACAATAATTAACCATTTTTGGAGAAAAATTTCTCGGAAATTGAAAAATTATTGACAGCTTTTTAAATTCCTGAGAAAATATTTTCAAAAATTGATGGCTTAATGTGTGCCCCTAGGGCACACACATTAACCGAACCCTTTATTTTATAGAAAATGTTAACAGGTATCGTTGAGGATGATTTATTGTGAGATCTAATTAATAATAAATTGGTATAAATTGATGTGGTCACTAAAAATAGTATTGAAGTAACAAGTAAAATTAAAAAATATAAAGTTTGTCAAAAATCTGACATAATGTAAAATAATTTGACATAAACTTATTTTATTAGACATTGAAATATTTTGAGTTTTGATGAACAATAATTTACTGAAATCTTTTTTTTAGGGGAAAATTAAGCGAAAGTTGATAAATCCATGATCCGTTTGGATTAATTAGATAGGAGAAAAAATAGAATTGAATTGACTGAAAATTATCGAAAAACACAAGCCCACTTGCTGGTGTTATAGCCCATTGAAAACAAAAGGCAGAGTCAAAGGTCAAATAAAACAGGCAAATATAATGATTTGATATTTTGATTTAAAATTATAGAACAGCATTATGGGCTATAATTCATAGTGCTCTAGGAAAAAAAATACACCTGTTTTTGGGTCCTAAAATATAGATATCAAACTAAGAAATGCAAGGTTCATGATCAAGTCAAAGGTCCATAATTTGGGTGGGGTATGGTTGGCCAATCATCTTGACTTCCTCTCCTCTATGGCCCATCCAAAAGTTATTGCTACTGGCTTAATCATAATCACGAACACCTTGGAAGATCACTGCAACTAAGCTCATAACTATTATTCGAGTTTACAGATCAGTCTCTTAAGAACAATTTTCATATCCCCTTTCTCACGGGTCAATGGCCGTTTTGATCCACTGGCACTTTGTTTAAAAAAAATCAAAATCAAAATTTAATCCTTTCATCTATCTATTCACTTGCGAAAAACAAGTTAATAGGAGGAATTGCATTTTAAATTATATAGTTTGAATATATAACAAAGAAATTCTTATGGTTTTAAAATAACAAATTAAACTCAAGATATAACAAAGGTTTGAAGTTTCAAACCTTTGAATTTAAGTTGTTATACACTCCTAAACTATTGTCTAGTACTCTAGTCTATTACTCTGATTTATGAGATTAAGTAAATTAAATTAAATATTTAAAAAATAATTCGAGTTAAATCTTTTTCTTTGTAAGTATCGAATTATTTTAAAAATAAAAATAAATTTTACAGTGCAAGCTGCTTTATCCAGTGTACACAGTTCATGACTTGAAGCACATGCATTAGCCTTTTTTTGCGGACCATCCCAACCCCAACCATCCTTTTAATCGTGAGGGTCAAAATTCAAGTACGTCCTTTTTTTTTTTTTTTTCTTTTTCCATAACACAACACAGGCATTTGCAAATCAAAAAAAAAAAAAAAAAAAAAACACAGGCATTTGATCGTGTTATCAATTATTGGTCCGTCCAATCCAGTGGCATCCACTTCATATGAATTATATTTCAAATATCGAATCTTCTTATTTACACATTAAAAAAAAAAAAAAAAAAAAAACTTGTGATAAAAAAAGAATGGCACAAGTTTTATTAAAAAAAACAAAGGTTAAAGACAAAACATATCAGGTGAAAGAAACACAACAAATGGAAGAGGAAGGCTTGCTTTGCTTTCACGTGGGTTGGTGTCATTATAACTCCCACAACGGTTACCATGATTGAAATCTTCAACATAATTAAAAAAAAAAAAAAAAAACCAATACTCAATTAAAAAAACACAAAAAAAAAAAAAACGTACTGTTAATAATTTATTAAACTAATGATCGTGTTAGTTGTCAAAAAACAAAGTATTACCGAGATAATGGACAATCATCATGGCAGAATATTTTCTCTACAATTTTCCCATTAATCAATCAATAAATAACATGAATTTACAAAAGTGACCTCCCCCTCCCCACCAATCCACTAATCACTTTTTTTTTTTTTCTTTTTTCTTTTTCTCTCTTTGCTTGAAATTTCAAGTGCCTCCTCTTTCTCTCTCACATTGTTAATCGAGTAATCAATAAATCTTCTGGCCTCCACTCCGATCCGAACCCGGGACGACTCGGTGGATAACTCGCCCACCCATTTTGCCATCTCCGTAGCTTTCTCCGGAGCCAATTACAGTGTCATTAACTTTTTTACCCTTGCTCTCACAGCCCAATAGTAAAAAAGTAAAAATTCAATAAAAAGTAAAGAGTAAAAATCCCCAACTGGGTTAGTTAACTCGGCCGAGTCAGTTGCAATTCTTTTTGCAAGTATTATGCTCAGCTGGCTACTACTTTTTTTTTTTTTTTTCTTCCGTGGAGGCGAGCTAACTCGGACTGAGTCACACCCGGGTCAGAAACAAAGCGTTTTCCTTATTATTATATTTTTTTTTCAAATATAAATTTATCCGAAAAGCGTTACCAGATAGTTTTGTCGGCGATCCCATGAAGCAACGGTCGAGATTCAGGCCAGAAGTCAAGGTTGTTACGGATGCCCACGTGGCAGTACCTCTGAAAATCCTCGAGATTCACGAAGCGGGTCGGGTTGTTGCCGTTCTTACCCGACTCGGATCGCGAAATGAATCGGAGCACTTCCTCGAATAGCGACTCGTCGCACGGAATCGCCAGCGGGCCTTGGTTGTTGAACCCGTACTCCTCTTCGGCTTGGACCAGGAGCTTTTTGAAGATGGGGTGGTTCAGGTGCGTCGCGCGCACCACGAATCTCCTGCAACTGCTGCCCACGCAGACCGCCACGTGTCCCGCCGGCACATCCGACGGTATGCGATTGGCTGAAAGCCGTGCCTTGTTGCGCCACCGTCTCAGCATTTGGCGGAGCCTCACAATGTGGCGGATTTTGCTGCATTTTCCCAGTCCGGCTGACATTTTTTTTTTTTTTTTCCCCTGGAAAGTGACGGAAAAAGTGACTGAAGAGACTATTTGGTTTTGTTTTTTGTTTTTTGTTTTTTTTTTTTGTTTTTTGAAAATGAGAGAGAGTTTTGAGGGATTGAGATAGTGGGGAGAGAAGAGGGTTATATAAGGATGTGGTTTGGAAAGTGCCATTGGTTTTGGAGATAATTACAAGGTTAATGTCTGCTGTTTTCGTAGCAATTTTGAAGGACAGTGATATGCTGACCTAACCGTAGGTAGATTTATCATGTGATAACCTGTATATAATACTAGTGTATGCTTTTTGAAAAGTAGAATAGCAAAGATTTTGAAGGGTAAATTCCACTGATATAAAATGAGGTTTAAGTTAATATCAATTATGTCTCAATTCTTTTTTTTCTTTTTTTTTTTTAACAAGATATAAATTTTATTATAATTTAATTTAAGTGTATATGTATGTAAAGGTTGAAAACTTAAACTCCGACCCTTATCTCTCAGCTCACAAAAACTTTGAACTTGTGAAATGCCAATCAGGTTCAAGACTTTTTAAAACTAATAAATTTGGTCCATAAAACTAACTTAGTCTCTAAACACTATTAGGTCAATTAGTTATTTATTCTCAAATGTTTTGGGGACTAATTTGGCTTTAAAAATCAAATTGATTAATTTTGAAAAGTATTGGATATGATTGACATTAGCCCAATCCTCAGAGTGTGTTAATAGAATTTACTCATTTTAAAAACACCAAACAAAACAAATAAGAAGTTATTCAATGTCCCATGAAATAAAATAAATAAAGTTATTCTATCTTGTAATAAATAAATAAATAAAACATTCTCACACGAGAAGTGAGGTTGGTTTTTTCAACCGTTCTAATAAAAACAATAACAAAAAAAACAAAACAAGGAGTGGATTTTTATCATGATTCATACGGAATAACTAGTAATTTAAGTTAAGATTCAAGTGATTGTACATTTGTAATGTCATCCTTCATAGTTTCTTGTTCTATGTGACTTGAGCTCTATTTTTTATTTTTTATTTTTCCATTATCTAATTATCTTAAGAAAAGATGCTTTTAACTTTCATTGCCTTTTAATTACTATTTAAATGGATATATAACAAAATGCTACCCCCTTGTTTTCAATCATATTTGATATTTGAAACTCTATAGCAAGCTTGGTGAGACATCACTGCTTACTTCTAATAAAGGAGTGTCTAAAATCTATCTAGCCTGATAAGGTGACAAGACAATAGCTTCAAAAAAGAAATGTTGCTTATTATTATTATTGTTGTTGTTGTTGTTGTAAGGCTTTTATTAATAGTGTCGAAGTGCACTTATCAAGAATAAATTGAGCAAGTCTTACTATGCGGAGAAGTAGCAAAAATTAATAAAAAAATTTCTGTTTAACTAAATGTTGCTCGACTCCCTAAAAAAATTTGATCGGTTGCAATAAAAATTCAAGTTTAACTAATGCATTTCAACACTCGTTAATTAGACCCTAATTTTAAACATTGTTTTAAGCACCTTACTGAAAAACAAAGTAATTATGATACTCATCTATTATGTTGTTGACATTGGTCAATCATATTTATTATCATATCAATTTATAAACATAATAGAGAAATGCTAACGAGTGTCTTTAGGGCACTGGTTAATAATCCATTTAAAGAAAGTTTTTATGAGAAATGAAAAAAAAAAAAAGTAATTAATATTTTAACAGCTTTTTTCATTTCCCATAAAAGTGGTATCAAAAATTTCCTAAAATGGATTATTAATGAATGCTCGGGCACTCGTTAGCATGACCCAACATAATATGGTAAAATTCATACAAGAATCTTTATTATTTTCTTTTCTGAGAAAGGGCTTAAAAAGATGATCTTAACTCTTAAGTTTTAATTATTGGGCAATCTATCTAATTAAGAGGCCGGCTACCAACTAACCAAGGTGTAAGTGTTTGTAAATTCTAATTGTGGGGCCAGGGAACTTATGATCCGGCCCACGCTCTATTAGGGCTCGGGGCCCATGTCGAGGAGGGTGTGTGCCGAGGACGAATGGGGAAAGACCGAAGTGTCGAGAGGAACAGCCGAGGACGACCCTGTCCTCGGCACTCCAGGACTTCAAGGGGAAGAGCAACGTCTCGATGAAGGCCGCCCCCAAAAAGCCCCCTAAAGGAGATGCGAGTAGAATGGGACCCACGTGGGGGTACGGTGCAAAACTGGTTCAGGGTAAATACGTCCCCTTCGCATTAAATGCACCCACCAGCGTCCTAACCATGTTAATGAGAAAAGACGCCTGGACAGGGTGACTTCGATCATCGCAACTAACAGAAAGTAAGGAGGGACAGCTGATGGGACAGGTACAGAAGTAGGCACCTGCCTGACCAACAAGTGGAGGGCTAAGATCAACCAAGAAGAGCTATATAATGTGAAGGTTAATGCACCAAGAAGGAGGCTGGGAAAAATGGCCAAAAACCAGAGTCTCCCAGCCCGCCTCCAGGAGAAAGACTCCTAGAGCGAACACGATTTAATTATGTATGAATACCACGAAAAAACCACCGTCTGGTGACACGAAAAAACCACCGTCTGGTGACCAAGGCCTAACTTTTCAAACCCACACTCTATAAATGATATTGTTTGGGCTTTTTTACGTGCGAACCCAATACTATTATGGGTCGTCACAAATCGTGTCCTTACACTAATCAAATATATATATATTTTTAGAATAATTCTAATCAATTTATTGTTCTAAAAGAAGTGTAATAATGTTACAAACACAACAAATTTTACTATTTTTCTCATAATATCTGAGGTAGCGAATTATAATTATTGTAACATCACTTATTCGTGCGACTGCCACTTACATCACTATATCGCTTCGTCTAGACTTACTGCTAAATGAGGGGCAGTGTTAGGGATATGCAACCAACCCACCAACCCACGAAAATCGACCCAACCCAATCCAACCCGCCAGGTTGGGTCAGTTTTTAGGGCTTGGTGGGTTGGGTTGGGTTGGGTTACAAAAGTTTTTTTGATAGCAGGTTGGGTTGAGTTTGGGTCATAAAATTTCAAACCCGCCAAACCCAACCCGACCCACCCATATATTTAAAATATATTATATAATTAATAATAGAGTTACATTGATACTAATCTTTGAGTTTTTTTAATATATTTATATTTATATTTTTTTTCTACACAATTTAATAATAATAGTTATAAAAAATAAAAAATAAAAAAAAGTTGACCAACTCATAGATTCAACCCGACCCAACCTGACCTATGTGGGTTGGGTTGAAATTATGTGAAGAGTTGAGTTGGGTTGAATTTTTTATAATCCACCATGATGGGTTGGATCAAAAAATCTCCTTAACTTGACCTAACCCGACTCATGCACATCCACCACAGTATGCTTTTTTTTTGACTGAAAAAGGTTGAACGCCGCAGTGTGATTAAATCCTAATACATACACAAATCTATTTGTGGATCGACGGCTTTGTATAAAGGAGTCATTCAATTTGGTACGTAAATGCAACTTATTAAATCTTATCTCAAATCTGTGAAGATTATCAAAAAAGCATGAAGCTGACCGGATTGGCCTCGAAAAGAAAGGATTGTGGAAGAATTAGATTTAATTATTCACCTAAAAAGGTAAAGCTTGTAGTAGGCGGCTAGCTAGTAGCCAATGCAAAAGATAAGTGTGGAAAATAACTGTTCTTGAGTAATTGGAATCCAAGACGTATCTGAATTTCAGTGAAGAAGATTAAACTGGGCTTCATTATAATTTCGAAGTACCGAAAATAGAGACCCTCAAATTAAGTTTTTGATTTTTGAGTTTGATACGTTAAAAGCTAACAAATATAGTAATAGAATTGCTTCAAAAACTTGGCCATATGAATAAATATCCAGTCAAGTGTCAACAGTCAATGCTGCAGTTTAAAATAACTAAAACCTTAGCCATTTGCGGTTTAAACCATGGGCATATCTCAGAACTTTGTGCTCCAAACCACCCATTCGTTCTCCAGTAATTTCAAGACGAAGATCCCAATAAACATTTCATATTATCATATCATAGATATAAATAAAAATAAATAAAAAATGGGAAAAAGACAGAAGTGTTTTTAACATTTTGGTAGTTTGAAAAAATAAAATAAAATCCACCTAACACACAACTTACTAAGATTTTTTTTAAGATTAAAATTGTAAATTATGCTTGATCAACACCACTTTCACATAATTTTCCTTTAAAAAAAATTTGGATAAGTTTTCAATTTTAATTTATATTTTTTTATGCAAGATAAAAATTCTACTATAACCTACTCTAAGTGTATATGTGTATGAAATTCCCTCTTGGAAACTTAAACCCCGTCCCTTGCCTCCAACATCTCATAAACACTTATATTTATAAAGTGACCATCTCATTAAGGATGCACAGTGGTGATAAGTTTTTATTTTAATAGAAGAGTGTCATTTTTTGTAGACATTTTAAGTTGAGTTTGAAATATATTTTTACTAGGTTGTCTTCAAGTTTTTCCCTATTAAATGTAAGGTTTAGAGGCATTTTTAAATTAGATAAAAGTCTAATGAAAAGAGGAGAATCGTCTTATAGATAGTAATAGATTACAACATATTTTTTAAGAAAAGTAATGCATTCATAACAAATCATAGTATTTTCTACATTCAAAACAAAATTTTAAGTTTATAACAGCTCATAATCATGAGACACTTAATATTTGTTGTGAAAAAATTTAAACGTGTAACCTTTTCGATTGTCGTAAACTATTGCTAGTACTAAAAAAAAATGGTGCAAAATTTTATGTTATTTTTTTAATGAATAAAACATGATTTAAGTGATTCCGTGAATAACTAGGGGTAGTTTGGCAGCCGCCGAGGGCAAAGAGTGAGTTTAGGAGAAAATAACAGTGTTTGAGACTTTGAGCTATCCGTGCGGTGATGCTGCTTTTGGCGCACGAAGTCGAAAAATTGAAACTAAAAAACCCACCACATGCGTAGTTGGAACAAAAGGTTCTCTCTCTCTCTCTCTCTCAACTGGTAGTTGAGATTGAGAATCGAGTCCATTGAAGATGCTTTTTCATTTTGGTTGCTCTCTCTATAAAAAAAAAACAATTAGTAACAAATTGAAGCTCTCCCAAAGGCAACGATTTCGTATTTGTAATCTTCAAAACCTGACAAAGTCCCATGTGAAAGGATACCCCATCTTCACCATTTATTTAAAGCTCCCAAAAACAAACAGCCAAAAAATTGCGCTCTCCTAATCAGTAATCACTCTTTTAGTCTTTTGCTTATATTTGAGCATCCCTAACCAATCAAATACGATCACCTTATTTTCTAATTGGATCCATTACATCCTAACATGTGTCACTTAAAAAGTGACCAATCAAGATCAAAGAACAATCATTTTCATTATTTTCATTATTCTCACACTCCCAAAAAGATTTTCCAATGTCTAAACCCACTATTAAATCACTATTAAGAAATATGGTCAAGATGGGCCAACGTGGATAAATGGGTCCATGTGCATGTTATCATGTAAGGTATAGTGCATCCCCCCCAAAACGTCCCATTAGCATTGATAAATACCCTACATGTTAGGATTTAAGGATCATACCATTTATTTCCATTGCTCTAATTTTTTAAAAACCAAATACACCTCCGAACAAAATCCAAAAAACTATTTAAATTGTCGTTAGGAAACATTGAGCTATAATTATTAAAAAAAAAATAGAACCCTTTGTATCATGTTAGATGCATTAATTTCACTTGTTTGTTTTCTTGGACAAATTTAATTTTCATGTTCCTTGTTTCTTTTTGAGACAAAAATTGTAGGAAGATTTGGGGAATATATGCAGGATTTATGGAAGGACAATTTCGAAATTATACAATACAACCGTGGCCGTTTTCAGGTATCTACCTTCCTAGCTTGGGTTTACTATGCAATGCAACTCGAACATGTAAAAATCTCGAATCTCAAGGGGGTTGGGTCCCACTTTTTTGCAATAACGTGGCAACAATTTCATACATACTACTCTTATGATAGCTCACAAGCATTCTTATATTCAATTTCACTTTTTTTGTGCAATTATAACTGGTTAATGAAAAATTGTAAATCTATATGGGTATAAAGTGTTTACCTATTCGTTTGATAACAATTTATTTAATTTGTTGCTAAAAAAATTTGTTGAATTGTTGAAAATTTTCTATCTTAAAAAATTTGAAAAAGTAAAAAATACATATAAAAATAAAATTTTAAAAAACTGTATATAAAAACTAAAAATCATAAATTATAAGTTGAAACTAATGTCAAACAAATTCAAACAAATAAATAAATCAACAAATAAAATAAGTTGTGAAATTTGGCATACTATAATTATTTATTTGAACACAGTTCTCTAGGAATAGAATTATCCCGAGTCACGGCCATTTGCTGACATGGAATCGTAAGTGGTCTTGGGAGGCATTACAAATGGGTCACTGAGTAAGACCCCATGATAAAAGATTAAAGAACCCCCAACTATTTTGTCAATTGGATTATATTTTATGTGGTGATGGAGATAAAAACGAGAAGAAAAAAAAAAAAAGACAAACATATAGTTGGGGCCTATGGGAGTAGCACTTTTAGGAAAGACCGTCTAGGTTCGGAGCCGCTTAGTTGTACTGAACTGTGTCACGGACCTCACGGACCCACAGCCCGTCATCTCCTTCTTGTACGGCCAGTTGCAATTTTTTTAATTCTCAGAGTAAAATAAAATGTTACAACTACTCTGTGTATCACGCTCACATCACAGTTTTGAAAAAAAATATTAGGTAGTAGAGAAAGTATCTTTTGTCGTCAGTCTTATAAGACTTGTATCAATGATACGTGAGTCTCACAAGTATAAGTTCATGTGGAGGGAAAAGATAAGGGCTGAGTTTTCAATTTTTAAGATAGAGATTCACATATATACATTAGTCAAATTTATAATTATTTATATTTATAGTCACGAGGAAGCATTTTATAGTAAAATTTATATTAATTTTAACATTTTTTGTTTAACAATAGACACATTAATTTATAAGGCATTTCAAAGAAAAAAAAAATCCAGCCATAACTTTAGTTGAATTTATTTCAACAAAGCGTGAATTACTCAATTATGATGCATAAGACCTCAAGTGTTCACCAACAACACCTCTACTATTAACCAATTGATCATGAATCTACCTAAATTGAACAACGATTGATTATAATAAATGATTATTGATATGGGAGACATTATCTAACCAAATTGTTCATCACGATAGTATAACTCCATAGACGAGTGCAATCACCATCGATGAGCTTTGCCTAGAAATGAAATAGTGGAAATCAAAATTACCTATAGGCTTCATTCACATATGTCAATAGTTAGAAACCGAGAATGTGACACACAACCAAGGTAACTCCCTCGGTTTTTGCCATGATGACCACATAAATGCCCATATACATCACCAACAAGTCTACAAATTATAGTCTTCTTAACCGAAGTGAGGTATAAATGAGCAATCCATACACACACACAAAAAAAAAAATGTTTTCTCTAGTGAGGTCGCTAACTTAAGTTTACAAAACATTAGGCAAGTGCCACTGAGGTTGTTTTTTCATTTTTGTATTACAAGCCTTTAAAAGAGGGATCGATGAACAATAGCATCATGACAAGGAGAGGATATATGGATGTCCTACCTTGATTATGAAAGCTCATATTTCGGAGCATGTGGGGGCTATATTCAAGGTAATTAGAAGTATGCCACCTTCAAGCCAACATGAGGAGTAGGTATACTATACATTCACGAGATTACCTCCCTTATCTTCATCCGTATGTGTGTGTAAGTCTAAAATCATGGAATACATACACCCCTTAGTCCCTTACTGTTGTTTTGGCCAACGTCACACTGGTGTTGATCATAAGCTCTCTTGTGTTAGTTATTGCAAATTGTCTAAAACTCAAGTGTGACGTGTGATAATTGATTTTGGGTACCGTCAATAACAATTTTACAATATATGATTAAACCATTTTCGTCAAAACATCTATTGTTTTGAGGTTCTATCTCTCGTTTACACTAAAAATCAATTGACATCTTGATCTAATTTTAGTCTTATAATAAATGATAATTATTTAAAGTGGACATTATAAATTGAAACTTTAGTTTTATAAAATAAATAAAAAAGTCATGAAAACATGACTCTATTTTGCATTCCGTACACTCATAGAAAGAAAAGTTACTTTCCTATTGGAAAATGACAAATTCACTCTCACAGGATTCAATATTTAGAAGATTTTCAAGGTGTTTGGTAAAGGAATTTGAATAATATTGTTTAAGTATTTTTAATATACGTATAGACAAAAAAAATTTGTAAAAATATGTGTAATGTTATTTAAAATACTAAAATATGTGTTAGAACTTATTACTTATCTACCAAACGCCCCCTTCTATTTCTCTTTTGTGGTGTAATTAATACTAATAACACTTTGTTTCTTTCTAGGTTAGGTTGGGTAAAGGATAGAGAAGTTCTTGAGTTGAGACATGAAGAGCTGTTAATTGCTTTTGGAAGGTGGAAAGAGGACGTGTTTTGTCCATAGTTTAAGTTTATAAACCATAAACTTTTTGTTGGCAAAGTTCGTCCAAAAATCTCTTTATATCATCGTTAATTTGTCATCCACTAGGCATTATGGTAATTAAACACGGATTAAGCCCGACAAACTTGCTGCATCATAATTAATGTTTTTTAAAAAGTACTATTATTCCCTAGCTGTCACATGCTAACCTAGTTTTAGAGATGTCTTGTCAGATTTAAGCTTTGGATTTTTATCTCACCCACTTTCGGTGTGTACCAACAAAGTGTTAGGACGCTGCCACGTACTCTTGGGTGCGATTCCTAGATCACTGTCTTTGTCGCTTTCCTTCTTTCCATAGCTGGAACTGTGACAAAAGAGTAAAGACTCGGTACTAAGGACAACAATGGTGTCCTCCAGCTTAGCTAGCCTTGGTATTAACTCAGAAACAAGGTAGGTTTTATTAGAGTTTTCTATGTACTTATGTTGTACAAATTATAGTTCAAAAATATATTGATGTTTCTCACGTATGCATGTTTTGTTAGGTTGTTGCAGAGCTGCCTTTTTTATTAGCTGAATATGTATGTATAATATCGAAGACACAGCTGGGTGAATATGATTTTGGATAAGCTTAAGTTCTTCAAGATATAGGCATGCATTGTTCACGATCTGTGTCAGAATATTGCAACACAAGCCAACATTTTTACTTCAATGTATCTGAATATCCTATCCATAAAGTAGAAATCGGTCAAATATTACACGTGCAAAGTCTACTTGATGAGTAGATACTAACGTGATGAAACTTAATATTAAGGACGTCAAAGTGCCTCTAAAATCGAAGCAAGATTGACGCTTCTTATTTTTTTTTTTGTTGTTGTTATTTGACTGGTGACTGTGTTCAATGAATTTAGGTTCTTAGGTCTTACTAATAATGTGAATTTGATTAAAAGAAAATTGACCGGTGCTACATTACAAAACTAGTTCAACAGTAAAATTTGGGTCATGGAGGCTTAAAATTTGCAAAATACATGCGTGTGAGAGAGAGAGAAAGAGAGTTAGTTTTGGTGTGAAGCTCCAAAGTTAAGAGTTTGTTTGGTTAAACATATTTTGAGAGCTTAAAAGTGATTTTTAAAATCAAAAACTCCGTTTTGGAATAGTAATTTTTTTTATTATAAATATTTATTTTAAACCTAAAACATCGTTTTACAACAGTTTATCTAAATGCACTCTAAATTAGATAAATTAACTGCACCAATAAATTGAGTTTTATTTGCAAGAAATCAAATATAGTTCTTGGTGTATCCTTGGAAATGTAATTTTTAGAACAGCTTATGACTTGGCCAAAACGGTTAATTCACTTTGGTCGAGAAGTAGAAGAAATTAATTAAAGGAGGAAGCATAACGAAGAAAAAAATCTTTTTGGAACATTGCTAATCTAGTCAACTAGGCAAGTAATTTGTTCCCAACAGATCTGTTTTGACGTGTTCTAGAACACGTCAAAACAGCACTGCTAAAGCAAAAGATTCTTTGTGAACGTAAACATACAGTGAACTCCTTCCATGCTTGCTTGTTTTGAATAAAATATGTTTAGCATTTTGTGTGACTGCAATATAAGATTTGTGGCAAGCAGTCTAATAGACCAGATTAGTTGGTCAACTTCACATTCGTATTCTGAAAGAGAAATTTATTTATTTATGTTTATTTTGTTTAGACCCCTTAAACTAGATTGTTTAACCTAATTAATTAACTAAGTTGATTATTAGGTTTATTATTCAGATCTAGGTTAAATAAGCATATATCATATTATACACAGCAGCGGAAAAATAAATAACACCACGATATAATGACCCAGGAAAACCGATGAAACAAACCGTTTTAAAGTAAAAACCTGGAAAGGATTTGACTTAACTATCTTCAAGGTAAAATAAATCCGCTATAAGAGAATTGAAGTTTTTACAATCAGATTTAACCCTAAATCTATTGCTACCTCCAGTAGTAACTTACTGACACAACCACGTGCAAGTTTCGAATTTACGGACTCCTTCTCTTCTTAGATTTACAGCAACAAAAGTACCCACGCTTGTGACTTTGAGATCTCACTCAAAAGTTTCAAATCACCTTCAGTTGTTGATCTTTGTAGCAACAACTAGATTCTACCAATGCTTGATTGTAGGGGTCCGTTTGGATACAGCTGAAAATTAAAAACTGAAACTAAAAACTGAAAAACACTGTAGCAAAATAATTTTTAAATGTGTGAATAGTACCGTGAGACCAATTTTTAATGAAAAAGTTGCTGAAAAGTGAAATTTGTGGGTCCGTGAACAGTGCATGGTGTGCACTAATTGGCTAAAAATTGTTTGACAAGTTAAACTTTGTGGCTACTGTTCATGAATAGTGCATGAACAGTAGCCGTAATAGTAAAATTTGTCCCTAAAACGCGTGAAAAAAAAAAAAGAAAGGAAAAACGCAGACGCAAACGCTTTCAGCCGAATCCAAACGTACACTAGATCTTGCTTCAGTAGATGCTTGTGTAGTTATAGAAGGTACAACACCTCTCAAATCTCACAAAGAGTAACACACAAGTCTTCCAAAGATCTCCAAAACGTAACTAGGGTTTCTCTTTTATATGTGGACAAGTTAGAATAAAACCCTAAATGTTTTTGCGGGTTTGGGCTTGATTTAAAATTTTGCAGAATTTCTTTTTCTACGATTCTCGATCGATCGAGCTTGGCAGACTGTGACTTCCCTTTTCTATAGTCAGCTCAAACTTGAAACTTGAAACCTACACTTTTGAGCATTTTCTAACACATAGACTAGACATGTTTTGCTCTCAGTTTGCCAACACATACAAAATATGATTCTAAACATTTAATCCTAAATTTTCAAAACCTAACAATTTATTTATTAAAGTTAGGAGTTAGTGAAATTATATACTACATATATAATATACTAAATATACTAAAGTTCAAACACAATTCAAATCAAATCTAAAGCAATTTATAATTGTAATCTAATTTTGCATGAAATGTTCATTTTAATTTTCTTAAGATTGGTGTCAAGTCGCTTATTCATAATAATCAAAACAAAAATCAAGATGATTACCTCACTAATTTAGATAAAATCACATCATTATCATTATTGTTAAATGTTTCCATGTGTAAATATGAGTAATTTAGTTTTTTATTAAAGCAAGGAGTTAATAGCAGAAACTTAAGGAGATAATTAATATGTAAATTGCTAAGAGTCAAGTAGCTCAATTGGTAATATTTGGTGTTCCAAGTTTTAAATCCTCAAATATCGAATTATAATTTTTTTTTTTAAATTGTAAATTAAAACTTTTTTTTTGTTGAGAATGTTGTAAATTAAAACTTAGTTACAACATATATATAATATGGACTATTAATAAAGTAAGCTACATATTAGAAATCCTATTTAGATCAAGCCTTCTTGCCAACTTTTTTATTGCAGATACAAGGGTGGCCATGGAGGTTGAAACCAGGGTCACTCACTGAAACTGGAAGTTATCTATATATACATATAAAACTGAAACTTTTGAAACTCCTACAATTTTCCACATCAGCACAATATTTTTTTTAAAAATAATAGTAATAATAAAATTTTTCTAAAACCCAAACCCGTGCTCTGCCTTCTCTTTCACGATGCTGTACCTTTTCTTTCACCAAAACTCTTTCACAATGCTCTGCTCTTTCATGATGCTCTGCTTGCCATCATCTACATATATATAAACACAGACCCATGGCCAATCACGATCGTACACAACTTTTAGATTTGTTGCTCTCAACAGCTATTTTTGTCGCAGATGGAGCCCCATCACCACTGCATATCGTTTTTGTCACCAATGGAGCCTCATCACCACTGCATGTTGTGGGTACTACTGAAGTGAATTGGGTCTTGATTCTTGATGAGAATCATGGAGTCACCGATCAACACAACGGTCAAAAAGTTGTTTCAAAGAGGGGTGCTAAAGTGGGTCTTGATTCTTGATGAACTATGACTCTCCAAAGTCACTTTGTTGAAGTGTGGTTACTGGGTTAAGGCAAGCAATATTTGAAACAGAGTTAGAGAGAGGTATTGAAAGAAGTTTGTGGAGGAAAATTGAGAAAAGGGAGAAATAAAGAAGACAAAATGTGAAGGAAATGTGGCTGAGAAAAAATAGAAGGAAAAAAAAAAAAAAAACAAAAAAAAAAGGGTGTTGTGTTGGTTAGAAGACAAAAGATAAGCTTACCTCACATGTATACATCAATCCGATCAAAAAATTAAAAAGGGTGTTGTGTTGGTGGTTTTAACCATTGAGTATAAATAAATTAATAAGAAAGCTATCAAAACATGTCCAAAATCTGTATGATGAATTCATTGCAAAATATTTGGTATTCCTCGATTATACAAGGTTGCTTATTCTATTATGAGGTGTGCATACATGGATTATAAAGCAATGTTATGAGGTGATGTAAACGATTATAACATATTGAATGAATTCTACTACAACTACCATCTATAGCAATTTTTATTAATAATTGTTAATTTCTCTTAATTTGTTAATAATTGTTAAATTTGAATATTTTACTTCAATATAGTGATTTTAATATTTCGAGTAGGCGATGACCATCAAAATTATCAAAAAATTAGTTGTATCATCTCTTTGATACTTTATGTTATAAAAGTGCGTGGCATTATTTTTTGAATCTTACATTTAATAGTTTTCCCGTGCAATGCACGAGTTAGCGAAAAGTGGTTATTCATAAGATTTTTGTGGAGATTTATGGGATAATATAAGGAATTGGGGGTACTTTTATTGTGTGTGTACATTTAATCATATATAACTTATATAATTATATTATATTTCGACACCATTTTTATCGGTTTAGTTGAGCACTTAATATAAAATTTTCATTAAAATTGAATGAACTCATCTGTTCAAATTTTCTGTAAAAGGCTAGGAAGTGGTTCAAGTTCAACTCTTCAAAAGGCATTTGCAGAAGGCTAACCTATTTGTTTCTTTGATCCTCTTTGTACAGGGAGTATCTTGTAATAGATTAGTTGCTTCGTAATTTTAGTAAGCCTCTATGTTACCAAAAAAAAACTATTTGCTTCAAAAGTAATTATGCAAGAATAATTATTTAGGAGTATTTTTGGTCCAATCCCTTGTCAAAGGTACTTATGCAAGAATAATTATTCAAAAGTACCTTGGTCATTTTTGGTCCAATCTCATGTCATTGTCATAACAGGGTTTCCTAGTTTAAAGATATATACCATTATAATTAAATAATAATAATAATTTTCCAGTTTTCTTTAAAAAAAAAAATGTTTTTATTCGGGCATAATAAATGGTGCTTAATTATATATAAAGTATAAACCCAAGCCAGCTATTGAACCAGCTCATCGGATTGGTTGTTGCACAATTTGCTCTCAATCTGTCAGCCTAAACTAATCTTTAAAAGCGGGGAACCGCATAATATATAGATTAGATTTTAGACCCACAAAAGCATTTCACTGAAGAGAAAGAAGAATTTATGGAGGAACACTCATCAAAATATTAGTATTGGTCAAAGTCTAGCAGCAAAATCAACACTTGAGGTCCACCATTGTTGATTGTACGTCGTTATCAAAATATTTAGGGTCTAAAGGTGCACTAATTAGTGTGCACCATTATGATGACGATGATGATTAAGACCGATTGATGATTATGAAAGCAATTGGTACTTAGCTTTCATTTCCTGAATAAGTGAGGCTGGCAATTCTGCACTGCTTGCACAAACTTTCCTAGCTAGGATCAGGTTTCTGATTTTGATTTTGCATGATTAATGTATATACAGAACATGTGTCAATGTCTTATACTGCTAGTAATTTATTATTTCTTTTAATTTATATATATAAAATAATATAATCAATTAATAATAATATTAATATAGACCCTCAAAAAAAAATTAATAATAATAATATTGGTGTTATAATTATTAGAAAAACCCGGATATTTAATGTTCAATCCACCAATTCATGAGTTTTTTAGAATGTCTCGTTATTAAAGTGGAATAATCTAACCAAAAATCCTATTTCCTTAAATAAAAGAAAAAAAAAATCTATCTCTCATATCCTTTTGTTGCAAAACGCAACTTATCTTGTGAATGTTGAAACGTGCACAGTATCCGTGGGTCCCACTTCAAACACCAAATGCAGAAACGCACCCTAAACGTGCAATCCAAACGCACACTAAGAAAAATATTCTCTCTCTCTCTCTCTCTCTCTCTCTCTCTCTCTCTCTCTCTCTCATATCCTTTTGTTGCAGGCTTAGATAATATTAGTTACAGTGAGCACCAAAGTAAGTGTTATTTTATTTCAGTGACCACATAAAAAGGAAGGCACTTGTGTACAACTAAAGATGAAGACAGTACAGATAGAGGTGCACTAGCACGTACAATTTAGGAACAAAGTAACAGTTTTCTTTTAACCAAAGAACCTAAAACCTAGCTTGCGTAACTTAAAGGTTCCGCTCATGCTTTATTAGTTTAATTCTAAGCAACAACAAACCAAGTACTAGCTAGCATTCTTGCTTTCATAATGATGTCAACGCACGCCCAGAACTTAAAAAAAAAAAAAAAAAGGCTTTCTATAATCTATATGCTTGTTCCAGCTTTTCAGACCATAATTTGGCCGGTGGATAGAGAATCTAACTTCAAAAATTTATAAGCCCTGATTGGTACAACTACAATGCCCACAGATTCTCTCTTCTACGTCACGAGCAAGATGGGTTAAGTTGGTCTGAAACTCAGACCATGATTAATATAACAACTTACGCACACTGTTCCACACACATTTTATGAACGGAAATTGTGAGTTGAAAACACAATTTTAGTTTTAAAATTGTATCTTCAACTCACGAAAACTGAAATGGTAATTTCAGCTCAAAAAAGTACGCGTGTAATAGGAGTTAAACTTGTGTTTTGTGTAACAGTACGCGTATAACAAACACTACCAGATTAATATATATCTCTAATCTCTTTACAGTCTTTACATGAGTATTTTTATCTAGATAAGACCAGCGCAATAGCCCATGTAACCGACTTATCTATTGGCAAACAAAACTGTAGTCGATAACAAACAAATTGCATTATTATTTCCTTTTGCTTTTTATCTTTATTAAACATTATCTTTGATTTTGAGAGAAATGGAGATTGTTTATTGACTCACTCTCAAGAAATCCGTACAATCAGAGAGAAAGCTCATAACACCCATGTCTCTATCTTTCTTATAACCGCCCCATGTCTGTGTTCAATCATTAACACCTTTCTCTATTTTGTTGGATAGCTTTGTTAAAACGAATGTAAATCCCAATTAATCACTTTGATTTGACCCTATTCTAGATTATTAATTTTCAATTATTACATTTGTTCTTCTCCCATTTATATCCTCTAGTTTTCTTCAATTATCATCCAGATGAGAGATATATGACATTAAATAAAAAAAATCCAATGATCTTAAAAAAAATGCATATAAACCACATATAATTAAATTTGACTAAAAATTGGAGGATTTAACTCACCTAAAGTTCTAGTTAAAATAAAATTGTAAGTGTTTCGTCTATTAGGTTTTTGATTATTGAGAGTGTTGGAATATCCTAGTGCAAAAACATATAAAATTTGGTTGCTGTATCAATAGAATTGTGTTATGGTTAAGTTTAGGTCTAAAACTGCTCAAGGATGACAAAAATTTCATTTAATAAAAAGTGATGAGTTGATGATCTCTTGCTCATACTTTTTGTACTATAAATGAATTTCTAAGTGAAACTTGTTTTTATTGCAAAGTAGATTTGATATGGATACAAATTATACCCAATTGTAATTTGGTTTCGAAATGACTATGATGTGGCCGGTTGAATTAGATAGACAAAGATTTCACCTATCACTTGCCCATTGTTCACTCAAGCAAAATTGTTAGGTTTTGAATTCTGAATTTTAGTAAAAGATAATTCTTGCTCAAATTTAATCATACTACATGTGTGCAACTATATAAAACACCTTATGTGTAATTGTTAGAAGGGAGAAAAGTTGTCATATTAAAGCTAAAAAGTTTAAATCTTGAAACCTTCTTCCTGAGCATAAACAAAGAAAATAGAGATCGCAAAAATTCTCCTCTCGGCCTTACTTTGTCTCATGCGGGTTTTTCCCACCTTAAAGAGGTGATGAGAGGAGCCAAGGAGGCATGTTTTGCTTACCTCTACACACACTTTATTATCATCCTAAAATACTACTCCTCCCCTTTCTCCTTTATCTCTATTTTATTAATGTCAAAATCATCTCATTAAGGATAGCAAGACGAGTTCAATTGTAATTTTCATAACATAAACACATGTGAAAAGGTTCAAAGGTTCCTACTTTCCTAAAATAAGATTCGGTAATGGCGTTAAACTATAAGATAAATAAACCTTCAATATAAACATATACTTCTAGGCTTCTAGCTGTCATAGCACCTTAATTTTTCAGACTACCTTACAACAATTCTCTCTCTCTCTCTCTCTCTCTCTCTCTCTCTCTCTCCATGATGATTATGATGAATTCGAGGATGATAATCAAAGAAGATCAAGGATTAATTAGGGACAGCATGATGCATGTAAGCTACCTCGTTGACATGCATGATGGTATTAAATATTGGACAAGTTTTGGTGGGTGGGATGTTGGGTGTAATTACTTAGAGCCCTAATCATTCCATAACTGTTTTAATATTTTACTCAAAACAAATGATTGAAAATGATTGACATACGTTGGCGATTAGATTTCGATTTTGAAGGACTTGCAAGCATCAACTATGACTTCATGGCCAAATCCTTCTCGATATTTTTTTTCGGCTTGCAATGGTAGTTAGGACTTAGGGACCACTGTTATGGTGTTATAGACACCCTTCAAATTCCAAAAATTACCCAGTAATATACACATTTACTATTCACATACAAATTTATTATTTAATACTTCTTTACTCATACATAAAGAGAGAGTAATTAAAAATTGATAAAGAATAATATTTTAATGAAATATATTGTAAAATAAATAATTTAATATTGGCGTTTTTCAAGAGTAGTTGTATAAAATAAATAAAAAAGTAAATTCTTAAAATAGACAAAAAAAATTTACACCCTGATAGAATATGATCTTCCGTATAAGAAAAATACAATACAGCCACCCGACCCGGCCATGCGGCCCATTCCCTACGCAGATCACCAGAAGAAACAAGTCATACAACCCCAAGAGCCATTAATGGACAAAGCCCACTTACACAAAAAAATGGGCTACAACGTTAAGAAGGTCCTAATAATAGAGTTTAAACACTAGTCTTAGAAATCTTGAAAGTTTAATGTAAGTTTATTCAAAAGAAACTGCCCACTAACCCACATGACCATTATGATTTACACAATTCTATTCAATTTTAAGTGCAAGATGGATTAAATTAATTCACCATTGTTTGTCATAATTTTTTATTATTTTTATTATTTTTTTCAGTGTGTTGTTATATTTTGTAATCTTTATATCTTGTATAATCAATGTAACAAACTATGATCATTAACACTCAAAAAAAAAAAAAAAAAAAAAAAAAACTATGATCATTAAGATTGGAAAACGAATTGAAACTTTAATCTGTGTTTGGAAACACTTCTTTTCATTGTTGTATAGCTTTTTTCTTTTTTAAATCTTACATTTTTTTTTTTTTAAGTAAAACAAGTCAATGAAAATAAATAATCTTTTAAGCAAAACAAACAATTCCAAACAGACTACCAAATAAAGGCACCTTTTATATTGTACCTAAATTACTTTCCATATATATCAAAATCAACAACAATGCTACCAAATGCTATACAAACAATCGCTCTTAACATTATTCCCCCAACCCCTCCAAAAAAAAAGTATTTCTTGTTAAGCTTTAACATTTTCTACACAAAATTCAACCCAAAAAAAAAAAAAAAAAAAAAAAAAAAAAAAAAAAAAAAAAAAACCCAAAAAAAAAAAAAAAAACAAACAAACAAACAAACAAAAACAAAACTTAAAGTAAAACATAAAGAATGGAATGTAAATTATGAGCATATATATGTAACTGCTGTGCGCTTTTCAAGTTTTCAACATATTCGTATCAAAAAAAGATATATAGAATCTTTATCAACAGGCACACACAAAAATGAGAGAAAAAAGTCTGATGTGAATGGTAAACTAAACAATTAAAGATTCTGGATTCACCAATATGTCTTTTTTTCCAGTTCACATTCAAACTTCAAAGTGTCATTATAGATTGGCGTAGCAAGTCAATCAAGTTAACAAAATATATAGAGATTTTTTTTTTTTTTACTTCATTTAATTAAGACAGTATAATGCATGTTATAATGCACCTTTTTTTTATCAAATCTCAGGGACACAACCTTCTCTCCTATTCTTTTAATGCAAAAAAACAAATGGCTCACATGGGCGTTGGATGAAGCTGAGAAATGAGAATCATTCACCAACCAGAAAATAATTCTTTTCTCACTAACTCACCAGTCCTCTTTCAGCTAACAATATATATATTATATATATAGCTTTTAAATTATATTTATACTTATCATTTATATTCTTTTAATGGGTTTATAATAGAAACTAGAACTACTATGGTCTATGGATTCTCCAAAAAAGAACAACTATGGTCTATGGTCTTGGCCATTTTTTTATAGAAGCCCCATACCTCACAATGATGAGGAAAATATTCCACCTTAACATATATACGGTCTATATATCTTAGTATTTCTTTTCATAATAGATACTATACAGTATATAATGGAACTGCGATGCCTATGATAAGTACATACATGGTGTAAATAGAATGTACTTCCCATATATACCCAAATCCCCCATAAAAATGATTGATAAACCAACACTAGATGTGCCCAGATTTTTATATATGTTATAAGATTGACAAAATCTCGAGTCCAAAGTCTTGGGTTATTGACATCTGTCCAATATACAGCTGGAACAAAGGAAGGAAATCAATCATTCAATCCAACATCAAGTAAGAGTCCCAAAACAATCTCTATATTTGAACACTAGCCTGGTTGGTCTATAAAAATAAATAATAATAAAAAATAAAAAACCTCAAGGAATATCTACGTTTTTCCCAAGTCTGTGAGACACAAAAATAGAAAAAAATATGTGCCAAAAAAACAATCATACAAGACAATATTTATGTGGTTTGACAATTTGTCTACGTCTACGGAGTTGCAGCGATTTCACTATTCTAAAAAAAAAAAAAAGATGCGACAGTACGGTTTTCTCTCTCAAAAACTACATCAAACCCTAATCTTTCTATCCTGCACACAAGATTCACAATGGACTACTAAATGAGCCAAAAAATTTCCCACAACCATGGACTAAACCTCAGAAAATCTCCCATTAAAAATCGTAACAATATTATTTCAGGTCGGGTCATAATTCGAATCAAACACAATTAGATTTCACAAAACCCAACAAAATCATCACGTAAGAGTTCAAAACAAAAAGTACGGCCAGTAGCCATGTAATATACACATGTTTTTAACAAAAAAAATTACAGTTGCAAAAAACATTTAAAAAAAAAAGGAAAAAATAGTTTTTTTTTTTTTTTTGCATTATAATTAGTTGGAAGTTGATTCAAGTTATATGTTTGGAATTGATTTGTTTCAATTTGCAGGATGGCAAAGAAAAAACGATATACATTTGCCTTATACTTTTCTCTTATAAATTTAGAACCCGATTGGGACTAGGAAGTAGAATTTTAGAGATAAAAGAGCTTTTTAACTATAAATTTGTTAGTATTTGCCAATTATAGTTATAAAATGCTTTGAAATTGTAGAACCCATTGATAACCAAGCTAATAAAAAGCTTTTAGGTTTACTATAAAATAATAAAAGAGGATTCAATACAAACTATTCAAGTAATTCAATTAATGGATATTCTTAAATATATATAATAATTATGTCATTTTATTTTCTTGCATTTTTTGGTATCTCATAATACAGTCTCATGAAATCATCCTCTTACAACATATAAGATACATTGATGTTGTAAAAAAGAGAGAAGGGAGGTCTAATTTGACCTATATCATAAGATAATTTTCCACTTAAATGAGACATCAATTATTATTCTATTAACATGTAAGATCCATAGATTCTATGAGAGAGAGAGAGAGAAAGAGATCTTATTTGATTTTTCCATAAGATAATTTTTCCTTTAGATGAGACCTCAATTGTCATTCTATTAATAAGAAATCAAATTATTGTCATTGAGCCATTAACTCAAGTGGTACCTCTATCATCTCCCAATTGAGGAGGCTTAAGACAACAAATTGTTATCAATTATAGTGATGACTGATGACCATGTACACAACATGGATTCTCGAGTGAGGCTTCATAGTTCATCCATATTTGCCAGTATAATGGAAATATATTGATAAAAGGGCCTGGTTAATACATCATTTAAAGTCCAAGGGCTTCAATTCCTAATTGTCATGACAAAAGTCTTGAGACTTTTTTTTTTTCTCGTTCAAATTTTAATTTAGAGATTACAAAAAATGTCTGAAGACTTTTTCTTCTTCTTCTTCTTTTTTCTTCAGAGTTTAAAGAACAAAAATAAGGTATGACAAATATCAAATTTTTTTTATAGATGAAATTTGTAAATAAATTCAAACATATGTCACAGTATTTCAAAATTATGACACGTATTTTTGTTTGAGCAACTATCATGTGTATTAAAATAAATATAAAGCAATTTATAATAACAATTATTCTTTAAATTCCTTAATCTTAAATCTTCAAATCCAAATGCGTCCTAAGCATAGTTGTTAAAATCTCGACATGGATCCTACGATTTTCAATCTCACCTGCCCAAAACGATCCGGATCTTTCAAGGATCTTTGCGATCATTCAGGATCGTATAATTCTAACGATCCTAGTTTCTTGTAATCTTCTTTAACTTAACAGAATGCTCAGTTGGATCCAAATGAAAAATAACATCTCAATAGACCAAGTTTTTCTATTCACATGTAGAGAGATATAGTGTCAATTGGACCGAAATAAAAAATAACACCCCAATATGCAATATAGTGTCACATTTTGAGGTTTTTGGCCTCTTTAAATGATGCTTACAAAGAGGGATGTTCATCAAACCGCAAAAACAGCACCAAAATCGCCTTCAAAATAGCATAACTACACCACACTGCAAGTAACAGTGTATCACACTGCACCACACTGCATGGTGCAATGCAGTTTGCGGTTTTATAATAAGAAAACCGCATAAACCGCACCCTCTCTATATATTAATATATTTATTTATTTTTAATATTAAATATATTATCAATAGTTTAATAACCCTAATTTTCAACCAAAAAAAAAAAAGTTTGATAACCCTAACAAGTGTTAACTAAAAAAGCCAACCCAAAATAAAGAAAAACTAACTTAATAATTTAAAACTTGGCCCAAAAAAAAGAAAAAAAAAAGTTTTGGGCTAGGTAGGAAAAGCCCAAAATTTGAAAAATATACCAACTTTAAATTGTATCTTATATATAGCACCATACCTGTGACCGCAAAAATAAAGTGTTGTGTAGTTATGGTTTTAGTTAAAGGGCTAAAAATGAACCAAAACCGCACCACACCGTACAGCGAACACCCCTACTTACAAATGGATGTAACGATGTATGATAATTATATCAAATGGATGTAAATTTTTTGCTTTTTATGAATGAATATATAATTTATGTGATTATTTTATATACCAATGTATATTTTTGTTTTTTTCTCAAATAATGTAGGATCTTACGATCCCACCTACCTCCTACAATTTTATGTAAAATCCTGATTTTAATAACCTTGGCCTATAGAGTATTTAAAATATTTCCATGTAAACAAAATGGATTTTCTAATAAGAAAAGTTCCGTTTGGATCCTATTTGACTTTAGGAAACTCTTTAATTTTTCTTTTTCTTTTTTAATGGAAAATAGAGTAACTTTATTAAGAATAAGATAAATACAATGCATCTTATCGACTCAATCAAAATCGGATTTTCCTCTAAGTTAGAAAGATATGAAGACACTCGGCATGTTGAGCTAAAATTGTACTAGTTTGTTTCCTCGCCGTCTAACATGAGACGGTTGAACTGATCTGAAGTCTTTCTGCTTGTGGCAAATTGCTGTGATGATGACAATGGCAACGGGTTGAAGAAGAGCCGCAGTTAGGGAGTCATAACAAGCTTCGAATCACTTTTGAAAATAACATCTCGCTCCAATATCCTATGCGAATTGAACTGCTTCATCCATAGCTTTTGCTCCAGCCTCCAATATTCTGGATCAACAATTTCAACCAATTGGTACCAGGTTGGAGCAGCAGTGAGATTACACGTTATCAAGTATGCTGATAAAGCATATACTTATAAAAGAAAATTCCATAAAATGATACAAAAGCTTTCAGATTGACAAAAATGACGAAGTGAGATTAATGAGGTCAGAAACAAATCAAAAGCATACTTAAAAAACTAAAAAAAAATTCTACGCAACAAGTTTGGCAAACAAATACATGAGAACAGATTGCCTTGCACAATCCCATGAAAACGAGAGAACATCTTGTGTATTGTAGAACCAACAATCTTTAAGACTATTCTCTAATTCTATGCTTCTTTGATTTCTTGATTTGATGGTCATTGTTCAATGAATATGTTTCCCCGCCTACCAATTCTCCTTCACTTTCACTCCTTTTCCTTGTACTCCTGCAAATTTTTTACGTTACTGACTTATACAACAGAAAAAAAGTTCTCAAAATTTTCTTAACTCAAAACTCAGTTGAAAACCTGTCAGATACTGAAAAATCTTCCGAATGTCTAGCCAACCAGCGAATGCTTCCTGTGTTAGCTGGAAGTAGAGATCCAGAAATGTGCAGTCTTTCCTCATCAAAACTGCAAATATGAAGGTATAAAGTTCAACACACAATTATGATATAAAGTTCCACACAATGTTTTGCAATTAAACAAGTGTAAATTTTTCCAATTTTCCAGAACTTTAACTTAAAGCACAAAATATCTAACTCGTATATAATTACACTTAGTTCAATAAATTCAAGCTGCCGGGGTTCAAGTGAGAGCCCAACAGTAATGACATCCTTTGTGGTGTCACATATTTGTGGTTAACACCACCTGCCCAGCCCCCACTATCTACCTATCAAAACAAATTTCAAGCTGCCAACAAAGCTATTATGTAATTGATGGACTTGCTCAACCAACATGTAAAAGTTTTTAGATTGATACACCAGCATTAAGAGATGAGATGATTTCTAAACTATAGCTAAATATGTCAACTTGGAGCAGTAAAACAATTTTTTAAGTAAATTGCAATTGATCAATCAATATAAAAGAAAATCTTGAATAGGAACAAACAATTAACAAAAAAAATTGTATCTGCCTTATTTCTTATTAATAGTTGAATAATCAGAAAAGAGAAAGAAAAAAAAAAAAAAGGAATGGATAAATAAGATCTATTCCTTTATGAACCTTCATGGTCATCATATCTATACACAACAATAGTTGTTACCAACTACATGGGGTTGTATAAGTTAGGTAGAATCCCAATATTTTTAGCACCTCAGGTAGTGAATCCCACTAGATGATCAGCATGCCCATATTCTTAATTTCTTAGGCAAACAATTTACCTTTTTTTTTTTATAAGTAATGGAATTTTATTGAATATGAAAAGGATTGCTCTATGTTCACAATGATGAACATAAAGCACCTTCAAAATAAAAATAAAAAATAAAAAAGCAAGTCAATTAGAAGATCTAAGAGAAAGTTGGAAATCAAAAATTGAAGTACAGTTGGTAAAATCCCATGTTTGAAAGTACGGAGCAACAAAGACTTAAATTGATCAATAGGTCTCACAATCTCCTCAAATGTGAATCATAATTACCTAAATGAGTAGATTAATTGTTCTTTTAATTTGAACTAGTAGTCAAAAATAAAGGAATTTCATCAAAGTTTGTTTCCTTCATCATAAAAGCTTCCTCTCTTTATGTTTACGGTATTAAGAATTTGAGAAACACATATGTAAAGAGACCTCACACATATATAAATAGACTTCACAACCATCCATCGAAAATCGTTTCAATATCAATCTTTATATTCTTTATGAGACCAAGAGACCAATATTACCTACATATATATATATATATATATAGAGAGAGAGAGAGAGAGAGAGAGAGAGAGGGAGAGGAAGGAGGAGAAACAGACCATACTTAAGTTATTAAATGAGTGAAATACACACACATACACACATGTAAAGAACATGCCAGTCTAAATAAGTTGATGTAATAAAAATGTCACCTTTTGACTAAAAAGCGAATCATGGTTCCAACCTTTATCACATGTCGCTTTTGAGATCTGCTAGCAAATAGTTCATCACCATGTTTCTAGGACAAAATATGCATATCATATAATTCAATCAGCATTCAAGTCCTCATACATACGAGATTAGAGGAAAAGGATGTGGACTTTGAAAAAGATGATGAACTACTTACAATTTTATGATTGAAATCTTCTCGAATGTCTTCACCTGTTATGATAGCAGATGAAAAACCAAGAACAATGACATGAATCGATCTTTCCGTAAGTTTCACCACCTTTCCCTCTGTAAGTGACATTATGAGAAAACAATCAGCAAGGTCAACATAAAGGCATATGAAGAAAATACATCATATGTTCATGAAATTCACATTTGGTCCTTATCTAACAAACTCTTATAATAATTTTTCTGTTCTTATTTTTTGGGGGTGGGGGTGGGGGGGGGGTGATTTAAGAAAGGAAAAGAAAGCAAAGCACACTAGTAAGAAAGGAAAAGAAAGCAAAGCACACTAGTCCTAAAATAGTTAGATGGGGCATCACAAAACTACCTAAAAGCATATTTGGCTTTGGAGCAAAAAGTAACAACTTTGCTTTTAGCTTCACACCAAAATAAGGGTGAAATCCTGGAAGAATCTTTGCAATTTTGTCTTGAATTTGGACGTCATAAGCTAAAACCACACCATCAAAACTTTCATTGAACCTGTAATCAAAACGACAATAGCCACATACGCACATTAACAAATGCAGATCTACTAAATATTAATGAATTCAGAGAATAATAGATCCTGCATTTTTTATTTCTACAAAACAATCTATAAAAATGCAGAAAGAGCGCCTTTTAACTATGCAAAATAACACAATAAATAGTTCTCCACGATAAGAAAACTTATACCACATCATCTCAGCACTATGATAGTAAGAAAGCAACATCATGGTCAACAGCAACATTTATCAAAAGGATAGGGGTTGCTATCTATGCAAAAGAGTTCCATACCATAAATTTGGTAGACTGGTATTGAAACACAGTGAGTAATGATGGCATCACAGATGATAAAGATTTTCTTAGAGATTCCAATAAGAAGTCTTCCAAATCACATGAACAACAATAACAACATATAAATTTAACATCATCAATCGCTAAAAAAAGGGGGATATAAATGTTCACATTAGTGGGGGTGAAGGACGATACCTGAAAAGCAGAGAACTAAGCTCACGGAGAACCGCTTGTGGAACCTTGTTACTCTTTGATGGGTGCACGTAAACTACCAAATTGGCATCTGAAACCTTCAATCCTTCCATTGCGGGCTCCAATTAGAACTAGTGCTTCATTTAGCAGAAACTAAGAGCGCATTCAGGATCGCTGTAACAAGTAGAGCTTTCGTCAGTGGACCTTTACTACTGAAAAAGCTATTTAGCATTTGGTAACTACAGTTCTGAAATGCTTTGAAGCTGTTACACTTGTTTGATAAACAAACTGAGAAAGTAACTTATAAATAAAAAATCACAAAAGAGGACAATCATAGAAGTGTTTTATTTTTAATAATATATAATTCTATACTGTTCATACTTGAATCAAATAATTCAATTAATGGTCAATTTTCAAAAACAAATTAAACAATATAATTAGTTTTTTTTTTTTTAAGGCATTTTTTTTACAATTTATTTTGTAAATTGTTCATATGTAGTACAAAATAAAAATACGAGAAATTTCGACATGAGATTACATCCAATATATATCATGCATAGATGTCATTAATTGGACCAAGATAAGATAGAGGCTACAATGTGGTGCTTTCCCATATATATATATATTATAACATATGAAAACTTCACTCAGATTAGTTGCATGTTGTAGAGTATATTGTATAACAATCCTAACCGTTAATCAAACTGTAATTGACCCCACCCGCCAAAACTAGTTACTGGGTAATCTAGGTGCCTTCCCATGTTGTTCGTATGTCAGCACTAAATACAGGACGAAGCTCACCAAAAGCATAAACTCAACTCAACTCAACCTAGGTATATAGCTACATAGTATCAGCATGGAGAAAGATAAAAAAAAAATTAAGAATACGAAAAAACACTAATATCACACAAAAAGCATATGCTCTTAACGTAGTAAGTTCTGGTTGGTTTCACATAACCTAAACCTAATCTAAAACGACACCGTGTGCGTATAATAACTGAATTCTAAGAAAGTAATAGACACCAAAATAAACCAGCAAAAATCCAAGCCAAACAACACACACCTTTGTAAATTCCCAACAAAAATCTCAGCCAAACAACATAGAAATCAATACAACCCTAACTGCCAACCTCCTGAAGAAACACTACCAAAATCTGAACTCCAAAGGCCATGCCCGATCCACGCCGCCGCTGCAAAGAGGATGAGAGAGTCTGTTGTAGGCAAGGGACAGAGGAGAAAATTAAAAAGTTATGGCGTTTGTTTTAAGTTTAGGGACAAAATTGTCTTTTTAGGACCAAATTGCTAGGTTTTGTATTCTTCAGATTCGGGTTTGGGCCTTTGGGCTGACTATAAAAATAAATAAAAGGGACGGATTACTAACATTTTGGGGCTCCAAATTGGAGGCCCAATAAAAAAAAAAATCATATTATTCAGTGAAAGTGTGTGTGCGCGTTTTTTTTTTTTTTTTATCTCTTTTATTTTCTTGCTAAATATAAAATTTGAGAATTATGACAATTATTTTTCTTATCAAATTGTTAAATTATATATTGTGTTTGTATATAGAACTATATCATATGCCAAGATTCTAACTAATATATGGTTATTTGACTGTATGGATGGAAGATGCTCCTCTTCACCTTTATTCTGTTCTTTTTGCCGATTCTGGTTAATAATATTAGTTGTTTTCCTTCCAAAAAAAAAAAAAAAAAACTAACATATTTGTTTCAAAAAAATATTCAGTTAACATATATTTATTTATCCATATATTATAATAAATGTGCGTTAAAATTATAAGTTCTCAAAACCTTGTGTGAAGCAATAGTATAAAAACAACCGAAACTTGATTTGCTTATGTTTTAAATACGTTTGAGAAATCTAATGGAATCACCAAACAGGGCCTAAAACCCTACCAAACCCCAATGTTTAGAGAAATCCAAATACAGTCTCTTTGACATTAAACCCTTTTTCCTAGCATGTTAGTTTTGGCCTTTGGATAACGTGGGCTTGAATTGCAGCGGGCTTTTTCAGTCTTGTGACTGAGTTTGTAAAGGCCCATTCAAATTTGGCTAAAGGTGAGGCTGGCCTATAAATTTTTTGGACATAAACTTGCCTGTTAAAAGAAGAAGAAAAATACTAGAACTATAAACTATTTTACAAATTACTGATATGGTGAGTAGTTATTGATAAAAAAAAAAAAAAAAAAAAGTTGATGTCAATAATATGCTCATATGAAAATTAGTGAAAGTTTTCCACGATAACGATGGTAAAAACATTGTAAAATAATTTATAATTGTAAAATTGTAATATTACTCTACGGTAAGATATTTTCTAGTTTGTGGTGTGGACAGTTTGGTTTGCCAAAAACATGATTTTGAAGATGACACTTTATCCGCGTGAGATTCATTCTATTACTATCCATTATACTTTGTTATTAATTAATAATAATATCATTATGCTACTGCTTTTTATTTATTTATAAAGATGATCATCAATTATAATCACTACATATAGGTGAAGTACCATTTTTAAAACCACTGATGCATAAAAGTAAAATCTACAAACCACAAGTTGACTGAGTGTCACATTTTTCTCAAGGTATTTAGTATGTATGTGCATGTTTTATTGATAAAGCTATGTTGCTACTTGACATTAATGAGATGGATCTGATTGGGTAAAGTTCATTAAATAGTAGTCCAGTCTTTATAATCCAATGTGACTAATCATGAGGAATGGAATTATGGAAAGAGGGAGTAGATCTTCTTCGAAGGCCCAAAAAAAAAAAAATTTTGGGCTAAAATTTGGTTGTAGTCTTAGGTTACAACTTTACTCTATATCTTTTTATTGAATGTGAATTTTAACAAATCCACTATTGAATTACGTTTTTTTCTTATATCCTCTATGTTTATCAAATTTCCAAAAAATCAAAGATCAATAATTATGTTATCAATCAATTTTTTAAATTGCAAGTTTTAAATTAAATATAAAAAATAAATTTATAGATCATATAGTAAATAACATCCGAGTAACATCAAATTTAACATGTGTTAAGAGCGTAAATAATATACAATCCAACGATTTTCAAAATATGTAATAACATCAAAGATTAATAACTATATCATCAATCAATTGTTTAAATTACAAGTTTTAGTAGACTAAAATTATACATAAAAAATAAGTTTATGGATTATATAGTAAATAACACCCGAATGACACAAAATTTGACACGTGTGTTAAAAGCGTGAAGAACATACAATCCAATAGTTAAATTTTCAAGATATGTAACAATATTAATTTCTTTAAAAGAAATTATAGTTTTATGTTACAACCAAGTTTTTAGCTAAATTTTGTTCAAAATTTTTTATTAAAATACTTTAAGAGCAAAGCTCCTAGAATCACACATAAATAACTGTAGATTATTGTTATGTAAGGGACTAGAGTATTACTTTTTGAACTACTCTCCAAAATCCTAAATCTTCAGTTATCAAACCCATTATTATGGCTTAAATGCTTTCTTTACTTTTACTAATTACACATAAGCTTGATTGTTTTTTAAAAGATTGTTATAGCCTGTGCTACTTTTATAAACTTTCTTTTTCAAAATCTTCACAAATTACCATTTCTACGCGTTTCCTATCAAATTGATGCTTGATTTAAGGTGATATCACTTCACGTCGAGTTTTTGTCGACAGAAATTCATGAAAATATTATCTACTGTTACGCTTTAGGTTGAGTTGAGTCCCATCAAGTAAATACAAATGTTATTCTGTTCATTAATATATTGAGAAAAGGATGAGAGTGAAATAATACGAGGAAGAGGATGTTCAAGCTAGAAGACAGTGCCCCAAGTTGATTTTAAACTAAAGGATAATTCTATGTTTTGGACAAACTCATGCTTCCTAACCTGGCAAGTGTCAGTAGAACTTTAAACTAGAAGTTTTAAATTAAAAATAAAATAAAATCATTATCTATTATTTTTGTTTTTATAAAAACTTAATCTTATGTTACTTAAAAGTAAATTTCGTTATTTTAGTTTTATTAGGTTCAATTTTTGTTATAGTATTAAAACACTTTTTAGTTTACACATGAATTTTGGTTTATTGCTGCATAATATAGATGTAACACTAATGAATAAGGTGTTATTATGGTCACATTTATATGAAAAACGTAACTCAATTCACTATTTTACTCATTTTTTTCTATAAAAAAAAAATAAAAAATAAAAAAGCAAAAAGCAAAAAGCCGTACGATGAATGGAGATCTTAAAAATAAAATAGCTAAATTTTTTTAAAATTTGTTTTTTAAAGGAAAAATAGGTTTTAACTTTTAAGCATCTGTACTTCGCAAGGCCTTTACATTGGTTTAACCATTAGCCTTTTTTAAGTAACACCTGGGCCGTTCAAAGTTCAAACTGTTGTGAAAAGTGATCATTCTTTTTGAAGTTTTTGGAAGAGTTCTCTAGTTTTGAAATCCTTGTAATAAAAACCTGCCTTGTTGATCCGTAGGCATCAACAGCGGAAAAATGATGTCTAGAGTCTAAGACTAATCAAACTGGCTAGATAATTGATTAAAATCCCAGAACCCAATTAAAAAACCCAAATCCCAATCCAATTTCGAGGATTGGTCACTTTCAATGACTGATAGCTCATGTTTCGTGTAGTCTTTGTCCTCAAAAAAAACCCAAATGCAAATCTTCTATAACGTTAAAGCTCACCTGCTCTCTAGTGCTTACAGTAGTATAGCTTCAATCACTAGAGAGTGATAAGATTCTCAAAATTGAAAAAAAACCTTTTCTTCTTCTTTGTTAATCTCCAAAAAGCCTTTAAAAGAGCCTCGAATCTCGGCCCACATTTCACAAAGACCAAAGAAAAAAAAAAAAAAAAAAAAAGAAGAGAATGACTGCATGAAAAAAAGTAATCATGATTAAATATTTTTAAAATGAAAAGTGAGCATATCTTGCAAAATGTTCTTGCTTTTTTTAATAAAGTTTATACAAAGTAGCGGAAAAAAAAAACTAAAATATGGATTCAGCAAAAAAAAACTAAAATATGGGTGGTGGAGACTAGAAGACAAAATAGAGGGTCTTAATAATCAGAAGTTTCAGAAGCAAATGTCTCCTTATATCCCTACATACTTCACTGCTTCTATGTTCCCCTCATACCACGCCCGTATATAGGTTCTTTCACTCTCAATTATCACGTCTCTACACACTTTGGGACCCATTCTCATTATTATGCATATTTTTTGTATGCATTCACAAATTGATTTGAATGTATATTATATAATTTTTCTTGATTAATTACTTTTGTTTTGACCCTAATAAAAGGTTATGATCTCCATAATAATCTCAATCATTTGTTTGTTTTTGTTTTTTTTTTTTTTTTTTTTGTAAAGCAAATCACAGGTGAGGTGACTATATGACCATGACCCATCATCACCTTTGTAGAAAAATTTTCAGAATTGGCTATGATTTTGGTGATCAACTTTATTGAAGGGCTACTACTTTTTTTTCATCTTTTTCTGACTTCAAATTGTTAACTTATTGGAGAGGCAATTTGTTGTTCTACAAAGCCTTTTACGGCATTTGAACGAGTCTGATAAGTTGACTACGTTTTTTTACTCTACCTTGATGACAAATAATTATAGATTGCAGTGAGTTTAAAGGGGAGATAATGATGAAAACTGTTCTCAATTATGCGTTCAGAAGAAAAAAATAAAAATAAAAATTTTGCAAGTGTTTTTAAAATATTGATGAAGGAAGAAAAAGAGAGGAAAATGAAATGGTTATGAATACATCCAGAACAGCTTTTAGAAAATAGTTTTATTAATGTATGTCCTTAAAACATATATATTAATAAATTATTTAAAAAAATTTATATAAAAATAAAAAAGTAACTCACTAGAGGAAAGAAGAAAGAAAAGAAAAGAAAATTATGCTTGGCTAAGATAAATTATCAATTATTCCTGTATGTCACATAAAGATGTGATAGCATCCTTTCATGTATCACACATAGGATTCTTTCCTTCTTCTTTTTTCACCTTTTAAGTTAAGATTGGAAAATTTTGGCAACGTTTTCATTTTTCCTCAAATAGCAATAATTGTATATAGTACCAAGTTTAAAGGAGTTTATTTGTATTTTTTTTTTAACTTTCTTAAATCAAAATTTTTTATTGCAACAAAGAGGAACTACACCAAGGCATCATATGTCAAGACCTCCAAAAGTGAAGGAACAACAAACCAATCCCAAAAAGGAGGCCAACAAAATGCTGCTTCAATCAAGACGGATCTATATTTAGGCCAAGGGGGCTATGGCTCCTGGCCATTTGAAAATCTCTTAGTAATAATATTATATGAATATAATATACAATGTTTTGGTTTAAAATTTCATATTTGTCCCCTCAAATTTAAATAAGTTTTCTAGAAATCCAAAAGTTAAAATAGGCCTATTTCATATATGTGGAAATTTACCCTTAAAAAAATATAAAGAAATTAAAACAACTTTCAAATGAATTTTTGTTATTTTTATAAAGTGAATAGAAAATAATAAATATAAACAAGCTTTAAAAAATTGTGTTTATTAATCTTTCAAATAAAAAACATTTTAATTTAAAATAAAATCATTTTTAACATAAATTTACAAATTTTATATTCATATTTATTGATGTAAAAGCATAATTCTTGAACAAAAATAAATTTAGAAAATACTATTAAGTAAATAGTGATAAAATTAAATGCAAAGTTATTAATCTTGTACGATTAAAATAAATAGAATATAAATTTCAAATATGACATAAGGAAGTCAGCCAGTTCAGTGGTTAGTTCGTTGGACAGAAGTCTTAAATGGGTTGGAAGTCATGATCAAGATACCCATTAATTTTCCAATCAATTTTTTGTGTAAGTAATGATTAAATATAGGTCTTAAATGGATTGGAAGTCGTGATCAATATACAAATCAATTTTTTATGTAAATAATAATTAAATATCAAATCTCTTATTTAATCATTAAAAATTTTGCTAATTTGAGTTAATTGAAACTCCTACTAAAAGTTATTCATATAAGTGGCATAGGCTGTAATTCACCTTGACCCCACGTCGCTACTGCACATTGTTTATTGTCCTGTCTCAGTGTCTCCTGTGTTGCATTTTCAGCTCATAGGGGCCTCACCAGCCAAGCGACACTACACCACAATAAGATTGCCTATTGCAGGTTGTTTGTCCAACAATAATACATCTTATAGTAATTATAAAAAACAACAATATATCTTATAGTAATTATAAAAAGCAATAATATATCTTGTTAGGTCCCACCCATTTACTCTCTGGTATAAATACTAAAAATCGATTATTGAAGTTATAAATGACAGTGCACTTTGTTTTAAGAGAAAAATGTACGATGTTGATAATTATATTGATAGTTTTGTTATAAAATAAAAAGGGACGTAGTCCCGTAGTAGTAATTATAAAAAACAATAATATATCTTGTAGTAATTATAAAAAACAGTAATATATCTTGTTAGGTCCCACCCATTTACTCTCTGGTATAAATACTAAAAATCGATTGTTGAAGTTATAAATGACCATGCACTGTATGTTTTTTTTTAAGAGAAAAATGTACGATGCTAATAATTATATTAATAGTTTTGTTATAAAATAAAGGAAAATGCTAACGAGTGCCTTTAAGGTACTGGTTAAGAATTCAGTTGAATAAAATTTTTATAGGAAATAAAAAATTAATATTTTGAAAACTTTTTTTCATTTCCTATAAAAGTGATGTCAAAATTTTCTTAAAATGGATTATTAACGAGTGCCCTAAAATAAAAAAGGGAGGTAGTACCATAGTAGTTGCAAGAAAATAAAGCTAAAGAGTAATAGAAAATTTGTATTTAAGTTGTCATTAAATTACCTTTCTTATATCTCATTCATTACAAAAATGCTCTTATTTATAGCCTTTTGCATGCGTTGATTTTAAATATATTTACTAAATCAAGTGGAATATTATTGGATAACTTTGGTGGCACTAAGGTTGAAGTTTTTCCGCTAAAATATAGACAATACAAAATTGAAATTGGCAAGTGTTTCATATCAAAGTTGGTGGAAATCCTAGCTGCAAGAAGGGCTGTCCAGTTCATTGCAGAATTGGGCATGGCACAGTCAATATTTGAAGGAGACTCAGAGATTGTTTACAAGGCATTGAAGTCAGGTGATGTGGGTCACTCCTCAATTGGTCAGTATGTGAAAGACATAATGTCTATTTCCGGTTCGATTCGAACTTTCTCTTTCTCTCATATTAGGAGGCAGGGTAATTGTGTGGCTCATGCCTTAGCAAAGAGAGCAAGATTTGCATTTCCATTGTTAGTCTGGATGGAACATGTTCCACCGGATGTGATTCCTTTTGTACTTTCAGATTTATAGTTTTCTAATAACATTTCATCATATTGATCCTCAAAAAAAAAAAAAAAAAGTTCACTTAGCATATGCTATAAAATCCAGCTGTCAATGGTCTATATTTAATTTCCAACAAGTTTGATACTTCGATCTGCTTTAAATTCTTAATTGATGGTTGCCAGAGCTCAAGTTGGACCAATAAAGTTTGAGAAAAGCTAATGAACGCAGACATTGGTTTAAGAAATATTTAAAAAAAAATGAGAAAATGAAAATGTAATTAATTTTTTAAAGATTTTTTATATTTACTTCATGAAATGGTTTTTTAACAAGTGTCATATTAATGAGTACTTTAGGGAATTGTTAATAAAACTGTGGGGCCCAAGTAATTTATGGGCCAGACCCATTTACCTGTGGGGAATCCAAAGGTCCAAACCGAGGAGGGCTATGGCCCAAGCCCGATAATATAAAGCACAAGATAACCTTGGGATACAGCCAATGACAGTTCAGTCCTTGGCAGAACCCAAAGTCCCACCGGAAAGAGGGACAAAAACGGTATAGGACTAAACTTGAAAGAAAATCTAAAATATCAAGGAAAAACTGCCCTTACTGCCATTTAATACTCTGCACCTGACAGAGCCGCATTCTTTAACTTTTACAAACACCTCCAACGACTTTGTGTATGGACTGATGGGACAAGTATCAATTTTGGAAAGTTTAAACCTACACGTGGACGAAGGACAGTGGACGCAGGCTGGTATAAAAGGAAAGGTAAGTAATCTATAGAAGTGGCTGGGAAAAATGGCCAAAAACCAGAGCCTCCCAGCCCGCCTCCAGGAGAAAGATTCCTAAGGCGAAGACGACCTAACCATGTATGCCTATCACGAAAAACCCACCACCTGGTGACCAAGGCCTTGCCTTTCAAATCCACGCTCTACAAATGATGTTGTTTGGGCCTTTTTACGTGCGAACCCAACACTGTTACGGTCCGCCACGAATCGAGTCCTTACAAAAACATTTTATGAAAGTTTTTATACTATATTTATGAAAAATTGAAAAAGTTTATCAAAACATTAATTGCATTTTTTTTTCTATAAAAAAATTCTTAAAATGTTTCACTGACAAATGCCGTAGAGACATTTCACTAACTTTTATTTATTAACAATTGTTCTAAAAACATCCAATAACATGACTGTTATAACTTATTACGAGTGATCAAACATCAATGCAATGGACAAATACAATTGAGCTAAGTTGTGATGAAGTATGTCAATAAAAAAAAAATAATAATAATAAAATGAAAGAATAAGGTTGAGTTTGGATTGTAGTGAAAAATAAAAGTTGGAGCATTTGGCCTTTTTTATGTGAGTACGGAAAAATGTAAATATTAAGTTAAAATTAGGTCTCATAATACTATTTATACATTTAAAATTTATTTTGTTACAGTATTTTTAAATTTTTATAATAAACAATATCCAAACAAACTCTACGAATAAGAAAACGAGAAGATGCACTTGTAAAAATAAATCAATAAATCATGTACATATATTTGACAGGTGTAAACGATCAAGGGGGTTTAGAAAAGACCAATAATTTGTGGAAAGCATCAAAGGGTAGCTAAAGAAATGAAATAAGTAGGGCGAATTTAATAAGTTCCAAAGTCAGTCATTGAAGAGCGTGCAGCTTGAGAATCCAATTTCCCAGCCCGCGTGCCAACTCGAATTTAATGTCAGATCTGGACCATCCGATCGTATTCCCGCATCCACACGAACTCATAAATGCATGCGCGAGCCGCATGATTCTCATTATCGGATTCACACCACGTGGAATTAATGGCTTTGCATTAACCAAACTCTACCTCACGCGGGTCCTTGCGCGCCTAATACGCCAACGAACTGCGGACGCAATTTAACTACCCCCTCTCCCTCTCTCTCTCAAAGGTTTAACTCACCCTAATTTAGGGTTGTTACATTTGTTAATCATAAAAGCATTTAGGAATAAGCTGAAATGTATTTATTTTTTTTTTTTTTTTGTATAAATCTGATCGTCCCACTACTTAAGATATATGTTAGTAAACTATTTTAAGAAATTTTTTATGAAAAAACAAAAAAATTGATTAATTTTTTTGGACAATTTTTTCAATTTTTCATAACAGGTATTCTAAAATAGATGATTAATGTGTTCACTAAGAAGGTACATTAAGTAAATCCTACATCGTAAGTACATCCAAGTTTATAAACTAATGAGTACTATTTAATATTTATATTACATTAAATGACTGAATATCACCAATCATACTTATCGCATGTAAATTTATTAGTATTTTATAGTAAAAAAGTTAATTACCTTAAGATAATCAAGTCATATTATTAGGATTAGTCAAATATTTTCAACCTACCCAGAACAGGCACACATAATTTGACTTTGTCACGCTGGATGCCATCCCTTACTATATAATATGAATTACTTATATCATCTTATGGTCTCCTATAACATGTATTGTAAATTGCCAAGATATTCGTTAAAGTTAAATATTCTAAAGAATAACGACTGTGAAACAAATGTTAAAAGGTTTGAGGAGCAAATAATTTAATATAAAATATATATTAGGATATGAAACATTCAAGGTGAGAAATGTTAATTATTGGAAATTGTTTAAAAAGTATTCCTTTAGAATAAGATAGAAAATGATTATCATAATAATAATATTTTTTTAAAAATAATTATATAGTTAGAATAAGATAGAAAATGATTATCATAATAATAATATATTTTTAAAAATAATTATATAGTTACAATTGGGGGAGAGAAATTTTCAAAATTTTGACTCTCCTAGTAAAGGAGAGCATGCCACGACATTGAAGTACAAAACTTTTGTCTATTATTATATAAAGACTTGATTCAATAGAGTCTTTTATTTATTTAAATGTTGTTCATTTAAATTATAATATGAACTCAAATTATAAACATAAACCAACATAAAAAAGTTAAGTCCCGAAAATTCTAATTGTTTGTTAACATAAAAAGTGAAGTCCCGAAAACATAACCCTAATATCTTTAAAAGATAAGAAGTTTGCCAATATTTAAACTTAGTGCATGCTTGGCAACATGTTTTTGCCTTCTTCTTTTTTTTCCTTTTAATTTAGTAAAATTAGTTATTTTAATTTTAATTTTTTGAATAAACTAACTTTATAGTTACACGTTTAGTACAAAAGCTATTAAAAACTATATTGTCATCTCTTATTAAATAAATAAAGAAAAAAAAATATATAGTTAACACCTTTAAAGTTTGGGCTAATGCCAATTAAGTTTAAAATTTTTTATAACTGATTAACTTGGTCTCTAATCAACGTGAGACAAATGAGAAAAAATAGTAACGGTTTGGGGTTTAAGTAAGATTTAGAGGTAAAATTAGTCAATTTTAAAAAATTTAAACCCAATTGACACTAACCCAAAACTCAGGAGGTTAACTGTAACCAATAATTAAACTACAGAAAATTGGGGATGTTAAACTTACACTCAATACTCAATAGCAACCGAATCAGTTTCCTAACTTCCTTCCTATACTACATTGCTGTGAAATTACATTGTCGAACTTGGTCAAAGTCAGTAGTCTTTATCGTTTTGGATTGGAGGCAGATTGGGGGACCGACAGAAGTAGTTGGTCTAAAATCCAAATTTACAGCAAACCATGAAGACCGTTTTGCCCTCATACGTAATTTGAGGAACTATAAAAGTCTAAAACGACAAGGTAACCGTTTAAAACAGTGTCGGCTTGGCTTGGCATGGCAGTACATGCTTAATTGTCTGTAAAAATTGTCCACTGTAAAGTCTAAAACCGATTGATCCAAGGCCATCTTGGCTGGCTGATGTTTAAAGGCATCTATAATGAGGAGATCTTTCGGATGTTTGAAGATAGCACCAGACGGTGGTCCCACGTGGCCCCATTTTTAGGCATTTATCATGGTCTGCTTAAATTATTGTCAAGGCTATAGATTCTAATGGGGTAGCCAAAGATACACCCCTTTAACTTTTTTTCTTTCTTTTCTTTTAGATATAATAATAGAGAGATGCTGTGAAAGACTGAATTTAGATTATTTACATTTTTAAAACTATTTGTTTATTTGTTAAAGTTGATATGTATTTTTTTTTTTTTTTTTTTTTTTTTACATAAAAAAAAATCGCTAATTTCGGATATGAGAATAGTAGAAAACAACAAAGGAAGTCACGAGTATAGATTTTGTCTCGTCAATCAATTGACCATTGAAAGTGAAGGAAGCATCATCACTGTTCAAAGTTATTTTTAGAATCACCCTTAAGAAAAAAAAAAAGATAGAAGAAATGCCCGATGTTGTGAGCAAAGAACACAACTTCTACTGTCTTAGAACATCCCTTGTCAAACAACTGCATTTCTTCAAAGTAGAATGGTTTTGTTTATATCGAATAGCTCAACATGATTGAATTTTTTTTTTTTAGAGATAAGTAAGGTAGTTCAAACAAAAGTTTTCAATATTTAAATACCGAAAAATGTAGGCAAAAAAAAAAAAAAAAAACGTTTGGTAAAAGATTTCATTTAGTAATATTTGAGTTACGTCTCTCATTTCAATTAGGATGTTTAAATACTAAATTTAGAGAATATTTCCTACCTATTTTCAGCTTTCAAATAACATTACTCAATGATACTTTTGTAAGTATTTAAAAAAGTATGAAACTCACTTGATAAAACTCAACCTAACTCTCTCTCTCTCTCTCTCTCTCATGCACACCTCATCTTTTTCTTTTTTTATTCTCTCTCTTTTTCTCCCTTCTCTCTCAAGTGTACTCTTCTAATAAATATTAATAAAATAATTCTACTTGTTAGAAAGTTACCACTTTAAAAATATATATATACACATATAAAATACACAATTATATATTTTCACATTTTAAAATACGTTGTCTAAAACATGGTACTAAATATATTTTTTGCATCATGTGTATTTCAAAGTTAAAACACATATTTTTACAACACTTTTTAAAATAGTCATTATATTATTTTAAACAACAATCCTTTAAAAAGCTACTGCTGAACAGGCAAAGACTATTGAAGTTAATACTTGATAATAGTATAAATATATAATATTTTTTTAAAATGAAACTTTAAAAAGGTTGTGTATTACAAGTAAACAATAAAGCTAAAAAGGAAAAAAATTACAGTGCATGACGCATTTACGTAAATGCGTCATGCACTGTAATTTTTGGCCATGCGAGTGGAACCATTAAATATTGGCCAAAAAAACAGTTTTCTTTTATCGTGTATTTGGCATGATCCCTCCAATTACGGAAAGACCACAGTCTGATCAGTCAGCCTATCCCTTTTTTTTTTTTTTCAGTTGAGTTCTCATTCAAAGTGTTTCCAGCTAAAATGAATGATGTCACTATCTTTTAATGCGTAATTTGGTCTTCTTCTTTTTTTGGTTGAGATAATCTGTTCACTCTTAATGGCTCTGTAAAATAACCAGTAAATAATCTGAAGTTTTGCTTCTTTGGAAAATTGATGGAATTGTAAGGGATTTTTTTTTTTTTTTTTTTATTAATGAGACTGGGAATGAATCAAGCGTATAAAAAAATTTGCTCATGATTGATGCCTCTATAAAGTATAAATTGCCAGTATAAGAAATAAGAATCCTAAAACCAAAGTATTTTTGTTGAATCCATAATCTGACTAGATAAGTTCAAGAATAGCCAAATTCCATGCCGAATTTTTTTTTTTTTTGATCTAACAATTTGTTTGCGTGACATGTTCTTAATACATGACAATTACTTTCACACCGTCCATTTTTAATATTATTTTTATTTCTCATACTATTAACTTGCCTTATTAAAAAAAAGAAAAAGGAAAAGATTTGGTGAATCCAAAACAAAAATTGTACCATTAGATTTGTTAAAATATATAAAATATTGCTTTTGATTTTATTTTTTGAGAAATGTCAATGAATGCACTAGAGGCAATGGTTTATACACTATTTTTAGAAACATTTTATATGAAAATGCTAAAACAATGAATTTTTTTTACAACTTTTTATATTTTCCATAAAAATGATGTTAAAACTTTCCTAATATAGTTTATAAACCTTTACCTTAAGAATATCCATTAATATGACGGTACTATAATTGAATTTATGACTTAACACTTATAAGTATCATTAATTCATTGGGATCGAGTTCTTCTAATCCCCACTAGTGAGTACATTGATGTCTATTTTCTTAAGTGTTGTTAAAGGCATATATAGGTTGTCATTTTCCATTCCTATGCAAATTTTTTTTATCACCAAAAAAAAAAAAACTGTATATCATCGATCCATTTACTTAACAATATTAATGTATCTCATACCGCTAATTTGTTACATACTCATGTATCTAATTGAGGAAGAAGTATCGTAAATTTGAATAAAAAGTAAAACTCATCTTTAATTACTTTGAAGTTATGCACTGTCTGTAACTTTAAAACAACTGCATAGAAACGTTTGCATTTTTTTTTTTTTTTGGTGATTTCCCATTAAAAGAATAAAATATTATTATTGATTCATTGAAGCTTTGGCAAGTATAGAAGCATGCCAAAGGGGCATGAAAGGAAGTTTGGTATCTATTCCAAGTGGCTTAAAAAACCAAAGCAAAGGAATGTGAAAAATAGAAACTGCGCCGTGACAGCCCAGTCAGCTCTGTAACACGTGTCAGTAGAGTTAACGTGTAGCTCCTGGTTTTAGTTGTCGTGAACTGCACGCGTGCCGAGTGGTCAAATGACTCAAATACCATAGGCAGAAGCTCAGAAAGTTCAGAAATAACTTTCAAAAATGAAGTAGAAACAGTGTATATAAAAAAAAAAAATGCAGAGGAGGTGAAAAAAACTAATTTTTATAATAAAAATAATTTACATCATATGATAATATAATAAATACCATCTTTAAATTGATGCTTGGTATACTAAAATCTTTTTATTCTATTTTATTTTTAAATTGATAAGCTGCGCATGTGTTTAATGGATCTTGAATTTAAGGTCTTATTCTTTATTTAATACTTAGCAAGTAAAGATATGCTAGTTGAATTCAAACTCATTGAAAATTTTTATTAAATAAGTGTTACAAACTTGTGTAAGCAGTCTTAACAAAAGAATTGATAATTTATTATATTTATTGTACGAGAATAAATATAGAGTCACACTCCACACGTCAATACCGATAAGAATGAAATATATAGGAAGAGAAAATCCGTCGACTCTTCTGGTTAGTTTACAATATGTTTTTTTTTTATAAATTCTATATGAGAAAAGAAAAAAAAAAAACTATTTCTTCGACAACTTTTTATATTTTTGATAAAAGTGATATTGAAATTTTCATAAAATAGCTTATTAACAAATGTTTTAAAGACATCCTTTAACTAAAACCTTTATTATATTACTAAAGTGATAATATTCATTATAAGAGTTTTGTAATTGAGTGGCATAACAAAGAACTAAATTTTAACCAACCATGCAAAAAATTCATGCACGTCTAGCAATATAAAATTGTGTAAAAATACATGATTGTTACAATAACCATATAAATTTACACTCTCTCTATTCATTTTGCATTTAATTTTTTATTATTTCTTTACACATCCCTATAATATGAAGGAAAAGAGTAAATTATAGTTGTTATATATGGAAAAAAAAAATTTAAATTAAGAAAAATTGATATTTTAATGAAACATAATCTAAAATAAATAATATGATATGATATATTTTTAAAAAATGAATATATAAAATAGAAAAAAGTGACTTTTTGTGCTAAATTATACAGAAATTTTTTACACAATATGGGTGTTGAGAACTTAGGTTTAAATATCCTCTTATGATTGTACTTATCCAAGAATAATGTTACCAATAAATTAAATTTTATAATATTTTTCACAGTAATTGAAATGTCAAAAAAGAAAAAGAAAAAGAAGGAGTAAAAGTTTTTAAGTCATCTCTTATCAATGGTCAATTTTTGTATGAAATTTGTCATTACTTTAGAAAAACCAAAAAAAATAGATTGAGAGTAGAAAAACTAACGAAAAAAACCGTACAAATCCTCGTAATCCACGTAATAAAATAGTGAAATACACCCCACCTTTAACAATCTTTTACCATTTCCTGAAAAAAGAACAACCCAAAAGTCCCTAGCTCCCTCCTTTTTTAAAATAAAAAGTTTTCGCTCTCTCTCTCTCTCTCTCTCTCTCTCTCACTGTTTCTTGTACCGTTTTCGTGTTCTCATTGTCTTGCTCTGCTTTTATTACTATTATTATTATTATCATTTATTTATTATAAAAATTACTTTCTCCCTTATTTTTAAAATTACCTTTTTCAGAATTTGTTAACTTTTTAAAGCTGCAATGGAATCACTCATAATACAGAAAGTGTGTCCACTGTGCAAAGCTTAGCTAGCTGACGATTTTAGAGAGCTTGCATACTCTTTCCCGTTTTAACCAAACCATAGAGAGAAAGACAGGACTTTTAGAGAGAGAGAGAGAGAGGCAAAGGAGGAACCAGTGTGATGAGTGTGGGGACTATAGGGTGTGTTCATCGAAAGGTCGGTTTCTTTTGGTGTGAAAAAACAAGCACTCGATTATTATAGAGAAAGGGCCACTCTCTCTCACTCATGCTTTGGTCCGCGTGCTTTGATACAAACTCATGGGCTTTGTTTTTATTTTTTTTTAGTCTTTTGGGGTTGAGCCCTGAAGCCCCACCTCTTAGATTCACAGTCTCTTTTTGCAGTATTTGTTCCTTGATTTTGGATTCTTGAGGGGGGGTCTCTTGGCTCTTGCTTTTTTGGCCTGATTGGATGTTTTTGTTTTTTTGTCAGTGTATATGTATTCTCTACTAAATTTTGAGACGTGAGTCAATGGTGGTTTTCTCACCTTTCTGAAGAAAAAGAGTGAGAGTAATGGGGGACAGGGAAAAAGATTCTAGCTTGGACTTGTTTTAGATGAGAAATGAGAATTTGGGTTCTGGGAATTAAGGGGTTTTGGGATTTGAGGTTGTGGGTGTGTGTGTTGTATTGAACTTGTAAATGGGACACGCATAAATGGGTTGTGTTGAAGAGAAAGTCAAAGCTGGAGGAAGTGGGTTCATGGGTGGAAGTGGAGCACACACAACATGTCTGCTTGAGGAGATGAAATTGTTGAAAGAAATGCAGGATCAGTCTGGTTTGTTCATTTCTAGAAAAAATCCACTTTCTTTCTTTGGTTTTTTGCAAGTTTTGGTAACTTGGAGTAAATTTAATACACTTCATTAGGCCATTAGTGGCTCATTTATAGTGTAGTGTTGTTTGTTTTATAATTTGAACGAAATTGGTTTTTGGTAGAATCTTGAAAAAGATAACTTCTTATTAAGGATTTTTACTGTTGGGATTTTCAGGGGCCAGGAAGACTATAAACTCTGAGTTATGGCACGCGTGTGCTGGTCCTCTAGTTTCACTGCCTCAGCTGGGTAGTCTAGTATACTACTTCCCTCAAGGTCACAGCGAGCAGGTTTGCATTTATTTCCTTTGCTTTTCAATGTTACTGACCTTTATAGCATTTACTCTTTTGCTACAAATTTCTTTTGTCCTGTTTCTACTTTCTACAGTTCCACAGTTTTGTTCTATGACTTTTATCTTTTTTGGAATTTCTGTTCTTTTCTATTTTTTGGGGTTTTGGCCAACCTTTGAGTTCCCAGTGCATGAACTTTTGTCTCAGCGATTTCAATGTGACCTTTCTTGTTAAGTACTAAATGCGTTTCTCTTCAACTGTTATATTAGATCTTAAGTAAGATTCTCAGTGATTAAGGGACCGTTTGGTAACGTTGTTTGTATTTTTTAGAAATACATGTAGGAAAAAAGTCTGTAAAAAAAAAAGTGTAATAAACAGGTTCTAATTTGCCTTTTCCGCCTAGATTTATCATTTTTTAAGGGAAACAAAATACACTTTGCAGTAATTTGGTCACGTTTATGAGTCAAATTCGTTTATCTGTATCTGGTTAATATATACAACTTCCTTGGGAGTCCTTGTAATTAAGGAATTATGATGCGAGGAATGTGGTGAGAATCAAGTTGGGAGGATTTTTAGAAGAGAGAAATAGAAGCTAGGGAAAGTTTATGAGATAATGGAATTTTAAGTAAGTAGGAGAAAAAAAAAGAAAAGAAATGCCAAGTATATCAGCATCAGGGAGAGAAGAGTAACCAAGAGGGTTTGGTTTTGGTCCAGTGCACAGGAGCGCTAGACGGAAGCTTTGCGCTAACCAGGAAGGTAGAAGAAAAAGGTGGGGAGGGGGGCGTTTCCAAGTAAACTCAAACAAACCTAACTTTTCAATTCAATCCATCGCAAAAATTACTTTGTAAGGAAGTACTGATATTTTAAAGAATTACAACTAAGCTCACAAGCTACAAGGATAATCAAAAGTATACAAGCTGACAGCTAGAGGCAGCCACCTTTCTTCCCCATTAAGTTGTTTTGTAGCAAAGTACCTGTGATCCTAGGCAACTAGCTCCTGTTTCACCCTAGGAAGCATGGATATGTCAAAATAGTAGGTGTATCCATATCTGATTCGTACTTGTTACAGATCTGATACATAAACAGCACAAGATAATGTTTTACACATCTAATTTGTGTGAACATTATGACTTGTGTGTTTAAAAGACCAGTATTGGCCAAATTGTTTTCTTATGCTTGGTCTACTTTGTAGAATTTAAATGTGAGTGCTGTATGGCCCGATAAAATGATGTAATGATGAAATTGGTGAAATGATGCTATTGCATGGATTGTATGTTATCTGCATACCTTTTTTTAAGCAAATCAAGCGTGCATTCCCATCAATTATGTCACACCTACACTTTATGGGGGAACTCTAGAGATGTTTGAAACCTTGCCATAAGACTATCTATCCCAATCAGGGATTAGTCCAGGAGGCAGGTTGCTATATAATACATAGGCATCTCTTTCAAGTGATTGTACAAATTGTTGATATTGATTGTAAAGTCAGTGCATTATAATTTAACTGCTGCACCTTTTAATGAAGAAATTTGTATATTTAGGTTTTTATCATAAAAAGCAAGATCCCAAATATAATATAAGAAGTGTGATGGGAGCTTTTTGGAAATGATTTTCCTGAAATATATTGGCAACAGTTTCTCCGCTGAGTTTTGCTGTTTATTTCATAGTAATTAATATAAGTAACGTGCATATTGTTTCTTGGAACAGGTAGCTGCTTCCACCAAACGGACAGTAACGTCACAAATTCCCAACTATCCGAATCTTCCATCTCAATTGATGTGTCAACTTCAAAATGTTACATTGCATGTATGTATTTGTCAGTTATTATCTGCGTTCAATTCCCTAAATAGGGATATAATTGCAAGAAATGTCTTTAGAACATCTATGATTTATCTTTGCTTCACATTTTTTGATAGGCAGACAAAGATACGGACGAAATTTATGCTCAAATGAGTCTTCAACCTGTAAACACCGTAAGTATAGTTACCATTAGATATTGTCTTGATAATATATGTATGTATATATATAGTCCAAAAAAGAAAAAGGAATAATTCTGCAAGAGTTCTTGATATTGGATGCTGATTCCATTTATGAATTACCTTTGGCTTAGGAAAAAGACATCTTCCCTGTACCAGACTTTGGACTCAAGCCCAACAAACATCCAAGTGAGTTTTTCTGCAAAACTTTAACTGCAAGTGATACAAGCACGCATGGTGGCTTTTCAGTACCACGCAGGGCAGCAGAAAAGCTTTTTCCTCCTTTGGTGAGGCTTTAAATGTTTTTGGTTGATGACTTGACATACCTTTTCATGCTATGATGTATTTGTGTTATATTTTACATATGTATTCAAAATTTCAAATTCAAATGGATAACCATTCCAGGATTATACAATGCAACCACCAACTCAAGAACTTGTTGTCCGGGACTTGCATGATAACACTTGGACGTTTCGCCACATATACCGAGGTGAGGTTGCTGACATATGTATCTATTTTGATACTATACGGGTCTTGAACTTTAAATTTGGGTTTCTTAGCTTTAAGAAAAAGTCCAAGATATTAGTAATTCAATATTTATGGTGCAGAATTATCCAAAAGATGGAATTCTGCACCGTATACTATTCCATTCTGAATAATTTTCCAGTTTATACGTTTGCAATGTGTTGGATTTTGTTTCCCTGAGTATGACCTATTATTGTCTTTTATTCAGGCCAGCCGAAGCGACACCTTCTCACAACTGGATGGAGTTTGTTTGTTGGTGCCAAAAGGCTTAAAGCAGGTGATGCTGTCCTGTTTATCAGGTAAACTGTAGTTACGTAGCTTGAAGTCTTGTGGCAATTGGCAAGGCATAAAACGATATTGGACACTCTCTCCTGTTAGATGCATCTGCTTTGAATGTGCTGCCTTAAGTTTGCTTGTACAACCTCAAGGAATTCTTTTGCGGACTGTTTTTGTTCTGGTTGTCACATGTTTTGAGAAAGAATTAAAAAAAAGAAAAAAAGAGTGCAGATTCTTTCTGTTACTTGCAAAGTTGTAGGAATGATAACTGGGCTTTGTGGTAACAACCTGTGAATTCATAGTGATATGCAGCTTTGACCATTTTGATCATATTAACATGGTGTATTGAGATTCATATCATTTTTTGGAGCTTGTAATCCAAATAATAGTGGAAGTCATCCTAAGCATGTAGTTAAACTATGTGGAAGCTTTACCATTTGCTTTGGCAATTTATGTTATAGAATAAATACATAAAAGGTCAGAATGATTGTCTGTTGCCTCTGTGTGTGTGTGTGTAACTCTACCTGGCACATATGATTTTCTAATTTACGGCCGACCCTGATCATACATTTCAATATATTCAACCAGGGATGAAAAGTCACATTTAATGGTAGGTGTGAGGCGTGCAAACCGTCAGCAAACAACATTACCCTCATCAGTTTTATCTGCTGATAGCATGCACATTGGTGTCCTGGCTGCCGCAGCTCATGCTGCAGCGAACCGAAGCCCATTCACAATATTCTACAACCCAAGGTTCACAAATATGAAATCTTTCACCTATTTATGGTTTCTATATTTTTTTTCCCACGTCTCTGGATTTTGAATTACTTCATGACCCTCCCATTATTTTATCTTATTTGTAGGGCATGTCCTTCAGAATTTGTCATCCCTTTGTCAAGATTCCGTAAATCTGTCTTTGGGACGCAACTCTCTGTTGGCATGAGGTTCGGGATGATGTTTGAAACAGAGGAGTCCGGTAAGCGGAGGTAATTTTCCGAATGACTAGATCCTGTTACATACTTATTTATAGCCTGTGGGTATTGTGACTACGTTTTGGCTAAAAGAGTTATCATAGTGGTGAATTACTATTTTATATTTGTTAATTTATAATCTAGTGGACAATAAAAATTTAATACATTTTTTTTGCATGACAAAGGTATATTGTTGCCGATGTTATTATCATGAGTTCATTTCTTGAATATGCAGAAAGGGGTTGACATCTTTCTTCTTTTCTACAGGTATATGGGTACAATAGTTGGCATTAGTGACTTAGATCCACTGAGGTGGCCTGGTTCCAAGTGGAGAAATCTTCAGGTGGACTAGATACTTATTAATTAACTAAATAACCAAATGGTTCTTTCATATTGATGTTTGTTTGTTGTTCCTGTGAAGTAAAAGAAGCCAGAAACTATTTTGTCTTGTGATAGTCTAGCAGTTAAACTACATATTCCTGTTTCATTAACAGGTGGAGTGGGATGAGCCAGGGTGTTGTGATAAACAGAATAGGGTTAGTCCGTGGGAAGTTGAGACTCCCGAAAGTCTTTTCATTTTTCCTTCTCTGACTTCAGGTCTCAAACGCCCGTTTCACTCTGGATTTTTGGGTAAGTTTATCTTTTGTCATTGTTTCTTACTGTTCAGGTTTGTTAAATATCAATCTTATGGCCATTTCTATGCTACCAGGAACAGAAACCGAATGGGGAAATATGGTTAAAAGACCCCTTGTCCGGGTTCCTGATAATGGAAATGGAGATCTTCCATACCCGATACCTAATATATACTCAGAACAACTAATCAAGATGCTATTGAAACCTCAACATATGAACCATCCTGGAAACTTTTATCCTACTGTACAACAAGAATCTGCTACTAAAGTAGATCCATTACGAGATATGAAGATCATGCAGCAGGGCACAACCAACCAAAAATCTCATCTTATCTGTTCAGAGGGTACACCTCCAATTCAGCCTCAGTCAGGCCTTGACCAACCTGATGCCATGAACTTAAATTCATCATCAAAAGCAATGCCACCTGGAAAATTTAACTCTCTAGCCGAATGTGAAAACCGAACACTGGCTGGAATTAATACTGAAAAGCCAATTATAGAACCTGAGATTTCAACAGATGAGTTAAGCCAGTTGACTTCAACAGGAGAGTGCAACGAGGAAAAACTGGTTGCATGCCCCGTAACTCAGAACCTTGTGAACCAGCCAACATTCATTAACCAGAACCAGGAGCCATTGCAATCACAAACAAGTTCGTGGCCTATGCAGCCACAATTGGAATCATTGATCTACCATCCCCAACAACTTGATGTTCCACAGTCTGATTGTTCTAATCCAAATGGCTTTCTTCCATCCCTAGACCCTGATGAATGGAAATTTTACCCCTCTTGCCAGCCTCTTGGTGGAATGTTTAGATCTCCTGGACCTTTATCCATGTTTGGATTGCAAGATTCTTCGGCATTGTTTCCTGAAGCGGTTAATCCTGCTTTACCTCCAGTGGGTCAGGAAATGTGGGATCATCAACTAAATAATTTAAGGATTTTATCCCAAGCTGACCAGCTCACTTCATTTTCTCACCAAGACTCACGTAACCTTAGTTGTATATCCAATTCAAGTGGTCTAAGAGATTTGTCAGATGAGAGCTACAATCAAAGTGGGATTTACAGTTGTGCTAACATTGATGTTAATAATGGTGGAAGTACTGCACTAGATCCTTCCGTTTCAAGCACCATTCTGGATGACCTATGTACAGTGAAGAACGCTGGATTCCAGAATCCTTCTGATTGTTTAGTTGGCAACTTCAGTTCAAGTCAGGATGTTCAATCTCAGATTACCTCAGCAAGCCTAGGAGACTCTCAAGCTTTCTCTCGGCAAGAATTACCAGACAGCTCAGGAGGTACATCTTCAAGCAATGTGGATTTTGATGAGGGCAGTCTTCTGCAGAATAGTTCGTGGCAGCAAGTAGTTCCACTTGTGCGAACCTATACAAAGGTATGAATTATGTTGAATTTATAGAATTTACCCCCACATATATATTATTAAAGTATGTGTATTATGTAGTCAGAATAAACTTTCAATCTGAAAAAACGTATATTCTAGATTGCCATGAGTTTCATCATTATTGTTCATTGAGTACATGATGCCCCTACTCAGATTGCCAAATTGGCAAAGACTGGTGCACTGGCTAAATTGGTTTAAACTCTCATGTTTCCTAGGTTCAAATGGTGGCACTTTCTTTAGATTAAACTGTCATCCATTGAATTGTTCAATAAGGAGTCCATTGTTTCAGTTATTATCTCATGGATTATAAGCTCTCTGTGCTTGTGCCTTGTGTGTTTTATGAAGGTGCTACATTTGTATAACCATGGGTAATGGATTTGGGTTTTGGCTGACAGGTTCAAAAAAAAGGATCTGTTGGGAGGTCAATTGATGTCACAGGTTTTAGAAATTATGATGAACTATGTGCTGCAATTGAGTGCATGTTTGGACTTGAGGGGCTGCTCAATGACCCAAGAGGTTCAGGGTGGAAACTAGTATATGTGGATTATGAGAATGATGTTCTACTCGTTGGGGATGATCCTTGGGAGTGAGTTTTCTTTCATCTACTTGATGTTTCATGTTTTCTCTGCGTAAAGATTCTTTTTAGGAGTGACAGCTAGTCCTACAGATCTCCATTTTAAACATGCATTGTGTCCGTGCAGGCAATTTGTTCGTTGTGTACGCTGCATCAAAATTTTATCACCTTCAGAAGTTCAGAAGATGAGCGAAGAGGGAATGCAGCTTCTAAACAGTGCTGCAATGCAAGGGACTAACGGCCCCATGTCAGAAGGTGGTTATGCTTGACACCAACTTAACTGCAATGCCGCATGTGATTACACAAGTCTGATTTGCTGCCATGTTTGGGGGGGGAGATCTCAGCTTCTTTGGGCTTGAAATATTAATGTCGTTTAATTTATTTCACCTCAACCATGGCCACTTAATGTGAGTACTTCTACTTGCTTTCGCCTTGTAACGGTGCAATGTGCTGTTAGACTTGCAGTCACCTTTGTAAGAATTTGAAATTAGGTGAAGAACCCTTGTAGTGTAATAGAACTTATGGTTCATAGTTATAATGAAATTGTTAGATGATTCTATAGTTTGTCTCATGGGAATATTTTTTTTTTTTTGGTTAATAAAAATAACGGTTCTTAGCTAAGACCATAGTAGCACCCTAATAGCTCCCTAACTAAGACTCCCACATCACAGTCATTGATGAGTTAGGTGGATAGCCGGCAAGTAGGGTATAAGGAGCCGCAACATGCCACTAGTGGGGAAACTTGAACCCATGCCTTGAGACATGTTGACCCAAGCCCTTACAACTATGTCAACTAATGTGTTGGTTCGTGGGATTTATTGCTATTCATTGCAACATCTGCATGTGAGACAGTATGATTAAGGTTTTCTAGGATAGCTTAATTTGCTATAATCGAGGCGATAAATCAAGATCTTATTTTTGAGTGAAACCATATTGAAAATGCCAGTTTCAAGAGAGTAGGGCCATAAATACGATAAGAGTGTGACCAAATGAGATAAGCCAATTTGCTGAAAGCCATTTCCATTGATGCCAAATTAGTTGGAGAGAAAAAGTGAAGAAAGAAAACACATGGCTGACCAAATTAGAATAGTTAAAGAGGAAAATATATATCCCATTATTAACCTCTTTCTGAGTAAACAACTGGCTAGAGATGCCCATCTTTTTTATAATGCTCTGGATCTATCTTTGTGCTGGGCTAGGGAAAAAAATAATCAGAAAGAAAGAACAACGCCCATGATCAAAAGGTCTAGTAAAGTTGCAAATGCCATGACATTTGAGGTTCAGATTTCTTATTTCCCATTGTAACTAAACCTTTGCAAATGAGTTGTGGTCTACTGGCACCACCCAAAATCTCAGAAACTCCTATTTAGCAGAGTTGATTCAGGCAACCATTTTATGGAGTGTACTAAGTACCGACAATGACAATGGCATATATGTCTCGTCTTGTATCAGTCCAACACAATTTGTTGCTAATCCTCACAGATTGACCATCCCCTATGTTGCTTTAAGTGCTGCTGCATAATGCCTCTATCAGTACCCAAATTGGCTTAGTTCTCTCCTACATGTCTGCTGGTTTAACAGTAATGAAATAGCTGAAACAGTTTGTATCCTATGCTTCCACACACTAAGGAAACTATTCTATGAGTCCATTTGGAATTACTGAAGAAAATAGAGATAGTTGTACATCTTTTGTATTTGAGAGGTTGAACAAATTACAATGATAAAGTGTTTTGAAGTGGTATTGATAAAGAGTTTTTAGATGCAAGAAATGACAGAAGATATGATTAAAGTGAGATTTTTTCTATTTGGGTAAAAGCTTACAAGGACCAAGTGACTAGTTATTGTTCCCCTATAAAAACACTCCTAGTCGGGCTCGTAAAAATTGCATGTTAATTTGTTCGAAGTTGATGGAAACAAAATAATGTAGCAAGGAAAGGCAGTGCAAATAGGGCAAGTTTATGAAGGAGAGAGATGGAATAGACACCAATTCTATTCACCATGAAGGAGAGAGATGTAAATAGACAGAGAGGGTCGTTCATTCTAACTCATTGAAAATTCAACAAGATTAATCATATGTACATGAAAATTGTTTAGCAATATATATATGATGAAAATTGGCATTATGGTTGGTGGGCACTACCATAAAAAAAAAGAAGCAGAACGATTGCAATATGTATAAGAGTGATCTGGTCCCCATTTTCACAACTGGACCATAACTGAATTAATTCATACGCCTCCATCATAGAGATTGATTGGCTGCAGTCCAGTTCAGTGTGTTTGAGGCCCAAATTCTAGGACATAAGCATCAAAGGCCATGCTTGTCTTTCTGTCTATAGCCTCTCTCGCTCGGAGCAATATTGGACAAATATTGATGGGTAAAGCCGCCTACCAATCACACCTTTCAATCCTCACAACATTAATAGTTTTGTGCCACTGTTAAAGATCTTTTTTGAGAGGTCGAACTTGTTTAATAATACTCAACAGAACTCAGCATTTCTTGCTTTCTTCAGCATACTCCTCATGGGTTCAATGCACTAAATTAAACATTGCAGTGTCAAAAATACACATGATAGATACCTTCCTCACTACTGGTAGGCATTGAGAGAGATCTAGGAAATCAAGGCCGCACTTCAGCAAGAACCTTCTTCAGTAACCAGAAATTTAGGTCTCCACATTTTATATAGAACCAAAACATGTACAAGTGAAACATCACCTGATGTTTTATTTCAACCATTTGATATAAAATTTTCTCAATGTATTAGAAGATCAGACATCTCCTATACCTAAGATGAACAAAGTAGCTCAATTGGTTTTCTGATTAATTTCACAGTTTACCCCAATTAAACAGATCAGGGAAAGTGAAGTAAATGGATGTTGTGTTGTTTTTTTTATTAGCAAAATTTGGTGTACAGTAGCCCATGGTAATTGTATGACGGGGATTAGGTCTGGGTTGAGGAAACAGAAGTTGATAAAGTGGATAACATGGAATATTGATTCAGTAAAATACCCTATCCATTACTGCATAAGGCATGGGGTTCTGAATTACAAAACTATGGTTTATGCACTAAGCATTATCAACATCCTTGAAATGGAGAGACTCTATTTTACTGTTAAGATTTTATTTCTTGGATCTACAAGTGTATAGAGTGTCACATCAATTAAAATATTAAATTTTGTAATGGATACACCTTTGAATTTATAGTATTTAATTTAAACTATGAAATTGATACATTTCAAATGGAGATAATCCTTTTTTGGTCCATAGAGCAGCCAAGGTTTCATTTATACAAGGATGACTAGTGGATATTGACATTGTACAAACTCAAACATTCCATAAATACAAGCACTACAATTCCTGCTGAAAAGGCAAATAACTATACAAGTGGTTTTAGCATTTGAAATACAGTCATCACAGAAATTATTGGTAAGTAATTCTTCAAGATCCGAATGAAATGTCAGAACTATGCTTAGCTTTTAGGATCAAAGAGCATGAACATCCTGATTCAAGTAATAGTATTATTCAGAGGACAGCATATTTCAACACTAAAAACTTACAACATAAAAAATGCAAAAATACACTATGATTCTTTCATTTCCTAATAATTGATTGTCCAAATAACCAAGCTAGCTACAATCCCCTAATGTACCATATAAGAGATATAACAGCCTTACTAAGCTACAGAACATATTATCCTTCACTGATGATTTGCAGCTGGGAAAAGAAACAATTGATGCACTTATTCTGCTTTTGAAGCAATATCATGAGGATGATAAGCAATTAACTCACACGATCTCTGTGCGAGCAAAGACGAGAATATCAAGAGATAACTTACCTCTTGCAGTTTCCTACTGAAGCTCCTGAGTATCATACTCTCACCGGCTTTTGTAAAACTGCAGACAAATAGATCTCCAGTTTCCCTGCCCCAACTGTGTCCACCTTCTCCCCCACAACCCATTTCATCTTTTTATATCCAAATCTTTCAATCAACCTTGTTAACTCCCTTTTTTTCTCATCATTAGCACAGTAAAAATTATCCAACCAAAACAACCCACCAGCCCTCAAAATGCGATCAATGTCAAACATCAAGAACTCCAGTTTCTCAGGTTTAGCACCGATATCCAATCCACTCGATGCGTGAACCAGATCAAACACATTATCATAGAAAGGGAACCGATGGTCTAAACTTAAGTATAGAGGGAAAAGTCCTCTTGCAGCTATGAATTCACTATAAGGGGCATCAATATTCAAAGTGTTGGTGATCACAGTTACCTTCCTCTCTGCCATTCTAGCAGCAAAGGTCCCAGACCCTCCTCCAATATCAAACCCAATTCTTATCCCTCCATTTCCCAAAGCTAAAACATCATCAACAAGAAAATCATTTTTGCTTCTAGCCTTAACAAATCTCTGATTCTCATACCCATTAACCAAATCAAAACAACCCACACAATCTCTAGTACTAAATTTCTTGTTATTCAAACACTCAAAATTCTTACATCCAAGTCCACTCCAACTAACAATCTTATCACTAACAGGTTTCCAAAGCGAAATAGGAAAAGGAAAAAGACCCACCTTGGGAATAGACTTGGCAAAGCATCTCCTTCTGGGCAAAGGCTCACATCCACGCAAAATTAGCTTCTGGGCAACGCTCCAATCATCAGGGCAAGGCCCAGAGACCTTGTAAGTCATATACTGAGACAAAAAGTCCACAGATTTCTCGCAGGAATGGCCCACAGAAGCCACCATTTCAGTGATCCCACTTTTTGAGTCCTTGCCTAATGGGAGCTGATGATGGTGGAGAAAGAGTTTGAGCTCGTTTGCAAGGTTGGGTCTTGAAAGATCGAAGCTTTCATAGCCAAGAAGCTCTTTTTCCATCCTGGCAAGCTTTCTCTGTGAGACAGCGATCTCACCGAGGATAAGTGAGACCTGCTCGGATATGAGAGAGATGTTCTTGTGAGTGTGGTGAAGTAGTTGGTTTTGGTGGTCCTTTGGGGAAGATGTGAAAGCGTAGAGAGCAAAGAGATTGGTGGTGAGGACAGAGAAGAGCATGAGAATGTTTAGTGCCGAAGAGCACAGAGTTGCTCTTCTGAATCTGGCTGTTCCATCACCTATTTTTAGAGATACAGAACCCATCTTCGTTCTGCTTCTTCTACTTCCAAGTCCAAAGCGGTGTGTGTTTGTGTGTGAGAGAGAGAGAGAGGAGTCCTGTGAGAGAGTGAGATTTGTGAAGTGAAGCAAGTAGAAGTGATGAGGAAGGAAAGACAAAGGATTGCAATTAATTCATGTGTAAAGTAAGACGGTAAGCTTTGTGGAGTTGTTAGTTGTCGGTTGTGCACTTTGTGTTTACTGTAGGAATATTTACTAATTTCCCGTGGTGTCTTGTAATTAAATCTTAATTTTTTTTAATACATTTGCTGAATTTTGTATTTTTTTAATAATTTAATAGTTCTTGGAGGGAGATTTGAATATCAGCTGAGTTACAAAACTATCGACTAAATTTTTATTACACTGGAGATCTAAATTTTTTGGAATTTAACTAAAAATGTTAATAGACCAATAAGCTCTAAGCACTTACAATTGTTGAAGGCATAATAAATAATTATTTTTAGGTTATCGTAAGTATCTAGAACTCTTTTACAACATTATTATGTGTTTAATTGATTCTCAAATATGTCAAGAGTTGGATGCTTTTAATGTTTCTAATGGAGATATTTAAAATTTAAATCTCATTACCCTTAACTAATGAATTAAAAAAATAAAACTAATCTCATTCTCTCTTCCATACACATGATTAATTACAAGGGAAAATACTTTTGTACACATGATTAATTACAAGGGAAAATACTTTTGTGTGATTCCAAGATATTAACTAGGAATTTGAACATTGAACCTTCTATTTTATGAAGTTTTATTAATCACTAGATCAATTGGCACAAAATGATTAAAAATGTTTTCCTAATGAAACTTTTTTAAATTGGGGACTTAAATTTGATGGCTTTATCTTTCTTAAAAAAAATTATCGCTTTATTAATAATTAAAATAAACATTAAAATGGTAATAATATTATTATTCGAATACTTATACTATGATCAAATACTAATTAAATAACAAATTTATTAAGAAAATAACCCTAAAAAACTTTAAAATAAAAACTAATGAAAAAGTTGAGATTCCTCGTGAATCTGTATGTCTGTCCACGTGTAAGCATCCAATATAGATGGACCCACTTCTGAAAAAAAAGAAAAGAAAGAAGAACGATGGGCCCAGTATTTCAAAGCCTACAGAGACTCTAGAGTTTATCCTCGGTAAAGAACCTGATGATCATCATATGGTCAATATTAAGTATGACGTACAGAATTGAAAAGTCAAAGCTCAAAGAAAGAAAGATACAACTCATTTTGCTGTATTTTCAAGCACCAAGGCCCAATGATGCCAATGCCATTGTAATATATATTTGCAGCTGTACTCAGTTTTGAATGCTTAAATAGCAAGTAGTAACTACACGACATGATTTGAACTCAGTGTGAACATGGTATTGATCTTATTATTATAATATTTTCAAAAAAAAAAAAAAAAAAGATCTTATTATTATAATCGAAATGGGAGGAAAAGCAAAGATCCATAAAGACTGGGAGGAGAGAAATTTGAGTTTGTTTCCATTGAAATCATGAGGTAATGATAAACGGCCACAATTTTTTATAAAGTTAATTATATATGCTTTAAAAAAAAAAATTTATTTAATAGTTTCATTGTTTCTAAAACAAACCAATATAATTATTGGTGGTTAGGCTGCTAAGGCCTTGGACTAACAAGACTCAATTATATAGACTTGAGTGAATTAATTTTTAATAATACAACATTACTGAATTTATTTTAATAAGTTCATAAACAAAAGGATAAAATATTATTTTGATTTCTAAACTTCATAAAAAAAAATTTGTTTTCATCTTTAAACTTTAAAAAATTTCATTTTTGTCCTTAAATTATTGACAATGTTTCACTTTATGTCCTTAAACTTTCAAAAAGATCTTTTTTCATCCCTAAAATATTGAAAAAAAAAATTTCATCCCTATTTTTTGCCTCTAAACTATTAAAAAAAAAAAAAACTTTTTACAAAGTTTAGGAATGAAAAAAGAGAGAACATTTTAAAATTTAGAGATGAAAAACAAACATTTAGTAAAATTTAGGGACCAAAATAATATTTTAGTATAAATAAAATCATTTTATTTTATTTTTTTGAGAAAAATAAAAATCAATTTTTTAATTAACTCAAATAATATAAATTTATAGATAATTTAGTTATTTATTATTACTATAGATTTGTCGAGGTATAAACAATTTTATTGTTGATGTTTATTATAAATGGATAAAGAATATATAAGTTTATCAAGTAACTAATGAACAAGTTCGAATTTGTTTAACAAGAAAATAAATTAAGCTTGAACATAAAATTTAATTTGGTGATGAAACCCAGCTCAGCTTGTGTTTGAGTAAAGTTAAATGAACAAATCTTGAATTTTTAATACATATGTTGACCCGACTCGTTTACCACCGGACCATTTTACTTAGCCTACCCCTTAGCTTAATTTCCCACCCCATGGGTCATATATACCGCGACCTCCTACTAGGATCGGAATTAGAATATCATATAGGAAATAATGAAGTTTGTGAGATTGCTTGTTGTAAAATCAAAGTAAAAATAATTAAAGGGTAAATTTTGATAAAAGAATAGAATAGTGACAACAACAGCAAACAATTGTTTGCTCTTTCACAATTCATTTTATTGCAGAGTTGGATTTAATTAGGTCCTCTCCAATGACCAAAATGTTTCAATGCACCCCAAATCATGGACTTCATCCAATGTGGGTGTATTGAACTGCCTTGATTATTGGAGAGGATCAAAACTCATCCCAAGAAAAAAAGAAAATAAAAACTACTCAAATTTCATCGAGGCATTTGTCCCTTTTTAACTATCTTCATTATTCTCTTCCTCAGAACGCACTTCATCTGATGATTTTTGATCCTTTTCATGCATGGAAAACACCAAGTAAGTTTGATCAATATTGTCTAGTGCATCCTTAGCTGCCCTGTTGATTGCAATGTCTTTTTTTCCAAACGTGGCCTTCCCAACTAAGCAGTCATTTACATAGACTTTAGCAGTTTGGTCTTTGTCCCATGAATCTGTATCATATCTAGGCTTGCATCCATTCTTTTGGCATATTTCTAAGAGTGTTGTAACAGGGTTCTCTCCAAGCTTTTCCAAACTAATGAAGGGCTCCAACACATCCTCAAAAACCTACCACATGATAAACAATGTAATGTGCAGTCAAGTGCTGCTATAATATGAAGCCTAGCATGAATTGCTTACTTATCTAAGTATCACGCATGATTAATCGATTTTTCTTTTCTTTTTCTCCAGAAGGTATGATTTCAAGCCATGGTTCGGCTACATCAATTAAATTCAGTAAATATGTTCATAAAATTATTCAAACAATAGTTGCAAGTGCAAGATATAGGTGCATGCTAATATTTGGTAGTTTGGTCAATTATTCCCAATTTTTAAATTATGCTTACAGAAAATAAAATGATACAATGCTATAATGTTGTCAATGATCGCAACCATAATTCAATCTAGTCCCAAATATCAATATGCTGATCTCTTTCTTAATTGTCACCTCTCACCTAAGGATGACAAAATGTTTTGAGTTGCAAGGCACAAGTGGTAATGTAAATTTATGAATGAAGCCTTACTTTTTGCACATTTACTCTGTTAGGCAAAGTTTGATTATGGAGATCATGAGAGGATTGGAAGAGGAAATACCTTCCACACAGTTTCTATTGAATTGCTATCGATGAATACAGCCCCTATTGCAGCTTCAAGAACATCAGCTAGGATCTTTGGCGCACGAATAAGGCGATGGGAATGCAGAGGATAATCCACCATTGCTTTCTCAAATTCTCGAATCTGATACAAGTGTACATAAAGTTAATTGAAAAATCAACACATAAAAATATGTCATTGCATTGATGCTCAACAAGTAAACAATTCTTGGTTTTTAAAATCAATCTTTAGGTGATTCTTAATAACTAAAATCACATCAAAATCAAACTTGTAACTAATAGTGCTAAGCCATAGTTAGCCTTTGGGATTAATTGTCATTTTGACTAAAGTTCAGAGGGGAGTATCATTTCATAAAATCAATTTCATTTAATCTGTATGTTTTTCTTTTTTCTACTTTTTGAGCTCACCTTGAGATTAGTTTAACTGAATATTTATGTTTATTTTGGAGCCTCACCTCTCTGCTTGACCTTATACAAAGTCATGCTAGAAACTTTAGTCCCATAGTGTAGTCACAAAAGGAATTGAAGACAAAAATAGAAATAGTCTAAAAGTATGTTTTGGTGAGATTAAAGCCCCTTAATCATCATTCCATGCAAAGATTTCTGTGTCTATTTTAGCATAAGAATTTACTTTTTCTATTTTACACACTCACTTTTCAAAACACTCCACATCAAATTATCTATTTTACACTACATTTCATTAAAATATCAAATTTTCTTAATTTTTAAAATTGTTTCTATTTCTTCACACACAACAACCACTATCCATTTTTTTTTTCATCTCAAGATACTTAAAGAAAGAATAAACAATTAAATACAAAATGAATAGTGTTAGTGTAAATTTATATAGTTACTATAGCAAAATTATAAATTTACGCAATTATACACAAACTAATGTAGGTCATTTTTAGGTAAAACTATATAAATTTTATACATTTTTCTATTATGCGAATCTCTAACCTTTAAATGGTATGAAAATTTTCAGAATGACTTACACTTTGCTCAAGATGAGGTTTCTTGTGACGTAGAAATCGATGCAAACCCTGTTTGAAGGCCACACGTGCTAGTTTTTCATTGTCAGTATTATCTGAGCGAAGATATGTTAGCTTTCCAGGAGAGAGTTTCGGATATAAGAAAAATAGTTTTCTTATCATTAATAAGTTAAGTACTGAGTCACCCATAAGCTCCAATCGTTCATAAGATGTGTGCTTTTCTGAATACTTATCTGAATCATGAAATGAAACATGAGTAAAAGCTTGCAGTAATAAGTTTTTGTCTTTAAACTTGTATCCTAGAATCAGCTCAACTTCTTCAAGACTTGATTCTGACACCATTTCCTCCATACTTGGGATTCTTGTCAGTTGTAACAAGCTAATTGTTAATTTCATTCTTTTGCTTGGTACAGCTTTTTGAGTTTGTTATATTAGGCAATAATAGTTATTTAGCAATTAAAACCATTTGGAGTAAATCTAAAAAGCGTGAGATAGTATTGATGACTGGTGATCAATCTTTAGGTGATTCTTAATGAGTAAAAATTTGCATACTTTTGAAAATTAATATTACAAATATAATTATAATTATATTTATGTAATCAACTTAATCACATTGCATTTTAGTCCAGCAAAAAGAAATTAGACTCACTCCCACAATTATATTGCATTGTGCATGTCATCTTCGTGCCCGATGATATCAAATTACTGCAATTAATAATATCCATGTGCAATTAAATCCTTTCCATTGTCATGCTCGTATTTATGTCTATCCGTCAAAATTATTTTTAGTTTCTTTTTTCTATTTTTTTATTAGGATTTTTTCCTAGGGTTAATAATTTCCTGTATAGTTTATCATTTACAACATTATTTTTGAACAATCTACATTTATTCTTGCATATATAAGAAAATAGTTTTCTTGTCATCAACTGTCCCAGTTGTTCGTAAGATTTGTTCTTTTCTTAATACTTACCTGAATTGTGGAATGGGCATGAGTAAAAAGTAAAAACTTCCACCAGTGAGTATTTATCTTTAAACTCATATCCTAGAATCAGCTAAACTTCTTCAAGACTTGGTTTAGTTGGTTATGACACCATCTCAGATACATTTTCCTGCAAACTCGTGATTCTTGTAAGTTGTAACAAGCTAATTATTTAATTTTATTCTTTTCCTTCGTACTACTACATGGGTGTGTTTAATAAATTTTTAGCTTGAGATAATATTGATGATTGGTAACCAACATTTATGTGATTCTTAGGGCTTGTTTGGTTTGTGGGTATCTCATATCTCATTAGAGTGACTACTCTAATCTCATCACCCATAATGCATAATTGTAACTTGAAAATGCCCGTGACCCAAAGCCAGGTCCGTTTGGCTTAAAATCTGGGGAAGTTTTCACTTTAAATACTCAAATTTTTGCACTTCACGTGAGACCCACTTGTACTAACTCACTTAGATTGGACAATATGTCAATGGACTGGGTCAGGCCGGCCCGGCCAATTTTTACTTGGCCCACGGGCATAATGGATTGGGTATAGTGGGCTATTAACTAGTTAACGTGTTGGGTTGAGTTAGGCCAAAAGAGAAAACTCCAGCCCATGACCTTGCCCCTGGGTAATGCCCATTTTGTCTTTAGTGGGCTGGACTATTGGGTTGGGCCAAATGGGTTACTTATGGGCTTGTGTTAGCATATTATTTTATTATTTTTATAAGAAAATAATCAATTTTTTATAAGGGAATAATTTTTTAAAGGAAAAAAATCAAAGAATTTAATACTTAATTATAATTTTTTTTTATAGTCAAATCTATTTAATTCTTTGTTTTGTTGATGGAAACCTATTTAATTTTTTTTATTAAGGCTTTAAATGGTTTTTTTAATCTTAAATAATAAAAATGTCAAATGGTTAGTTCAAAGTTGCTAGACTACTAGAAAAAAAATATATTTAGTAAATTAAATTTAGCACAATTACTTTAAGTATCTTAGCGGTTGGCACAGAGAGTTTTTTTAAAAAATTCCTCTATAATGTCTCAAGATTAATTCTTTATACACCTTCTATATATTTTTGTTATGAATTCTGAGTTATTGGGTTGGGCAAAAGATTGGGCCAACGGGTTGAGCTACTGGACTAGCCTATCAAGTGCCATGGGCATAAAAACTAGACCACGGCCTGACCCACTAGGCTAGTGGGCTATCCATGGGCCTCAATAACAACGGGCCAGGCCGCCCATTAGCCCAATGGGCTGTTGAGCTTCTAGGTCGGGCCATGGGCCATGGCCCATTTGGTGACCCTTAGGCACTTCTGATTTCCCCTTTGATTCCTTGTGGAAACTGAAACCAAGAACTTTAGCCGATTTTAGCTTCTAGGCCACCGAGATGATAAAGCACAAACACTCCACAACAACACATTTATGTTGGAGACCCATTGTTGATGGGCTGACAGGGATTAGACAACACACTAACCGTGGGCCCATAGCTTGATTGGAATTACAACATTGCTACCATTACTCTGGTTGCATCACTTGGAAACACCAAAATTTTGTTTTCATTTTCACTAACTCATCACTCATTTTGATGAGTTATGGGTGATGAGAACTAAAAATGGAAATTTAGCCAAACACACTTCTTAGACATGTCTTATCAAATTATAATTAATATCATTTAAATCTATGTTGTTCACTCACAACTAGGGTTACATCTATGAAATTGCTAGGATTGTTATGAAGGTTAGAATAGAGTCACACCTACAGCCGACTCAACACATTTTATGGTATAAATCGGTAATTTAAAATGAGACATTTTTATGAAGAATTATTAATTTCTTTCAATATCCTAAATAGTGGTACTATCGTTAAACACTTCTTTCCAAAAAGTCATTACTTTGATTTTTTTTTAAAAAAAAAAACTTTAAACTCTTTTTTTTTTTTTAATTACAAATATCACTATGATCATGCCAAAATTATGCAATATTAATTATGTTATTAGCATGTTAAATTTCTTTCATGCAAAAAATATGGCCATATTTTTATGAAGATTTTTCATAGGCGTAAAGTATTTTAAATATAAAACAAAAGGTTTTAAAAACTTGTAGATTATAAATGGTGTTGTTTCTATTAAATACCAAAATTCAGTTTCAAATAGATTCTTTTCATACGTCGCTCAAATTTACAGTTTGTAAAAATAGAGCCTAGTATAGGGTTGACTTAACACATTTTAGGTTCAGATGTAAATATAAAATGTATTATTACTTAATATTTTATAAGTGATACATGAATTAGAAACATATTTTAAAACTTAATTTAATATATTAATTAGTTTATTTTCATATATTTATAAAATGTAATTTAAAACTTTTAATTCTAAAAATATTGAAACAATCAGTATCAGAATAAATATCATATTTTAAATGGTCATTGTCTCTCTTGACAATTTTGGACCTTAGTTATTGAACACTGAATTTTTAGTAATGAATTTGTTCCAAAAACTATTAATTCTAATTTTAATTTTGATAGAGAGAGAAATGAAAAGTAAAATTTTTGGAAAATTAAAATTTTTACTCTTAAACTACCAAAAACTTAGTAAAATGTATTAATAAAATGTTGAAGATTCGAAAAGAGTATAATATTTTAAAAATAATTTTTATTTATTAAATTTTTGGGTCTTAATTAATATTTTTATATTGCAAAACAGATAATTAAGACATTATAGTAGCCAATAAGAGTTTTCTAAAAAAAATATTAACCAATAATAAATGTCTTCTTTTTTTTAGTGACAGGTTTTATTTTTATTTTTATTTTTATTATTATTATTATTTTTTTGTCTAGTGTCATAATTTTCCATTCATCTCAATTTTTAGATTATGACACAACCCAAAAATTAAATAAAAGAAACAGGTGAAGTTTTTTTTTTTTAAACAAATTTTGGATAAATTTGTTTTGAAGATATGGATTAATAGGAGAATGTCTTATTTTGTAGGTATTTTAAGTGGAGTTTGAGATATATTTTTACCAGGTTATTTTCAAGTTTTATCCCTATTAAATTTAAGGTCTAAGAGTATTTTTAAATCATATAAAAGTTTAGTCTAATTAAAGAGCAGTTCAAAAAGGGAAATCCTTTTATAGATAGTATAAATAATACAAATGGACACTTCATTTTAAAAAAAGAGCACAAGAATGAAGAACCCAAACTTGGTTTCTATATAAAAAAATAAAAAATAATAATAATAAAAAAATAAAAAATAAAAACTGGGAAAAAAAAGAACGAATAGCTAATAAAAAAAACAAAACAAAACTGTCAATAAGAAACAAATGGCTAAAAAAGAAAAAGCAAAACCTCAGGAAAAAAAAAAGGAGGAACGAATAGCTAATAAAAAAAAACAAAACAAAACTGTCAATAAGAAACAAATGACTAAAAAAAAGAAGCAAAACCTCATAACATTGGAAGGGGGGGCATTTTAGTCCAAAAATTTGCCCCCTATTTTCACTCCAATTTTCTTCCTATTTTGGAGAGATTGAGATTTAGTAGACTCATAGAGAAAACAGCTAACCCTACTATTTTTCTCTCCTTTTCCTCCCAACCAAACACTCCGATTCATTTTCTTTCTTATTTTCCATTCATTTTTTTCCATCCTTCCCAAAATCCACCAAACCAAACATAGCCTTAATGGTTGAGCTGCCTGTTACACCCATAATCAACTAATAGTAGGCTTAAGCTATTCAAGCCCCCACACCCCCCCCCCCCCCCCAAAAAAAAAAAAAAAACTTTTACACTGAACCTCCTACATTAGCAATTACTAGTAGTTCCTAAGGTTTTATAATATCCATGAAATCTTGTGGGACGAGAGATCTGTACATGCCTAAGGGGATAGTTAGATATTCGAAAAAGTCTGGACACCCTTGTTATCAACAAAAAAGAAAAAAAAGAATTTTTTACTAAGAGAGGATCCAAATTAAATAGTTGTAATATTATTTAACGGACAAAGTTTAGCTATAAAATTAGTTGTAGCCTTAGGCTACAAACTTACTTAATATCTTTTTATTGGATTTGAATTTTGACAAATCCACCATTGGATTATATCTTCTTCTTATATCCTTCATGCTTGCAAAATTTCAAGAAAATTAAAGATCAATAGCTATGTCATTAATAAATTTTTTAAATTGCAAGTTTTTGTAATTTAAAATTATGAACAAAATATAAACTTATAGATCATGTAGTAAATGATATCTAATTGACACAAAATTTAATATGTGTATTAAGGGTGTAAAGAACATGCAATTCAACGGTTAGATTTTCAAAATATGTTGTAATATTTATTTTATTGAGTGAGTTTGTAGCCTTAAGTTACAACCAATTTTGTAGCTAAACTTTGTCCTTATTTAACCAAGTAACTTTAACCCAATTTTATATGAGCCCAGTTAAGAGGTACTTATAAAGATATGGCAATTCAATTGTTAGAATGGGAGAAGGATTTGAATCCTACTTCTTTTTATAAAGAAGACCAAGTAATGTCACTTTCAGATTTTTGACAAAGAAAATTTAAAATCTAATAGCTGTTAGGATTGAACATTCAGAAAGCAGTGCGATACTTGGAAAACAATGGAATCAAAAGCTTGGCTATATTACCGTTGGTTCAAAAAAAAAAAAAAAAGACTTGGCTATATTATTGAAAATTAATTACTGGAGACGTCGTTTAGGATATTATATATATACTATTCATTTTATGGAAAAGATATAATTTTGATACTCTCAAAAATATATGGCAATCTTTATTTAAAATTCCATTCCACCATATAAAGAGAATAATTACTTGAATTGATTTTAAATGGAGTGACACCATACGCCTAGTTTTCTAACGATTAAAACTTTGTCATAAAATAAAAGAACCTCTATCCACTTGTATTTCATATACAGAGGTTCTGTGCATTATTCCAAGTGTGGAATATAGAACGCTCGCTGTGATACCAGAGTTACTGGGTTGTGTTTGCTCAGATGATGACAACCACAGAACAATATCAGTGACCAATGATGTTTTTATGGGAACAACATTAAGCTTGACAATTTTTTGTTGACGAGTAAATTTTAGATTTATGAAGACAAAACAAGGAAACATACCATCAACAATGAACAGAGGATCATCCTCGAGTCTCAACTCTCAGGCAGAGCAGTCGCTGGTTAACATCCTCTTCAGACAAAAGCTTTGGCTTGTATACAGCTAGAGAGGCTTATTGTATCTGTGAATTCGAAGAGCATGCTCATCTTCCATAATTCTCTTGCAATCAATACCAAGCATCTTAAATTGAAGTCCTTTCTAAGCTGTTCTTTTCTTTTTTTTGGTCAGGACCAGGATTATAAATATTTCAAATTGAAAATTATTCAACCAGGAAAAAGAACTTCAGGTACAGTTATTTCAAGATTTATAAATAATAAATAACTACGCAGAAGTTATCTGAAATAAATTTAGTAAGGGAATTCCTTCATCTCAAGCAGTAATATCTTGAAATAAAAAGCTACAATGACAATTTATTTACATAAGGTGATCTGGTTTCTCACAATTACAACGGAAGACATTGACAATGAAGTTTGACAGAGCAACTTTATAGATCCAAAGTGACATCATTGTATGTTTCAGCTCAGAACAATATCAATTCAACAATCACGGCTAACGCAAAAGTCTTAAGATTTGCTCCATATTTTTTATATTAGCCTGTTATTTTACGTTAGCATAAGGATATCCTCTTAGTCATAGCAAAAAACCTAATATAGATATGGGCTAAAGAGCTTAACGCAACCCTATACCTTTCCTCAAATCTCTCTCTCTCCACTTCTTTTCTCCTTCTCTCTCTTTTAGTCCTAATAACTCATATTTTAATACGACTCAACTTAAAAACTATTAAGCATACAAGAGAGATTGGTTGTTTCAACTTCCAAGCAAGCAAATAGTTTGGTTTTTTTCCAACTACTAGTGACCCAGTATCAAACTTCAAGCTGTAAAGCTTTAAGATGCAAATATGCAGACAGTGCTGTTCCATATCCCAAATCTAGACTTCAATGTTTTAACATGGCCAAATAATTAAATAAAACTATTTCTAACACGAGCATACAACTCAGGACTTGATGATAAACAACTTCAGCTTCCTATTTGATTACTTTTGTTTTTTTTTTATAGGTAAATGTGATTGTTAACTCTGAAGTGATTGAACCCGCACTCTCTTATTCAATCGTCAAAGACTATACTAATTAAGCTAACTAGAACCCAAAGCTTCCTATTTGATTACAGATGATAAAAACGTCCATCCATCCTCAACAGAGGTTATCACATGCCTATGGAATGCACATATCAATTATACAGCAGGTTCTACACAGAGTAGAACTAAGCAATTTAAAGAAAACTCAATAAAATGGAAACAAGTCATTTCCCTTACCTGTTTGAGTAAATCTACAGCAGACAACACAAGAAGATCGTCTTCTTCTTTCCTTTTTATTTTTTGATAACTACCCTTCCCCTCAGCATCAGTTGAAGAGGTTTTTTCGTTTAATTTAATTATCAAACCATATACAAAACGCTGGGATTCATTGAACATATGGCATTCAAAAATAACATATAATCACAAGATAATACCAAAATAACATATACAAAACGCTGCAAATTTCTTAGCTTACTCTGAATCAGAATTTGAAAGTGAAATCAAAGCCACCCAACATGCTTTTTCAGAAGAGAAATTCCCCTATTTGTGTCTGTGTCATACCCATCATCAGAGGCTTCGATTCGGAGTAACACGATTCAAATTGAGAGACTGAGTTGAAGGGAGATAAAGGAGGGCAACAAAGAGAGTCAATTCTCGAGGCAAATTGGTTTAAAGGAGAAAGGAAGGGCTGAGAGGGGGAGAGATGAAATCATATATAGATAGATATTGTAACATGGAGTAACTCCCGCAAGGAATGTTACACTGGTTCATTTGGCCTTCAATTCAACGCCTCAAAGGTTAAGATGGATGGCAATTAAGAAGGGATAACATTCTGCAAGCAAAGAGAAAGGGAGAGGGGTGACAAGATTTTCATAAGGCTGACGTAGCTTAATAGGAGGCTAAGCTGAATTTATGGCTATGCCTCCGTTGTTAAATATGTATAGATGAGAGATTAACATTGGCATACACCTAATAATTAATCCTAGGATAGCTGAAGAGGATGCATACACTTATATTATTTAAGTCCAACCACGTAAAGTTTGTAATGAAGCAATAAGAAATGATGATTACGGAGTAATTAGATATAGTCAGAAGAGGATAAAAGCCAAAATGATAATCCTGACTGGTGAACTAAACAAATGAGGAAACTGACAAAATGCATGTTCAAAGGTAAAAGAAATACTCTGGCTTTGTAAGGAAAGATACCTGCCTTGCCAGATTCTTTGATACTCATGCTCCATCATAGTTTAGATTCCACAACTTGAAGCTGCAAGGACCAGTTCACAGCTTTTGCAATAACAGTTTGCCTCACATATACTCAAAAACCTAGGCTGCAACATCATAGAGTCTTGGGTCTTCACTGCAGCAGATAAAAGAACACCCCAAACTTCATCCAAATTCTGTTCAGATAAAGAATTCATATAACTAAGAAAAATGTAAAGCTACCAAGGACCGAATTGGGGAGAAACCATAGTCAACCAGATTCTGACAAGTCCATTTTAAAGACTTCAGCAAGTATTCTTTGCATATCCCATATTACACAAGCAAACCACTTACAGACTAAGAGGATAAGTTCCTTAATATTTTGGATTGAACAGACAAAATTAAGTCAAGAGTCATAACTTCAATTAATAAAACGCAGTAATGTAAACTAAGATCAGTGTTAACTGAAAACCAGCAAATGACCCAACATCTCAAATTTGGAAAAACTTTTGATCATTATCATTTCAAGGGTCTCTAGCATGTCAAAATATAATCAGAAAATTATACAAGGAAAACAGCATTTACAGCAATACTCATAATCAAAATGAATGACGCTAATACATCTCAAGCACGGCGTTTACTCAAACGCCAAGAATTCGGCTCATGATATCTGTCATAGAGTGGCTCAATCCTTTCTTGTCGTTTTCGCTTGCTCAACTTTGTAGAATCTGCTACTTTGAAAAATCTAGGCGCCAGTTCCACGAGCCATTTAGGATCAATAACTGTGACCTCTCGCATGTACTCCTTTGTAGTCATCACCAGCTCATGGTAGATGACCCAGTCAGGTTGCCTCTGGAAAAGAGCACTGCTTGGATGTATATAGACCGGTTGGTTCTCTACTAGGGTCCTATAGCCCTCTTGTGGGTCCTTTCTAGATGCATGGAAAAAGAACCCTGCGGTAATCGCCTTTCGGATCTTTGTAAAATTTCTCCCAGCAGCCACTACGTCCAATTTATATCTGCAATGGTTTAAACTTCATATATCAGTATAAATGTGTCAAGTAAGCTCCACAGACAAAAAACTATAAACAATAATCACCTATTGCTTCATCAACAAAACCAGTAGAACAGATATGGCACCCATAAAATTATATATTCAAAAAGGTACAGCAATGATTAGCTAAATCAACAAATTAAAAGTTGTCTATAGCATTTGCTGCCAATTTTGCAACTAGTTAAATGGATAATGAGGGAAAAAGTAAACTTCTCTTCCAGCAAGCATTAGGGCTCATGAAAAGTCCTGATATCACACAGATTGATACCACACAGACATAGAGTTTGTTACATTTAAGTGTGGGAGGGGGGACTCAAACCCTGGAAGTCTCCCTTGGAAAGGCCAGGAAATGCCATTTGACCTATTTGGTGCTTAGGGACCAAATATCATAATTGTGATATCCAAACTAGGATGGACAACAAACACTATTCTTTCAAGCATGAAAAGAAAACAATATTCTCAATTTACTAGTATAAGATGCAAAATAATAAGACACTACTAAAGAAATACAGACACACAAGGACACCCAAGAGATTAGTCTCAGGTGCCTAAAATTTGCAGAAGATATGAAAGAAACACTTGGAGCAAAGATAAAGGCAGGAAACAATAGAACAACTTAAAAAGAAAATAGAAAGCATACTTGTCCATGATGGTGAGTAGCTGTTTTCTGACATCCTGTGCCCTCCTCAAGGATCTAGACTGAACAAAGTTCTCAAAACACCAGGGCCCAGAAAAGTTATTACTTTTCCAAGCCTCATAAACCGCAAGTAATGTCAGATGGTCTCCCTCTGGCTGGAAAAACTTGGCCCTCTTCTGATCAGCTTGTGCTTGTTTCTCTCTAGGCCTGTAGAAGATATTCCCTGTTTGAATCATTGCAATGATAGTCAAAATCTCATCACTGCATCCAAGGTCCACACTGGCAAGCAGCATCTTAGATAATGGTGGTTCAAGAGGAAATTCTGCCATCTTCCGGCCCAATTTGGTCAGAAGCCCCTCCTCATCAAGAGCTCCTAGACTGTACAGCTGTTCCATGGCAGAAATGAGAGCTTGGGGAGAAGGTGGATCCATGAAATCAAAAGACAGAAGATCATTTATCCCCATAGCTTTCATGGTAAGCGTAGTTAACCCAAGATTTATCCTCTGTATTTCAGGAATTGAAGTAGGGGACATCTCATTGCGGTATGCACTCTCTGTGTAGAGACGATAACATTTCCCAGGTCCCGTACGCCCAGCGCGCCCAGCTCGCTGCTTGGCTGAAGCTTGTGAAATAGGAGTTATGACCAGCGAATCAAGCCCTTGCTTTGGGTTATACACATTCTGCTTTGCAAACCCAGGATCAATAACATAATAAATTCCATCAATTGTCAAAGATGCCTCAGCGATATTGGTAGCAACTACCACTTTCCTCTTCCCTGGAGGTGCAGGTTCAAATATCCTTGACTGCATTTCACTAGGAAGCGCACTATAAACCGGTAGAATAATCAATTCTGGAACATTTTTACCTAGCCCCTTCATCCTTTCATAAAGAGACTGACACGCAAAATCAATCTCCTCCTGACCAGTCAAGAAGAGAAGGATGTCTCCTTCAGGTTCTGTCAAGTGGATCTGTAGCACAGTAATTAGGGATGCATCCAGGTAATCACTTTCTGGCTGTTTGGTGTAGAGTATCTCAACAGGAAAAGTTCTACCAGGAATTGTAAATATATTACAGTTAAAGAAATACCCTGAAAACTTCTCCGCATCCAGTGTTGCAGACGTGACAATCAAGCGCAGGTCGGGTCTCCGTTTCACTAGTTGCTTGAGTAATCCAAAAAGAACATCTGTGTGTATAGTCCTCTCGTGTGCTTCATCAAGCATAACAACAGAGTACTGAGAAAGGTTTTCATCGATCAAAATTTCCCTAAGAAGCATACCATCAGTCATGTACTTGATGACAGTATCTGGACCGGTACAATCTTCAAATCGAATAGCATATCCAACTTCCTCACCCAAACGACAACCAAACTCTTCAGCAACCCTCTTAGCCACAGACATTGCAGCCACCCTACGGGGCTGAGTACAGCCAATTTTACCCTTCGTTGTGTATCCAGCTTCTGCTAGATACTGAGTTACCTGAGTTGTCTTACCCGAACCAGTCTCACCAATTACAACTAGGACCTGATTTTCATGCACAGCCTGAACGAGTTCCTTCTTTAATTTGTAGATTGGCAAGCTCTGCCTCTGCTCCTGAATGGACAGCTTCGATCTCTGCCCAAAGCTAAGGGATTGTCCATAAGCATCCTTCTTCCACTCTGGCATATCATATGCCGATAAACCCACACCTCTAAGCTCCTGTGCTAGATGCCTCTCACCCGTCTCCGGCATAGGGTCTTCCCAAGGACGATTCAAATCCTTAGGAATAGAGTCAAGCATGGTTCTCTGCTGCTGTTCTCTTACTTCTCTGCGCTCCTTTATAAGCGCAGACTGAAGTGCCGCTGCACGACTCAAAGACCCTTCTGGATTCTTAAAAATTTTCACAGGTGACATATCCATTGAATACCTGCTCTGCCCGTGTAGAAACGCTGGTTCATCCTCATTCATCTCAATCTCAAGCTCCTCCTCAGCGCCCTCTTCTTGATATAACAACCCATCTCCTTCCTCATCATAAGTGGGATAGTCTGCAAGTGTCAAAACACCTGAAGCAATTAACTGCTTCGCTTCCCACTTCTCTGGCGAACTCATCCTCTTCAATGGTCTACGGGAAGGAACAACATCATCCTCCTCCACTATCCTAATCCCCGAAAGGCCCGTCCTCATAGTAGGCCCCTCCCTCGTCCCAGATGGGTTTGCCCTATTCAAATCATCCTCCGGACCCTTTGGCAGCGGAAGAAGATCCTTACCAGTATGCTGATCGACATCCCTCATTGAAAGACTCATCTTCTGATTCGAAACAGAGATCACCTTCACATAAACCTCCTGATCCCGCTTCACAACATCCTTGGCATTAGTAATCCGCCGAGTTGCAATCTGCGAAACATGGACTATACCCTCTTTCCCCTTAAAATCACGCAATTGCACGAAGCAGCCAGAGTCCATCACTCTCGAAACCTTTCCCTTGTAAACCTTATAAATTTCCGGCTCATCCGAGTGGTACCGCCGATCCTTATTGCCTCTCCTATAATCAACATTACCACTATTATCTTCATTCTCATCGTCCCTCCAATGCTTCTCATGGCGATCGCCATGCCTTCCTTTACTCCTGTAGTCTCTTCTATCATCATACTCATCATCTTCAACATCCCTTTCTCTACGCCTCTCGTCTCTGTCGTAACCACGCCTATCTCTTCTATCTCGATCTCTTTCTCCATCTCTGTTTCGATCTCTATCTCTATCTCTATCTCTATCTCTGTCCCTATCTCTACCTCTACCTCTACCTCTATCTCTATCTCTGTCCCTGTCTCTACCTCTATGCCTATCTTCTGCTTCTTCTTCTTCTCCCCTCTCTCTACGCCGCTCTCGGGCCTCCAGTTCGATTTCCCTATCGAGCTCCTTAGCCCTTTCCCTAGTATCCGCAATCGCTAGGGCACCATACTTTGGTTTCTCACCGTCCACAACGCTTTCCTTCTTCGATTCCTTCGGCTTCGGAGGAAGAATGGCGTGGATAATCGTCAAAAGCGTACGGACAAAGTAATCGGGCATCTCAGCACCATTCTCTTTCAGCTTCGAGTCGAATTCGTCGACGGTCTCGCAGTTTCTGCCCAAATCGGTGATGAACTCGGCGAGAACTTTGTCTCCAAACCCTAAATGCGTTTCGAGTTCAGAGCAAACCTTGGAGACGAGTGACAGGTATTCGAGTTTCTTCAACCCGTCGTCTTTAGCGGCGGGGGCCATTGTTGAAGATACAGATATAGCAGAGATTCAATGAAGGAAAAAAGATAGAGGGGAGAGATTTGAGGATTTAGGGATTTTTGATAAGCGAAACCCTAATTCCACTGTGTGAAAGTTTAAATTGTTGGTACTAAGGAAATACTATATAATATAAATAACTAAAACTCACCGCTTTGAAATCGGAGTATATATGCGAAGTAACAGAGATTTACACATCGCCGCCTTGAAATAAGATTTTGGGCTTTTATCCTTCAGAAATTACACATCGCCGCTTCTGGATTTGATTTTGAATTTTGAAGGATGGACTGTACTCTATTCTCTATACGTTCTAAATAATTGTAGTTTTTATCACCTATCAAAAAAACAAAAAAACTTTTTTTTTTTTTTTTTTGTTAAACCACCCGGTATCCGGAACCACAGGGGCTCTGACTAAATCCGGATTCGAGCCGGGTAGGACCACAAGGGCGGCAAAGCTCTCCCAACCGAGTTTTAACACAGCTGTATGCCCAAGGCTCGAACACGAGACCTTGGTTAAGCTAGAACAACCCCTTACCAGTTGACCAACGCGCTCGGTGGTAAAAAAAAAAAAAACTTTATATCTATATCTATATCTGTATTTTTTATTTTATAGTTTTAGAATCATTTATAGCACTAAATTATGTTAGTTTAAATTAATTAAAAATTCCCTCCTCTTCTACTGTATTATTTAAATTATTAAAAAAATTAATTAGAATTCACGAGTCTTTGTAGATAAAAAAATCTCAATTCCAAATTAAAATGATTTTATGGATCCGTTTGAATACAACTTATTTTGCTGAAAACTGAAAACACTATAGTAAAATAATTTTTAAATGTATAAAAAATTACTTTTCATTCTTTTTTTACTATTCATATATCTTGGTGCACTATTCATGTCCCATGAACAGTGCACCAAGCGCTAATCTAAAAAAAAGAAAAAAAAAGAGAAAACTCGCAAATGCACAAACGTGAACGTAGAAACGTGGATCCAAACTCCACCTATATCATCTAAACAAATAAAACTAGTTTCGTCACATGCACAAAGAGGTTTTTTTTGGGTTTAATGTCATAATTTTCCATTCATCTCAATTTGAGACATTTCTCCATTTTATCCAATTAAACCACACACATATGATTTTTATTTTGGACATAGAAAATACATTCATTAAAATGAAAAAAAGAAAAAAGAAAAAAAAAAAGACAGTACAAACAGATGTGAAGAGAAAACAACAAACACCAATATAAATAAATAAATCATTAAAATGAAAAAAAGGGCGTACATTAAAAATCACATTTTTTTAATAATTCAAAAATAAAGAAGAAGAGATTTGAAAAAATTAAAACAAAAACCAAAAAAAAAAAAACACTAAATTGAAAATTTATGGTGTAGGCAAGAGTTGAATCACAGATTTCTTATTCAATTATCAAAAACTTTACCAGTTGAGCTAACTGGACCCTACAAGATAACTTTTTATTTCCTATTAATTAAGTATTAGCCTCATTACATGCACTTCGCATATGCGATGAGACTCTTTTTTTTTTTGAGTTTAATGTAATTTTTCAATTTGAATTTGTCTATTATTAGTGAGAATACACAAGAAGTGATTTTTAAGAAACTAAAATTTAGAATTTGAAATAGAGTAAACTGTTGGGTTTAGTGTGTGCTAATTTTTAAGAAAAAAAAAATGTATCAAATGTGCGTGAGATATATTGAAATAGAGAGTATGCTAATTTTTAGGAAAAAAAATTTCTCCGGTAGTTTTTTTTTCTTCTGAATTTTGTTGAATTACAATTTTAACCTTATTTTATATTTTTTTAAGAATAAGGATTATCTAATTAAATTAGGGGTATTTTTTACATTTTCTGAAACTATAACTAACTTTATGAATCCTCTTAATATATAAACTATAAAGATTAATATACAAAGATAATATAGTGTCCTATTTTACTTACTTTAAAAATGCCTATTATCTAATCTCAAAAAACAAAACAAAATATATTGCCTAATTGAAAGTGATTAATCAATAAACAAAAAATTAAAAACATAACACTTAATTGAAAATTTTAAAATTACCTATCAAACTCCACTTTCAAAGAAAATAAAAACTCACATCAAGTCATCAAGTATCTGATTATTTCCTCGAGTGTATGCAATCCCCCATCGTACACGTACTAGGTTATTACAAGGAGGAATCTAATGGGAGTAGCTCCAAAATGAACCCATAATCTTATAAATATCATGAGGCCTTAAAACCACTAAGTCAACCCTTGGGGAATTACTACCTTCTAATTCAATTGCCAAACATACTGCGCATCTACAACTGCAACTATATTAGGATCACATTTGGGAATGAGCTTGGTCCAAATTTTCTAGCTCTTTCCCCCATGGCTCCTCAACAACAAAGTAAACCAAGTGTCATTGATCTGTAGTCGCATCAAAGTCAAGTTTTATGTAACTAAAGGGAGGTTTAACCCAACCATGTTACTTCACAAAACCTGTTACTATTATTAGTGGCCATCTTAGGAGAATAGGAATTATAAGCCATATGAAGTTGTCAAATTAACCCATCCATAGTCAAGGAGTTCCGTTGTCGAGAGAATCTAGCAAAATTATCAATACAACACAGGTTACTATCAAATTATCAATACCTTCACCTAAATGCTCTGTAGGTTGGCTAATAATTCCAAAGAATTGACTGAAAAGGCATCTGAATTAAAACCACATTTGGATTTGAAACAAAGGCCTTTGCAATTGGACGACTCCTTTTGTGCTGGATTATTAGACACCTTTTAAATAGAAGAAAAGTAGAATCTTCCATTACTCCACAAAGGGGGCAATCTATGTTTAAGACTTTCCTATGCTGGGCCAACTTTACCTCTTAAAGGATAAAACTAAAACTAAAACACCAACTACAATTCTCCACAGAAATATTTTTCATCCAGGTTCAATCTTTATAGAAGACACAATCACACAAATATTGAATCTCCCTTCTAAAACGACGCTTCCACAGGAGCCAATAGGCTTATTTTACAGCAAAGGAACTTTCTATCTCCCACCCATATCACACAATCCTCTGGTGGTAAGAACGGCAAGGGATGATTGAGAATTTCTTCTTTAGAACTTTCATCATTCATCCAATAGATCTTCCCTGTCTCAAATTTTATCATTTGAATTTATTAGATTTACAACCATATGGGGTTGTATTGAAAATCTTCATCTTTGGGGTTCAGGGTTCGGTTTGAACCCATCAAGCCCAGGGATCCAGCAATGCCCTAATATTCAAAAATACATATGCTTTTGTTAATGATAGATTTGCAGCTCTCTATCCCCCTCCAAATCCAGCATGTTGAACCAACCTGTAAACCCTCTGCTGCACCTAGGTACACAGTTTGTTGAGATCCGTAGCTACCAACCATCTTATCAATAGTACTGAATATTAGGGGTATATGTCATTCAATCATCAGTCAAGCTATTCTCCAAAAAAAAAATCATCAGTTAGGCTCCTATTGAATATATGACCACAAAAGTAAAACTGAATCATGTCGCTCCTACAAAATTAACAGCATTACCAGTATTACTGTCATGTAGAATAAAAGGGGCATATCAATGTCAACAGACATAGGAAGAAGCTTTCACGTCTGTTTCCCACACCCCCCCCCCCCTCTCATGATCAATTTCTCTACACAGCAATCTCAATGAAGTCATTAACCAATTTGAAAATCTAGAATAAAGCATGAACGCCACACAAGTAATATATTATTGAGGAAAAGAAATGCATTTGCTTGAAAAATCATGCTATTAGCCGCAACAAACTATCCATCTGCCATTCATAAAAGGACATCGTACAGGGCCAGAGAGCCAACAAATACCCAAAAGATCATTATAAAAGAAAAAAATATCTTCATCTTATAAAAGAAACATAAGTGAAGCTGTCTGTCTCCTCTCTCTCTCTCTCTGTGCGTATCTCACTGCCAGTCATGCAAAATGTAACTACCAGGGCCCATTAATGATGATCCTTAGCTTCTGCCTTCTTATGTGCCTTTGCCTGGTAACAAAGGGGCAAAAATAATTAATTCCTTTGAGTTTTGACTGCCATATATTAAACGATACTTGAAGAAATTTTAATTTCTTTGATTTATCTCCAACATCAAAATTTTATATTAGTATAAAAGCAAGAAAGGCAGCAGATGGGGTGGGGGAATAAATAAATAAATGTATATATAAATAAAGACAAAAATCTTTTCAAATAAAAATATAGAACACAAAGTAAACAAATGCTTTCAGAAACAGACTAGATCTGCTTTGAAATGGGAAAAAAATATTTCTATTCTACTTCACCACACTAGTGTATATTAGTAAGCTCCCAGCTTTTTGATGTCGCTTCAACCACTAAATTTGAGCATGCTTAGCAATTAAAATGACAAGATAGTGGCGGCTCTTTCTTGAAATAATGCCTCAATATGCATTCTATCAACACAGCATTATTATTAAAAACAAAAAAGAGATCTCCACAGCCCCAAAACATATCCTCAATGAACAGACTTCTCGTCTTTCTCATCTTTTTCTTCCCTTCCTAATGATCTGACTAACTCAGCTAGGTATCCACAATCTTTCCTAGTTGAATTACCTACACATCACAACTAATCAACACTGAATCTTTTTATCATCTGAAAGGCAGTACAAGTGCAAGCATGGTGACTCCAACTACAACTTTCAAACCCACCCATAACAATAGGGTAGAGGCCAATTGCTCAGCTGATCCTAGCATATGGACCTCCACTCTTGGATCACCCATTCCCATATCCTTTAAAATTTCTACTCTAGTAATTGGTTCATCTTTAATTAGAGTTTACTTTGATGGTCATCATCCACTCAGATTTTGACAATGTACACATTCTTGATCTTGATAAATGATCAAATTGAGCACCAAAAAGAACTGCAGATTTTTATTTTTATTTTTTTGGATAAGTTCTGATAATTTTATTGAAAAAAAACCACCCATGTACACACCAGGGGTGAACTCAGGGAGCAGCACAATCAATTTCTTAGAACTTCAGAAAAATCATTAAGTGGGCTGTGTGTGATATGTTGATTGTAGTGCATCATAGCAAAAGGAATGGTGACGTGGAAGACCATGTTTATTGGCAATTAAAGTGTTTTAGTAAGTGGGAATTCACACTAGCCAGTTGGATTTATCCAAACACCAAACTCTTGAAAGTTATGGGACTAAGCAAGCCCTGCAATCCTGCATCCAATCCCCTTTTTTTTATAAGTAATGCTCATATTTTTTGTAATGTTTTGGGTTTGTTGCCCCATACAAAGGGAAGTCATAAATGATGTGTTATTACCTATTTCACTTATTAATAACAAAATATGAAGCACAAATACATCAAAATAGCCATTGTACCCATACCTAATGGAGGCATTTGGTTCACCGTGATGTGCCCTTAATGTGGTGCACATTACGGTAATGTGACATTAAGGTGTTTGGTTCACTTAGTTTTTTCTAACATTAAGGTAACGTAAGATCACAAAATATACTATATCACCTTAATCACACCACCTTCTTAAATGGAGGTGATCTTACATTACTTATGGGTGGGAGATAATAATTTAATGAAATGACAAAATTGCCCATAGTAATAAATTATATTTACAAAATTGCCCATAAATATTTTCAAATCCTAGCATCCTCTATCATCAAACCCAGCCCCTCTTTCTCTCTCTCTCTCTCTCTTCAAATCAATTTCTGTCTCTCTCTCTCTTTGGATCAAGTTCTAGCCGATGAAGATGAAGATGGAGACTTCACTGGAGGAGGCAGCGTTGATGAAGACGAAGACTACATTGTCATCTCTGATTTTCTATGGGGTTTGAAGCCGAAATCAGTAGGGTTAATAGTCCCTGAACCAAACGCACCGATCTTCCTAGGGTTGACGACGTGGGATCTGAAGAAGCTAGGGTTTGAGGAGAGAGAGGCTTGTTCCATTGAAGGATTTATTCTTGGCTTGATTTCGTGTGGAGTTTTTCTTCTTGAAAATCTTGATATGTTGTTTGGTTGGTGAGAAAGTCCGAGAAAAGAGAAATTGTGGAAGAAATTTGTTTTTTGTTTTTTTTTAAAATTTTTGAGTTGTTTGTATGGAGTTTTTCTTCTAGAAAATCTTTATTTTCTGCGTGGTTGTGATATGGTGGAGTTTGATCGTTTGGTTGGTGAGAAAGTCCAAGAAAGTAGAACTGAAAAAAAAAATTGTGATATAAATATATTGTAAATTTGAGTTGTTTGGTTAATGAGAGAGTGAAGGAAAATTTTGTTCAAATATTTTATGAATTTTTATTTAAAAGAATGTTATTTAATTATTTAAATGGACAATTCTGGAAATTCATTGTAAATTGTAATGGCATTCTAACATTACATTGGTAATGTAATTAACCAGCCAAACATTGTAATGTTGGATTCCATTAATCACATTACATGAATCTAGGATTACAATAATGTAACATTGCACTTGGTGTAGCATCAAGCGAACCAAACGCCCCCAATATGTATTTGTATCACATATGTTGGAATACATTTCCATCAATAAGATTTTTTTTTCATGGATACGACAAGGATACTTCTTAAGAAAAAAAAGGGTTTAAATGTAAAATTCAAGATATAGTGTCTTAGAAAGTTAGAAACTTGAAAAATTCTAAATTTCTATGAATATCCAATATGGATAATGGTGGATGTGCTCTTTTGTTTTATTTTTGGTAAGTTACACACACAATTCAGGGGGAAAAATTTTAAATTAAAAAAAGTAACACACACAACCTGTAGGCCTTGGCCACACAAACTTACCCTCTATCCCTTTATTAAAGTAGGAGGAAGTCCCATTTGAGCTAGAGCTCATTGATGATCATGTTTTCTTCCACTTTAAATAACTCCCAAATCAATTTTATCATTGCTATTCATCCTTTAACCTAACACACACAAACCAACCTATTGAATCTGAGAATATCAAAATTAGACATATCAACATATCTGTATTATATAATATATCAGTACATAGTTAACAAATAACGAGCGCTCTAAGAGTTTATGATACATAATAGGCATGACCATCTTGACCCTTAATTTAGTGAGTAATACAGCTTGTAAGGATGCTTGCCTAAGGCAGTTCCCCCTTTATGAAAAAATTTATAGTAAATTACTACAGGCATCAATATACAGATTCTTATGCTCTAAAGAAAAAACAATCTATAGCTCTTAAAAAGCAAATCGAGCTCCCCAAGAGACTTCAAAATAACCTTGCTTCCTAAATTTCTTTAATTTACCAAAGTTTTAATTTTTCTTAAGATAATTTTTAAATAAAAATGAATCTTTCCAACACAAAGCAACCTAACTTTGGTAAAGTTATCTAAAAGAATATTTTTTGATAGGTAAGATAAAATTTCATTAAAAAAAGACATCATTCCAAACTTAGAAACAAAGGTCTAATTGTTCCTTCACATAGTAATGTGGCTCGAGTTATGGTCCACAAATAATCACACATTCAATAATACGAAACAAAGTAGATATTCTTCGAGCAGCATTTTATTGCAATCTCTATAATGAAACAGATACGTAGACGGGTACAGCTTTGATGTGTTCTGAAATGTGATTTGTTGTGAAGAAATCTTAAATTACAATCATACTTGGTATACTTTTTGTCTTTCAATGGAATAATCCAAGAAGAGCAAAGGAATTAAAACCATTTACACATTTGCAACAATTAGCAATAAAATAAATATTCATCCAAAGAACAAAAAAAAAAAAAAAAATGAAATAAATAATTAAGAAGTGGATCTAAGGTAGAAAGAGTGGACAAGTAAGTACCTTGAGAACCTTAAGCTTGATGCCTCCATAAACCACACCAAAAGTGAAAGCAGAAGCACGCGCCACCTACAAAGACAAAAGAAAATTCACCCTTTGATATTATAATAAATAAATAAATAAAAGAGTCAGTGAAATTGAACAGAGAAATTGATAAAGAAGTAGGTACCAGGGCGAGAGTGCTAGCGCCAGAATAAGGGCCTGGAGGTGGAGTCATGATCGGTAATGGCTAGAAGTTGCAATTGTCCAAAGTGCCTAAACCCTAATCCAGATCACTCACACCTCCTGATTTGTGGACTGCTCTTTTCTTTCAGTTTTTCAATCGATTTTGTGTTTTATAAAAACATTTTGTATCGGGTCGGGTTGAAAACCAAACTAGGAGTAGGACCCAGGTTCGGCCCATGAAATGCCAAACCCAAAAGAAAAAAAAAAAAAAAAACCAACTTATAAGTTATAACCCAACTTTGCACCAAAAAAGAAAAAGAAAAGATTAACTGAACAACCGACATCGTCCAAAACGGTGGAGATCAGAAAGGAAAATTGCAGGAGAAAATTGGAGAGCGAAAATGGGAGCATCGAGTTCGACTGAGCAGAAGGTATCGAGTGAACAACGAGAGTTGGAATCCATAGCAGCTTCTACGGGAGCTCTTCCTATGCTGAAGAAAGCTTTTACCAAGCTTGCAGATCCTCAATCTAATGCACTTCCTCTCAATGCTCTCCAGGTACCATTCAATAACCCAATTTCTTTATTTTTTATATTACCAGAAACCCCATTTTTTCAATTCATTTCCATATTCTATGCCTTAATCATCATAATTAATTCTTTATGCAAAATATAATTGTTACCATGAAAGCCCAATTAATATATGAGTGTGTGTATATATATATATATAGGTTCATGCTTGCAAAATTTCAAAATTGTCAAAAGAACAATACTTACATCATCAATCATTCGTTTAAATTCAAGTTTTTGGATTTAAAATAATGCATAAAAGACGAGTTTATGTATTTAATAGTAAATAATATCTAATTGGCATGAAAATTGACATACATGTTAAAGAACATCTAGAACATGTAATCCAACATTGAAATTTTTTAAATATGAATTCGTAACAAGTTATTAGGCGGTGTAACTTGAACTCAACTCTATATATATATATATATATATATATATATTAACTCGAATCTTAGAATAATGGTTAAATGATTAAATTCATCATTTGCAAATTGCTTAAGTTATTGGGACAAGTGATAATTTATCAGGGGATCAGATCAAATGATCTGGGTTTGAACTCTTCCTCCAAAGTTAAAATCCCATTAAATTTACCATCTTCTGACAACTTAAGGTTTAAAATGAATTCTGTTTCCGCTCTACATCCCATTTTAAAATTCCATTAAATTCTCCATTTTCAAACATCTTAAGCTTTTGGACAAGCGGTAATTAATTATCAACAATGAATGCCAAAATGATATATTCACACAGCAACCAAGCAGATAATTTGGGTTAGTGCAAGTACTGATGTGCATTTTGTTAGTTAATATGTGTGTGTTAATTAGTAGGTGTGACTTAGTACTTGTATTATATTTGAAACATAAATTTTACGTTCTAACAAATAAAATCTGCGTGTTACAGCAATGTTTCCACATAAATTATAAAAGCCCAGTATGTGAAGCACCCACCAAGATGCCCGGTTCATTTCCTGTTTTATTGGAAAATCTGGGTTCATCCATTGTTGACCTCTTTCTTGATACCCAAAACGGGGGACTAAATTGGGTTGAGTTTGTGAGAGGTTATAATAAGTGCTGTGGAAGAATGTCAGCATCAATGTCATTTAATACATTGTTCAGACTGTATGCTGCAACAGTGACAAAAGCAGGTCTTCCTTTGAAGATGGAGTTTGAATCTGATGATGCTGATTGTAAGATAAGCGGTTCGCTTTTGGCCAACGATGTTACTATGCTTCTTTGGATGTGTTGGACTATGTTGTGGGATTATAGAACTTTGAGAAATTCGAAAGCAAAAGGAAAAGAAAATCTTTGTCTCCCGGATGTTAGTCATCTTGTATTATCGGCAGTCACATCATGTGCTGAAGTTGCCAGTGACTTGAATGCATGGGATTGTGATGTCTCAGCCTTGGAAGTTGAACTTCCCATGGGAAAGTTTCTTACATGGGCCTTTAAAACAATGCCGAGCCTCCCAGATTGCTTTACACAATTTGTCCATGCGAGACTTCAAAACGTTCTCACTTCAGAGGTATTAAATTGCTTTCTTTGAATCTGAAAATCATTGAACTTTATGATTCCATGTCATCCAAATTTCATCATCACATTGTCTTGCATCTATCAGCAGTAGCATTGCTTATATGATGATTTGCTTACTATGCATATACATGAACATTGTGAACTTTGTAGCTAAACTAATGGGTAACAGCTTTATGCTTTCACATATTATACGATATTGTGACTGTCACTTTCATTCTTTTTAATAATCCTCTTCAACCTTCATAAATACTGCCCAATATTTAATTTGTTGTGAGACGTCAATTCAATCAAGCAGTTTACACAATTACCAAATTTTTTTAAAGGAAAAATTCATTATATTAGCTAGCTTTCTTCAGTATGATGATTATGGAAAAATATATATTTCATTTGGTTGAAAGGAATCTTTGTACCAATGGTTTTTCTTTCAGGATGAATCGACATCTTCGAGTTCATCACTAGGAAATATGTCCTCAACGAAGTCATGCAATTCTAATCTTTTAACCTGTGGAAGGGCATGGGCAATTTCCCTCACACTGAGAAGTACCATAAGTGAAGAGATCTTGCAATTATGCTTTCCGAGCGATGGTGATGGAATGGATGGAAAACTTCTTTATAAGTTTGTCATCTTAAACGTTGATCTTTTATTGATTAAACTATTCTATCATATCTTGTGCCAGTTCCTGCTTGACACTGTTGATGGTCATTAGATTCGTTAAAAAGGGGTGGATGTTCCATATGAGAAATTAAATTTCTTTTAAAAATTTTGGTTGACTGTTGCCTGAGGTGATACGTCGTCTACCATTTAGCTTCCAGATTCTGTCAAATATGCAGAGTTCTGTCCAATTGAAATTGGAATTGATAGATACATGAAATTTTTTGTTAGTTTCATCCTTACAGGACTTCACTTTTTTATTTTTTGCTTGTCGTAGGAATATGTGGCTGGCAACAGCAAACAGCCACCAGCCTAGTTATGCTGACAACCAAGTTTAAATTTAGAATAGAGTTTTAGCAGTGGCTTCTTAAAATTTGATCATTATTGCTTATGATGCCCCACATAATGGAAGCCTTTTGCATTGGATACAACATTTATTGTTCATGATGCATATTTCAATATCATATTCATGCGTTCTTCATTTTGTGGCTACAACTTTCACAGAAAATTGTCTATTCTATTTTAGAAACCTATATGTTTGGAATGCAGGCATCATGTGGTTTGAAAATAATCTTATTGTTTTCTTTTATGAACTTCATTTCAAATGGGTGATGATAAAATTGTTAAGTTGACTAGGATATCTTACTTCATACTTTTTTAGACACAAATGCATATGTAGAATTGCTTGATTAGCCGTTATTTTCTATGACTTTGTAGGTCATCTCTTCATGGGAGAGGCTTAAATAGATTCTGGTCTAATATTGGAGGATACAAAGGTCCATTGCTAATGTTGGTGTCTGCAAGTAAAGAAGATGCTCATGGGGGTAGCACCAATGTTAAAAAATGGATCATTGGTGCACTTACAGAGAATGGTTTTGAAAATAAGGATCTGTTCTATGGAAGCTCAGGAAGTCTATATGCTATAAGTCCTGTCTTCCATGTGTTTCCGTCTGCTGGTATATAACATAGGTCCATTTCCTTTCTAGTATTTTGCCAGAAAAATTGAGCAAGTCCAATGACATATGTAATCACTGACAGGGAAAGAAAAGAACTTTGTGTATAGCCACTTGCATCCTACTGGTAAAGTATATGAACGACAGCATAAGCCTGTCGGAATTGCATTTGGAGGAACTATGGGAAATGAGAGAGTCTTTGTCGATGAAGATTTTGCTAGAGTTACTATTCGCCATCATGCCACTGACAAAACTTACCAACCTGGTTCCCTCTTCCCAGATCAGGTACAATTGTAAGGTTTGAAAGTTTTGAGACCAATTTATCAATGGATTCAAATGCTGGTTTTTAAGTTATTACAGAAAAAGCTCTGGATCTAAAATTGTCAAGTTTTGTCTGTTATTTCTCACATTTTAATAATAATAAAATAATATAATATATATATGAAGAATTGTTTTAGTTTTTCATATGTCATTTACATTATTTACACTATGTCTGTTCCCACCCCCCCCCCCAATTTCAACTTGAATTGATGTTTCAAGAAAATAGACTACTTAATATAATTAGTTTTGATTTCTGATCTGATATTTTCTTTCTTGACTTATGAGATAAAACTAAAAGTATCCATCATGCATATTATAAAGGTTACATTGGAATTCATTAAGAAATGTGGTCTCCAATACTATGCAATCTATGCATTGGCAAGACCATCTTATACCCCCGTCAAAGCTTCACCATGTATTTACAAATGTCAATTAATGTATTTCAGGGGTTCCTACCTGTTGAAGCTTTGATTTCAGAAATTGAAGTTTGGGGATTAGGTGGGAAAGCAGCTAAGGAAGTGCAGAGTTCATACAAGAAGAGAGAGGAGCTTTTCACAGTGCAAAGACGAAAGGTAATCTGCCTAGATCAGATTAAAGCATCTTGTATGCTTTTGAATTTTGCATTTGAAATTTAGGTATAGATGACATAAATCTTATGTTTATTCACTCCTCTTGCAGGTTGACTTGAAAACATTTGGAAGTTGGGATGAATCGCCCGAAAAGATGATGATGGACATGATCTCTGATCCCAATGCAGTTCGGCGAGAAGATCGTTGAGACTATATAGATTTAAGATAGTACAAATGCCATATTATACTTTTGCTGCTCAGGTGTAGTAGTATTTAGAAAGTGTAAATTAGGCAAATGACTCTTTGAGAGTCTTGTTAGGCTGGGAAGTTGCTGTAAAGAAAACTACAGAAGCGTAAAAGTGACCAAACATTTGAAGCTTTTCTACATATAGCAATCTTCTCGATACATAGTCTACCGCTGCAACTGTGCTGTATTGTGCTTATATCAATTGGCCTTGTACAGCTAAATAGAATTTTAGGAAACAAATAGCTATTATTTATCATGTTGGAAGACCAAGGTAGTTCCGTGGTACAGAGTAGAGATGGCTAACAATAACAACCAAGAAACCACGTATTACTCTTTGTAAAAGAGGGTAGATGATATTGGCAAGTTCACACTGTTTTTGAACTCATGATTTCACCTTCAGCCTTTTATTACGAGAGAAAAAAATGTCATTAAGATGGGCTCATTTGCATAGGGTTGTTCATATCACATAATCTAAAATAGGACTCAAATTGGCCGTGTTAAATGTAGGTCTCAGTCCAGGCTTAAAGATCTGCCTAAGGCAAAGTGATATTTCGACTCTTATTCACTATGGCCATCAACTTGTATCAGTTGATTCAATTCCAATGCAAATTTCTTATATTTGAGGGGCAAAAAAAAAAAAAAAAAAAACATATTTTTGGCATGAGAGACACTGAGAAATTTTTCACCCTTCTAGAACAACCACCACGTTAGCAATACCTAATAGTCCGCTCACTCAATATTATTGTATTATGAGTGACAACTTATTCACTCTACTGAGAGAGCCACATCAACAATACCTAGTGCTCTTTCCATTCAATAAAATTGTACCACGTGTAACAATTTATCGAATCAAATCCTAGTCACCAACTCAATTATAAGATTTTTTTTTTATTTTTTATTTAAATGTATGATTGGGTTATTAATTAAGATCTGACTCAACAAACTGTCACACGGCACAATATTCTTGAGTAAGAGGATTACTAAACATTATTAATATGGTCCTTCGGTAGAGGAGCGAATAATTTCTTGAAAGATACCAGCTACAAAACTTATTCATAAGATTTTTTTTTTTTTTTTTTTTTTGAGGGGGTCGTAAGAATTAATTTAGTCCTTGAAAACCAACAACAATATAACACGTTCAAAGAGACTATCACTACCATCAAGAACAACCGCCAAACAATTTGGGGGGGGAGTACAGTAACTATTCTATATGGTGCCGGTGTACTAGAATTTTATCCCTTTTGTAAAGAAAGAATATTTTACTTATTATGCGAAAGTAGTAGGGACTAGGGAGTTAAAATAAAAACTTCCTCTCTACTCAACTGGAAAGCGATGCAAATTCCTTGCTTGGTTGATACTTGGGAAGGCTATGCCAAAGTTACGTCTATGGGAAGATTATGGCCCGTTTGATACATATGTTTAAACACATATTTTCAGTTTTTAAACAACATTACAAATATTTCCACACTTTTTTACCTACACGTATTTCCAAAAAATACAAATAACGTTACTAGAACAACATTACCAAACAGATATTTTCAAAGATGTTAAAGCTGGCATTTTTCTTTCTTTCTTTCTTTTTTTTTTCTTTTTTTTTTTTGTGGCTAAAACCAACAATTTTATTTTTAAAAAATAAAGAACTTGCAAACTAACATTACAATATCAAGGCTTTAAATATATCTTTTTTTAACATTATAATATCTAAAAAAGCAATTTTATTACAAAAACCATTGATTGGGAGAACCAGCTTAATATTGCAAGCCATCCCAAAGGCAAAGTATTGGTCCTTCGCTATCTTGTGTCAATATATAAATCCAAATTGGTGCATGGGAAATGCAGACTAGCTTTTCTTTGTTATCTAGTATAGGCATTTTTCAAGTAAGAACTTTTAATGTGCCCATACCGTGCCCTTATTATGCACACAACTCTTTCTTTTATGATCATAAGAGGATGAAACAAAGGAGCAAAAAGACTTCCAAACATCCACAACTCATACAGCAAGGATTCAATTAAATCACAGTGATTCACCTGATGCATCCATGGTGAAGCAGAACAAACATGCTAGCAGCACAAACCAAAAGAATAGTTCAACATCAGGTCTGACATGGCATTTTCTTTCCAAAAATGAAATGTTCTGTGAAGCAAAATCTGACTACCCACCATCCATAATGATCCCAAGCTATATGTACATCAGATAAGATACATTTACTGCTTCTTCTCTTCTGCTTTCCTCGGCTGAAAGAAAGGGGACATTTGTAGCATTAGAACATATAACTAATCATTAATGTTCTTGCAAGCCATGAGCAGAAACAGCATCCAGTCTCATGAATTACCAAATGAGAATTCTCACTGACCCACAAACACAACATGCACACAACAACAAGAGAAACAAAGGTCTACCCTATGCTATCTAAAGCTATACATACGCTGCAGATGCAAGAGGCCACAGAACCACCAATCAGAATTCACATAACCACACAACAAAGCAGCATATAGACCATGATATCTCCAACATAGTAGTATGCATTTTCCGCTTATTCACGGGATTATGGTTTTGCCATTCAATAAGCATCCAACACAGCCCATAGCCTTCAGTTAATGGTAATTCTAATTTCTAACATCCACAAAAGATACTAATAGCGACTTGTAGAGGATTACATAATTTCCATAATCATCAGAGGATCTTGTAGAGGATTACATAATTTCTACAATCATTTGAAGATATGATAAATGAAAAGATTGCAATCATTTGATGTGAGGACTTGGTTAGATATGCGTATCTTTTTTAATTTAGTTTGACAAACATGTATGTTTTTATATGTAGTGTTCGTTTGCATGCAAGAGGACAACAGGTAGTAAAATGGATTAGGAGAATAACAACCATGTATGGGTTGTAATGTCAAAATTGCATAATACCCTCATTGCTCTGCATATGGATTCTTCTGGAAAATGTCCAAAACTGTTGTTGATGATCATCATGTCCTCACATGTCTGTGATGTCAATCAAATCTAAGTATCCTACAAATAGTTGGTGCTATGCTTTTTAAATATTGCATTATGTGAGAGGTTTAGCTGATTGCATGTCTTTTCCTGCCTGTATCCTGGGTAAACTTCTATCTAGGTTAAAGAGGAAGGAAGGAGTTGGAAAAACAGAAAGTTGTGTTTGAATTTAATGTCAATTATAATTATGTTCTGCATTTTGGGAGTTGCATGTCCAAAACCCTAGTTAAGGCATGGTTCATGAGAGCCACAATACATCCTCAAAATGCTAGAGTTCTACTTAAGAGGATTGACGCAGTACACACCCCACCACATGTTAAATACTTTAGGTGGTTTTTTCAGCCATGATTTAAGGAGGGATGACATTTAGCTAAGACTTTTAGGGCATTGCATGTGAAGAGAGTCCAACCCATCATTTGAAAAAATGCCTGAGCCAAACTGAATGGTATATCACATACCATTAGATGAAAGAAACTTATACTTTTCTGTTATCTTAGTAACAATAACAGACTTTGAAAGATTATTATGATATGAATCAATCTTAGTATTAGTTACATCTACCTAGAAAGATTATCAGCAGATTAATTGAAAGTCTTCAATTCTATAGTTTGATTGATCCAATAGTAAATTACTGAATTACTGAATGATGTAAAGGAAACAAATGTAACCCATGGGTATTTAGAGGTTTAGTTAAACAATTTAATATGCACATTTTCCCTACTAAGAGAAAATTATTTGTTTTTTCCATGTAAAAGCAGGCATCAGTCCCTGGCCATTGTACAACCGCCAAGAAATTATATTTTAAAGATCAATTGGAACTTTTGAACATCAATGTTTGATCAATCCCTTATATTCTTTATTGCAATTGGAGGGTATAAGGAAATAATGGGCAATCAAGAGATAAAGGGAAATATAAGGTTCGAATTCCTAAGAAAGTTTTGATATCAGTGAAAAAATATATAAAAAGATAGAAATCCCATTTAAAGATGCCAGGAAGTCCCTGGCCATTTAAGATCATCCTCTTCATAAAAGACCATAAAATATAAAACTAAAAATTAAGCAAGCATCTCAACACAGCCTATAGAATTAAATGGTAAACCAAACATAAAACTATTACTAGCTCTCTTTACTGACAAAACCTTATCTTGATGTAACTAATAAATTATCTTTTTTTATTGTACTTTATAGCAACTTAGTGGTGTTTTAATGTAGCACAATTCTACCAATCAAGCAATAGGTATCTGATACTCTGAAAATGACATATGCAGCCATTGATATTTTAGTTTGTATGTATAAACCAATTATTCTTCTCTTGTAGGTCCATGAACAATGAGCATGGTTAAGAAGGTCCATGGCCCACAGCTTGGTGTTGCATAAAAATCATGCTTGCTCTTCATTCTATATGTTTGTGAGAATACAAACTATCTTGGAAAGAACTACTTGCAAGACAAGACTTCGCACCAAATTGATGGGCTCTGCCACTGCCTAAACTAATAGGACTTCAAAAGTACAAAATATTCAACTAAGAAAAATAAGGGAACAAGCAATGTAGTCACAATATGTAGATATCTTAATTCAGAATTCAAGTTCATGCAAATAAGAAAGATTCAAATCACACAAACTCCTAAGTTAAATTACAAAAACTATACTTAGATAATTCATGTGAGGCAAACGCACTTACAAACATGAAGTTATCCTTCTGTTGACCGAGTATGTGAATCTAGTTTGTCAGATTTTTGTTTTGTTTTTTTTTTTTTTTTTTTTTTTTTTTTTTTTTTTTTTTTTTTTTTTTCTGATAATACCTTTAATCTTTATTTATAGTAGACAAAAACAGTTACTGCACTCCTCCTTATATTTTGGTAACTTCTATTGCACTTCTGACTTAGTGGATAACTGACTCACATGCTCACACATGTGAAAACTTTACAAAAACCTTTAGTTACGTGACCATGACCTCCAAAGTGAGTTTACTGTGATATTCTCTGTTATAATAGGCCTTGCAAGTTTACTTATTTGGGCAATGGTTTACATTGATCAAGATCCAGCCCCTCAAGTCACCCTTTAGTGGAAAACTGATTCACATGCTTACACATGTAAAAAATTTTACTTTTAGCCTAACACTATAATATGCTGCATAAGGTTGTTCTAAGATGCAGAAGTCATTAATATGCATAGGCCAGAGATTGGGTTCTACACTGCTACCCAAATTCAGCAAAGCAGTGTACGATTAGTGAGTACCATTTTTATTTTATTTTTTTGTCTAAACAGTGGTCTTTTATGTTATTTTTAGATTGGACATTTTCTTCAATGAACTACTTAGGAGGATTCTGCTGCTACATTAGGTTAATAACTAGACTGGACTAGGAAAAAGTAAATCAAGAAATAGTTGGAATTATTATTGTGATTGAATTAGAAACTTAATAAAAAAAATTGAAATGGTATTCAAGCTGTTCTTTTGATTTATTCTATTATAAGGAAATGATTTGATGCTAAAAGAACCTAACTATCCCTGATATATGCTCTATTTACTCAATCTAGAAGTTCTTTTGACATCATAAGTATAATTTACTTCATAATATAAAGACCATGTGGTTATAGGATTTAAGTCATAAGATGGCACTAAATAGGGATAGCAACAAGTATGTCATAATTAAATGTTCTTACTTCTTAGTATCCATTAGAACATTATTGTACTTGGCAAGTTGAGGAAGTGTTAAAGATGATGGAGATTAATCTTAAAAGTGGATGGATATTCCATAAGTGTTATAATGTGCTAAGCATTACATTTTGCTTAAATGCTTAGGTTTACTGGGTTTTTGGTTTCTTATGGCTGTTTGATCTATACCACAATCCACACACATTTCAGTTGCAATTTTATATTCTAAATATTCTGCCAAGTTTTCCACTTTCTTATTATATGTTTAATCATTTTTCAACATCAATTATCCTACAATTTTCTATTCTGATCATCCGCCACTGTGGGTAGAACCTTATGATCCTTGCCTTATTTCATCAGCTTAGTTGCACACTTTCACAATTCTCTATATTGCCTACTTTTGGCTATCTAGAAAAAGAAAGAAAACGATTTTGTGTACAAGGAGAATACATCAAAAAGAACAAAAAAAAAGGACCTCTATTACATAAAAATCTGCGAGCTTCTCATTCAAACTTGCACAATTTATTTCAGGGACATAGAGTATATTTCCATTATTATAGTTTTTTAGAAAACTGGCCTGCATATAGATTTGATTCGTTTTATCTTTTGACTATTGTTTTGTATAAGCTCAATTAGTGGGGAGTTCAGAAAGTGAGTTTGAAAAATCCTAGAGATCTTATGGTTATTAGGACAACTATGATTTTGGTACCTCCACATTTATCACTACTCAACTGATATGCGAATACATCCTAATACTCAAGCAATGGCTTCTCATAAAATTGTAACAGATACTCAGGTCAGACAGGACCAGTTCATGCAAAATTGATCAGTCATTCCTATGGAAACAAGATTAACCTGCATCTGATCAATAATACTAATTCAACATGATATATAATATAAATGTGTCTACAGTTTCTGTAAGCTGTACTTTCCAAACCATTTGGGATCAGGTAATAACACTCATTTTTATTACCTTCTTATTAGAATGATGAAACTGTTACAATTTCGTAATCACTTTGAGCTAAATGTATTTTAGTCTACCACACACAAACAGGTACGGGTTTGCGATTATTTAACAAATAAGAGCAATGCACACCAACTATTCGACGAAATGCCTCAACCAAAACCCACATCAAAAACCCAGAAACGAAACACAACCCATTAATCGGAAAACACAATTACGCACCTTGGTGCCAGGCGCGTGCTGGCGGAGCTCCTCTTCGGGGATAAAAACAGGCCAAGCCTCACCAGCTTCACGGAACATTTGCTCGGTCTCGAGGGACTGACCCTTATCGAGAATCATAGTCCTTATGGTCTGGGCCGGTGTGGATGTGGCGTCGTAAACCTCTTCGACTCCGTTGACGAAAGTGACGGTGATTTGGGGAGGGTGGTCGTCGGTTCGGCGTTTGACTTGGATTTGACAAGCAGGGTTGGACTCTTTGGCCTTGGGAGCGTTGCACTGTGCCAAGAATTCCATGCACGAGGCTGTGCGTGGGTCCAAGGCATTGAACTCGATCCGAACTCTTGATAGGAACTTCAGCATTCTTACTCAACACTCACACTCACACTCTCCCCTCCTCAAGATTTTCTTGAAAGTAAGATTCTTAGCGAAAAACGGCTGTCTGTACTCTGTATGTTGTAACTTGTAAAGTTGCAAATGGTTTTGATGAGGAGAAGAAAACTGACCGAATAGAACTTCTTGCAAATATTCACTGTCAAGTAAAACATTTCGGCCTCTTCTATCACGGCGCGGGGATAGCTCAGTTGGGAGAGCGTCAGACTGAAGATCTGAAGGTCGCGTGTTCGATCCACGCTCACCGCAATGGTTTTATGCTTTTTTAATTTTTTTGGCTATAGTTGGTTTTTTTTTTTTTTTTTTTTTTTTGAACTTTTTAGTCCCACATCGAAAACTTAAAGAGAATTGCAAAGATTTATAAAACTTACTCTTGCAAAAAAGCTTACACCAGGACCACGAGACGATGTGATTGGGCTGTTAGCTTTGCATCATGTATTGCGAGGCCCAGGAAAGTCCCCGGGCCTCTTTCTGCAGAGATGCAGACTCGGAAACGAGTTACACTTCGAGACCGGGAATTCATTCGCTTAGTGCGAGGGGCTGAGACACGCGTGGAGCCCATGAAATTCCCGCCGAAGTAATTTGGCCAATATTACACAGTTATTCACATGGTCCCACTGTGGACTAACTGAACGGGGCTTACGCTCTCGTGGTCCACCCTTTTTTCCTCTCTTTTTTCTGGGCACTGGGACTCAAAATCAGTGTGAAAGTTCAGATAGAGAAAATGAAAGAAGTTGCTCAAGTGAAGAGAAGAATAGAAATTCAAAGTTGGCATCTGAAACTTTCAAAGAAAGAAGTAAAGAGAAGTTTTGAACTGCAAAATGCCAACTTTGAAGCACTTTGCGTGGAGGAGGTGCTGCCAAGTGCCAACGCATTCTTGGAAGTTAAGCACCTTCATTTTATATTAATACTCTCTACTTTTCTTTATTTGCTTTATTGGTCTGTCCTGCCACCGGAACAAGAGACTCCTTGGTTAGGAAAAAAGATCCCAGATATAATAATGGGTTAAAAATTTAGGACTATCATACTTTAAAAAAAAAAAAAAAAAAAACTGAATATTTATTTATGTTTGCTTATTATTATTATTATTTTTTAATCTTGTGAAAGTTATGATATGAAAAATACATAAATTTTTATATTTGTTTGGACTATTTTGGTTAAATTTTCAATTTTATTAGTTTTATTTATTTATTTATATTTAAAATAATTATTATATTAATTATGACATTATCACGGTCCGCCCTTAATTCGATCTTAAAAATCTTGAATCTCTCCCTTTTACGATTCTTTGAACCATCCGGGTTTGAAAACCTTGGTCTCTACCAGATAGGTTTCCAACATATTTTTCATAGTTAATAAATCATAACATCTTTCATTCTAATCTTTATCCCCTTGGGATGACATTCATCTGATCAAAAAATAATTGTTTAGATCATTTGAATACCATATTAGCCCAATTAATATTGTTATCTGAAAAGAATGTTGCTCTTGTTGATAATTCTTTTGCTAATCTACTGCTATATATATGATAATTCGGCACAACGTGTAGAAAAACTGCTTTCGCATTAACTAATATCCGCCATTTTAACTGTCATATCAAAGCTCTCACCAGAATTCAAATCTTTAACGTTTCAAGCAAGAAAGAGAGTAAAATGTTAAAAGTTGAAATACTCTGTTGATAAAACCAATCCAAAAAGAAAACTAAAATATGGAGCTGCCACAGGCCTTCATCGGGGAAAATGTACAATTTCAGGAGTGAGGTGAGACTGAGACTAACTGCTGATCTCCCTATCCAATTTCATTCTCTTTGCATTTTGCACTTCCTGCACGCTACTACTACCTCGTTGCTGGAATGATGCATCATGCTGATATGAACAGTTGGCTCCATGACGACATCCCCTTGAACTATTAAAGTATATGCAAGGCTTCATTATTTTAGGTCTCAGATCTCTTGGTTTCTGGTTATTTGCTAATTCCTGATTTGCACTTGCTTGGTGACTGTTTCGGTTACCATATTGTGGAAGAGTCTCTTGTCTTTCTCCTCCATGTTGTTGAATCAAGCTCTTGTAGTAATTCATGTCCTTTGCTGGAGGAGCTCCAACGGAGAGTGAAGAGGAAACTGGAATGGCTGCTGGTGAAGGAAGTCGGAGATTAGGAGGTCCCACTCCAGCCCCATTTGGTTGATGGTAGAAAGGTGTGCTTGATACAGTAACTGATGATGGTGTACTGGTCACTGCCCTATCAATGTGAACAGGAGGTTGATCTAATGAAGCCATGGGAGGTGACCTTGGCTTTGTTGAGTTCGTGGCTGTTCCATAATCTGTAACCAATTTCTCAATCATTTTTGGGTTGTTTAGCAGTTTAATAAGCAAATCCTGGTCAATCATGTTTCCATGCTCATTGCTCTTCATGATTGCATTAAAGGTGGCAGATGCTGCTGCTACAACATCAGGTTCTGCTACAACAGCCATTCCAGTAGCTGGCTTCTGGTTAGGAGGATTTGTAATGATGGGTAAACTACATTGGGATGCAGATGGAATTCCGGGAGCCAACATTAGTAGCTGTTGGCTTACAGGAAGACTAAATGGTGTTGTGGAAACAGGTGGTGAATCTACTGCCATGTCTTCATCTTCAACTGGAGTAATCGGTATCAAAAGAGTCTGCCCGTCGTCATGACCCAAGTCTACTGCATCCACTGAAACAGTAGGGCTGCATGGAGACAAGAAAAACTGTTAAGTTCAAGGAAGAGTATCAGTATTACAAGAGCAAAAGCTTTACAAGGGAAGAAAAATATCAGACTTTGGAGGAATGGCAGAGGGGCGTGGATAAACAGCTTCAAGTACTCTCATCTCCCTCTGATTTTGAACCTCGGTCTCTTCACTTTCTTCCCCAGCAACCACTTGCCAAGCGACATTCAGCACAAACTGTTGAAATTAAATATAACCAAAAAAAATTATAAAAGCAAAGTAATGACTTAAAGGTGAAGCTTTCATATCAGATTTTCAGGGGCATATTTCAGTTTTAAAAATAAGGAAAATGGTCAAAATAAAAACTTCCCAAACTCTGATTTACCTGAGGCGGACATCTCCATTTGATTATAGGAATTTGGGACAACTTAATCTGCCAATGGTTAGCAGGATGAGCTCCTTCAAAGCCAGGAGGCAGATTATCATCAGACCCTAAACCAGTTGAATGCAATAGCAAAGATGTCTTTGCTTGGAGGTGATCTTGACCACCCAACCCAACTTGTGAAGGTGATTCCTCAGATAGGAACAGCTTAACCTGTTTAAGGGAGAATATCATTACAGATAGGATCATACAACAAAACAAATGATATCATTAAATGCATAATCCTTATTAAATTTAACTAAATCTGTCAAGCAACTAAAGCTTTGGCACACAGTGAAATAACAGTGTAAGCATACTTCAGTACAGAAATTTCAGAAGCGCTTTTTCCCTAACCTTGTTTCGAATTTATATCTGACTTCAAATTTAAAACCAAAAGAATATATACATGCGAAACAAAAAATAAATTAAAAAATCAAGGACTACCTAGAGGGGGAAAAAAAGATTTCAAAGCAGCTCTACCAAGACCATATATGCATAAACTGACTTCACTTCATCTGTACCATGTGCATCTTGATCCTGTCTAACACAGATTGTTCCGAGGACTATTGCCTATCTCAATTCCAGTACATTTGACCTAAAACCATTCATGATGTCACTATATGGACTAATATAGCACACTGATTGCTATCCATAACCAATTATGAACTACTTGTTTTGAAACAAAACTCCATTTACCCCATGAACTTAGCCCTGAAGAAGGAAAAAACAGAACAATAACCTCCTCAAAAACAAGACAACGGTTTGTATGTCAACAGTAACTGGGCAAGGCCACGTTTTTTAAAATAATAAAAAGTATAATTTGAGACTACTACAGGACTGGACATTTTAGGGATCAGCTTGATCTTAAGCATTGCAGGGAACTATAGGCAATCTTTTTACTCAAACATCCAGGAAATTGATTTATAAAATCTCTATTGAATCCCCATAGTTTCTGGAGGTAACATTTCATGGTGTCTAATTTGCCATAATTTTCAGTCCCTTTGCCACTGGGAAAGCAAATGACCAAAATCCAAACTCCTTCCACCATTGTTCAAATTTAACATTCGGCAAGCATAGGAGCCAAACCAAACCAACTTCAAAATCCTCTACTCCTCAACAGAAAATATAAAGAAAATGTATTTGACCATTGGGTCAGTTCCACTGGGTAATCAAGGAAATGTATATCATCATTTGGTCATTTCCACCAGGTAAGAAAGGATGAATGCTCCCATGAATCATAGACATGCTGAGACAGGATTCACTTAAAAACTCTGGTAACCATTAAATTTGGGGCTCTTTCTGAGTCATTGGCATTGCCACTAATATTGTAGCAAAACTTTTCTAATTGGCAAGGGATAATCATCTTTTAGCAACTGGGAAATATTTCATCTTACTGAATCTGATGCCAGAGCTGTCTATAAAGCCTCTGATCTGACCCTGAACCTCTGGATAGTCATGCTGGACTTACTAGAATTGTGGACAACTACTGATATCCAGTAAGGATGCATCGTAGGTCAGACACTGTGGAAAGGCATATTCATCTAAATGGCTGGCCAACCAAGGACTTCAGTCACATTTCAGTCTGGCTCTTTTGCATGCCCTAGCCATGAGTACGTAGAAATTATCATAGCATATTGGCCCTCGCATGTTGGAAGCGACTGAAGTCTTGGGTAAGTCTCCTTTTCAAAAGAAAGAAAAATACAATTTTAGAAGGGAATAAGAAAACACTGTTAAGTTGCACCACTCCATACTAATGCATCAGCATGGACACATTTAAACTTTTGCAGCTACAGAACTAAAGGAATAATAGATCCACTGATTCTACAACGTTTAACATTCATACACATACATACATATTCTTAAATTTTCTAATATATATATATATATATATATACTTTTTTAAAAGGTGGCTGTAAACTGGCAAATAGGAAAAACAATCATAAATACATCACTTAAAACAAAAAAGAGACCCTTAAAAGTACTTCAAAGAAGTAAATCTCATCAAGGGACAATTAACCATCTACTAACCCCCCACCCCCACAAAAGAATAAAACATATTGTGATGCATGTCCAATGAAAAAAGAATTTGACAAAAAGATATGATTATGGGGTAAATGAAAGAAGAACAATCACATGGAAATTCAAGCCTAGGTTCTTACCTGATTATTTTAGAACTCTTGTCAAAAGGCCAATTGAAACCAACGTCTCAAACAAAAGGCATCCACTAAAGAACATGGGTATTCAAGATCAAAGGGTAAAAGTCGCAAAGCAACTGCCATGACTAGGTACCTCAACAAATAGAAACTAGACATTTTGTCTAAATGCCATCATCTATTACACGCATATAGGTTGCATTTCAAACTACTAATGCAGCCACAATTCCACACAAACACAGTGACATATACCCAGAAAAAAATAAAAATCCACACAAACACCATGATGGTCAGCTTATAAACTCTCTTTAATGGGTCTGAATCATTTACATAACAGAACGTGTAAGATTGCATGCAACCAACACACACAACAATTACAATATGTGGGAAAACTATTGTTAACTAGCACCTTATGGAAAGAGTGAACTGATACAGATCATTAGGTCTAAATAAAGGAGATGCTCCCAGTTCAAAAGGAGCCTAAAGCCTATAAACATCTAGAGATCAAGCAGTGTTACAAATTCTTCTAATCTTTTTTTTCCACTAACCCCATTCTAAAGGTTCTTAGTACTTGACCATGAAATATAGCTAGTTTATACATTCTTAAGATACTTTTGAAAACTCCACCAGACAATTACCCAAAAAGAAGAGAAAGTTGGACAAAGTTTGGCTTCAAACTTGGTTGAAGCCTGAGGCTACAACAAACAATATGAATGTGACATTGTGACACGTGTTCACTTACCGAACCACATTTAAGTGATTATATACAATCATGACAAGGACACATGTCATCTTCCTATTATTGGTTGTAGCCTTATGCTACAACCAAATTTTTTAGTCAAACTTTGTCCTATGATATGTATTTCACTTATTACAGTCCCTTCTAATTCAAATTTCATGATTATTAATTGAGGTACCATTTCAATGTGAAACATACTTCCCTTTCTTCATATTCACAAGTCACAAAGGGCAGTTTTTCATCCAAAACAGTTTAAAGGAATCTCCTCCAATCCATTACATGACAATTCACATGACCATACAAGTTTTTTAATCACATGATTCATTAAGTCACTTAAACATGTCATATGACTATTAAATTGATCGTGTGATTGAAGTACATACTTGGTCATTTCAATTGACATGTGGTGGATGGGAGGTCCAAACCAGTTTGGAGAAAATTTATGTCCATTTACAAAATGAGTTCATTTAAATGTAAGCAAGACAACCTTCCTGTGGTAGTTTTTCCGAAAATCCTAGAAATTGATCTAGAGAGAAGCAATGCAATTTCATAAAGTTTATTTGCGGGAATTCCGATTCACGCACAAGGCCATTCTTCCAAAAATCACCTAGGGTCAATTTCACAATACATTTTCTGCCACTAAGCTCTACCTAAAGTGATATTCACCATAGAATAACAGAATATCATATAATGTTTTCACCACCCAATTCACACTCTTCTCTGCATTTTTGCTAGTGTAGCATATTCAACTTATATTAAAGAAGAAAGAACTCCCCCAATCACAACTTAGCATGGAAGATGGCCATGCTATTTCAACTGTTTGGCCAATTATCCATCAAATATGCTCATTGCAGTTTCAAAAGGCATGAAATTTTTTTTTGAACACCTACCATCTTAAGCTATGTTTTTAGCATTCATAAACACATAAAGTAATTCATATTCTCAACTTTGAGAGCTAGTACAGGATAAGAAACTGCCACCACCTTCAAAAATGTTTCCTGCAATAGTTTCACAGCATAACTCTGTATACTTTAATGTGTTTTCGGTCTTGTTTCACATATAATCAGATTTTAGTTTACAAACTGCTCATAATTGTTATATACAACTATCTGAGGCATTCATCCCACAAAACAAGTTTCTCCTTCCATTAATTGAGCAACCATCACCCTCCAGATATGATTCATGTTAGCAACCATGAGACCAAATGAGCTTGGTGTCAAGCTAATCAAACTTAATTTAAATTAGGTAGGCTTTTCAATGATCCAAAGTTTATCCTTAATCCAGATTCTACATTTGCAGTATTAAGGTTAGAGGAAAAGGGAGATTGAAAAGGGGACAACCTTGAACCATGGTGTCTTATGTTGCCAAAAGAGGTTTTAACATTACTTATCATGAATCTAGAACGTAGATAATCTATCAAAAACAAAAATTCAAAAAACTAGAAATGTATCTCTCAGCAGAACTGTGTACTCCAAACATTAATCCCCATTCTCCAATACCAAATTTTTGTTGATCTCTTTAGCTCAACTTCCTATATTGATCTATAGTTTCAGCAAGTCACTCAAAAATACCACATAATTATGGAAATGATTGAAATTCATTTTCAGCATTCAGGTTTCAAAAATATCCGTTTGCATTATCATTTGAAACAAATTTCCTCTTGGTTAGGCATTTCAAATTGCTTCTGCATTAAGCTTCAATACAAAAAAATACAAAAAAAAAATTTGATGCTTGAACTAATGTAACACTCTCATTGATACTCATTTCTTCAACTGCCAAACACAATGAATGCAAGGCAAGTATGTAAAAACAAAAACCCCCAAACCCAATGAAATATTATCAAAAACACTAAACCCACATGCTTTACACAACAAAAGGACCAGTGAACCAGACAAATCAAACAATGGCAAATAAGTCTTAATAGATCAAATAACGGCAATGAAGAAATCAAAGTAATTACATTAACAATTACAGTTCAGATAACGTAATGTTGGATTTAAATTAGACAATATTTAACGTTAATTAAACAATGATTAGGTCATTTGATTTTAAACTTGGTTTACTGAAAATGCAATTGTACTTTTTTTCTCATTTTTTCTTTACCTGACAAAGGTTTACATCTGAAGCCCAAGAAACCCTTTTCGATTTGTGCAATCCCCGCATATTTTACAGACCCAATAATATCCAAAAACTTCTTTTTTTCAAAAGTTCCAAAATTTGGGTTCGAATTCGATCACAGAGCTGAGAGAGTAAAAAACCCCCAAAATCAAAAAAAAAAAAAAAAAAATGCAAAATTTATAGTAATTTACTCTTCAGTCTCTCTCAGATTTAACCACTTCCTTCTCATCAGAAACCCTAATTTTGTATGGAAATTTACACAAAGATCGAATCGCAGAGACACACACACAGAGAGACTGAATCGAACTTACTCCATGGAAAATATATGAAGAAAAAAACCCTAGATCCTCTGCTTTGGCTTTCGCTCTTTTGTATGTGTCTCTGTTTTTTTTTTTTCTCTTTATAAAGTGTTTAAGTTTTGTGATGGGTCACGCGGTTATGAAGAGCGTGGGTTTTTTTTTTTTTTTTTTTAAATAAAAGATTGTAGGATTTGTTTTTTATACAAAATAAAAATTCTATTATAAGTTTATAACCTAATTTTAGTGTGCGTCTAGCAAAAATTAAAAGTTAATTTATTTTACTATTTAATTTTTTTTTCAACTATTGATGAATCCTACTACATTTTTTGATACTATTTATAGGTTTTATTATACTATTTTAGTTAACTTTTATCTTTATCTATAGTATTTTCAATAAAAAAAATTTCAATTTCAATAAAATAAGTTAATTCCAAACAAACCTTAAGTGTATATATACGTGAAAATTTCACTTAAAAACTTGAACTCTGATTCTTCTCTCTCCACACCTGAAGCATGTATATTTATGATGGTCAATAATACACTGTGAGCGTGAGATTTTTGGTGGGAAGCAGTGGAGTTTTGGTGAGGGTCACGCGCTGAAAATGAGAGTGGGTTTTGAGTGTTAATTTTGGGTTTTTAAGAAGACTTTGGGTCAGATTTCTGACCACAGTTTTTTTTTTTTTTGGGTTGAGTAGAAAGAACCATGATAGGACCGTAACTGACAGAAGGCAAAGCTAAGATGCAGTCAACACACTACAGCCACTGGGTCGTGTGTGGCAGCAGCCTCTTCTCGCCACGTGTTATGGACTAATTTAAAATAATAATAAATTACATTTTAAATTCAAAATTGATTGTAGTCTTGTAGACTTGTGGGTTGTAGCCTTCGAGGGATAATTTCTAATTAATCCAGCAATTTCATTTTTTTTAATTCAACCCATAATGTTTAAAATATTTCAAAAGTGTGGAGTGGTTGAGAATAGCTTTTTTTTCTATTTTTTTGAAGAAAAAAAATAACTTATTTGAATAGTATTTATCTATACTACTTATTAGGAAATTTTTCTATTTAGACTGAATTTTTATATAGTTCTGATAAGGTAAGAAATTTTTTTTTAATAACCATAAACCTTACTTTTAATAGGAACAAAACTTTGGAATAATCTGGTAAAAATATATCTCTAACTCCACTTAAAATGCCTATAAAATATAGCACTCTTCTACTAATTCATATTTTTAAAACAAACTTATCCAAACAAATTTAAAAAAAAAAAAAAAAAAACTTATCGGTCCACTTTGTATATTTTCCTTTTTTTTTTTTTGTAACTTTTATGTTAAATGCATGATACAAAATTAAACGCTATCTTATTTCCAAACCAATACTAAAAATAAAATTTGCAAACAAAAAAAAAAAAAAAAAACTTTTCCTACGCACATTCTTGATGGAAAACCAAAAATAACATTGCTCGACTTTTCTTTCCCAGAAATTCGATAGTTATTTCGTCTTAATCTCTTATCAAATTTAATTTTTTATTTTCTTTGTCAATTTTATGATTTTGACATGTTAATATGAAAAATTATTAATTATTTCTCAATATATTTGTAAGTATACATAATAACATGAATAGATACTTATAGCTCTTTTATTTTTTATTTAAAAAAAAAGTTAAAAAGTTGTCAAAGTATGAGACCTGTGGCACTTTGTTCTATGAGATGGTACGTTACTTTATATAATTTCTTTCAATGGTTTGTATTTTTTTTTGAGAAAGAAGACTAAAACTTTTATAAAATCAGCCAGGATCGGCGAATAGTACATTAACTAAGTGTGGTGGAACATCCTCCATCCACACTGACAAACCTCTGACATTTCTAGCATGTCTAGCTAGGTTATAAGCTATTTTGTTGCCGCTTCTACGTACATGGGAGAAGTTTATGCACTTACTTGACATAAGCATGGACTTAGCTGATTCCAGTAGGTGTCCAAACGATGAGAAAGAGGCTTCACTGCTGCGAAGGGAGTTGATCAACACTTCTGAATCTCCTTCAAGAACGAATTCAGCTATACCCAATTCTTGAGCAAAAGCCAAAGCCCTTGCAGCTGCCATGGCTTCCACAATGTCTGAGGAGAATGGTAGCGGCGCTTGTTCCGACAATGAAGCAATCACATTTCCTTGACTATCATGGACGGCCACTCCCAGTCCAGCCTTACCCAACTCCGGAAAAGAAGCCCCATCGAAATTCAATTTGAAGCAATTCATGAGGGGCGGACTCCACTGTGTATGTAGGGGATGACATGGAGACATAGGGAGCTGGCATGAGGATCTTTGGCTTTGCTGGAAGGCTGTCAGGGCTGATTTGCTTGTTGGAGGACCTGCGATATAGGGAACTCATTTGAACTGACTCGGAGTTGGTTGCGACGGTACCAGATCGTCCACATTATCATGGCCATTAATTCCAGATTTTTCTTTTTCTCATGCAGAACAGAAATCAGGTCACTAGTATTTGAGATGGCATGTTGTCTTCGGTCTTCAAAGCCTGGAACAACCTCCCATATTTCATCGAGCTTGGTACATTCCCATACTGCATGAATCACCGTTTCGGGCTCCATTCCGCACTGCTCACATTTGTCTTCCACTAAGATCTTTCTCCTCACTAAGTTATGCTTTAATGGTATCGCTTCCTTGCACATTCTCCATATGAAATGCCTCACTTTATTTGGAACATTAAGCCCCCAAACCTGGTTCCAAATGCCGCTTTGCCGCTGCTGGTTGGCTGAAGGAAAATATAACTTCTTTAATTTTTTTTATTCATAAATAGTAAAATTAAATTTAAATTTGAATATACAACATATAATTAAAATTAACCTACTTAACTCATTCAATCCACCAAGTCAAAAGACTCAAAACTGTCCAAATTTTCAATCAACTCGCCACTTTTAGAGGTTGGTGGTCGGAAACGATTTGAAACTTTTTCAATTCACCAATGTCTTATTGCTAATTTTTCCCTCAACTCATCTAAACTATTATATGCACAATCCTAATAACAATGGAGGATAAGAGATTTGAACTCAAATTTTCCTCATAAAGGAAAGCATGTTATTCCACTTTGTTATAAAACTCCTGACGACATAGGTTAATTGAAACCATTTGACAAATACAGTTTAACATCCAAAAGACGATACACACACACACACAAAGGTAAGGATCATAAGGTAGAATTTAAACCTATAATATTCACTTCATGAATAAAATTTTTTACCACTTAAGCTAATTAGAACTACTACCAAAAACTTTTTGTGGGACTGTAGGGAAGCTCTGCCAGTCAAGAAAAATTTGGTTCGCAGGAGGGTCCTTGATGATGAAGTTTGCTGCCACTATAACATGAAGGCCGAGGATGGTTACCACGCTTTGTGGGACTGTTCTGCACTCTCGGCAATCTGGGAAACTGACTTGATTTGGCTGTTTTGCAGGTCTAAAAAATTCTCAAACTTTTTCGAGCTTGCCAAGTTCATGTTGGAACAAGACAGAAATCCTGAGCTGTTTGCGTCAATCACATGGACAATTTGGTCTTGCCGTAACCAGCTTTGCACTAGCAACAAATCCTTTCCGTTAGCCCAGGTTGTCCCTTCAGCTAGGCAGATGCTCCACAAGTTTAAAGAGGCACAACCAGCAGCAACGTTGCAATCTCTCCCTCCTCAACGGTCTCAGCCTAAATGGGAACCTCCTCCTCCATCGCTCATCAAAATCAACTTTGACGGTGCGCTCTTCAAAGATACAGAGGAAGCTAGGTTAGGAGTTGTTGTATGTGATTCTCATGGAAAGGTACTCGCTTCCTTGGTAGAAAAGATCAAGCTGCCATCATCATCTGACAAAGTTGAAGCACTTGCAGCTGTTCGAGTTATCACCCTTGCTATGGACCTCAATCTACCCTCTTTTATTGTCGAGGGAGACTCCGAGGTGGTTATTTCAGCCTTAAGGAAAAAAGAGGACTCTTTCTCTTCTTTTGGCCATTTGATTTCTTCCGTTAAGCAATTTTTAGTTTACTGTAATTGCATTTCCTTTTCTCATACCCGGAGGTCGGGGAACTCAATTGCTCATTCTTTAGCCAAATTTGCAAAAACTATTGATGGTTTTTTAGTGTGGATGGAGGATGTTCCACCACCAGCTTCTGATGTACTTTTAGCCGACTTTGACTGATTTCTTTTTTAATATGTTGAAGATGGATTCTCAAAAAAAAAAAAAAAAAAAAAAAAAAAAAAAAAAAAAGAACTACTACCAAAAAAAGATGTGGTTTTAGAGGGGAAATATAAATTAACATAGGTCCAATCCATTGGATGATTTTTATAATTGATCTCTTATATTTTGATAATTATTGTGGATGAAAAAATTATTAATCAAATAACTTTCTCCACCATTTTTTTGTAAGTGAAAATTTTTTTTTTTTCTCCAAATAATCTAGAAGTATAAACAATGAGGTTTTACTATCAGTTTTATAATTAGAGAATTAAAGTTTTTTTATAATTTTTTTTATATATGATTATTCTGGAAAGAACTTCACCGAACTTTAAAATAAACCTAGCTAAAGTATAGGAAAATGAACAAAAAGATAAAAACGTTTTAAAGTATTGGTTTAATGAGAAACAAAGTCAGAAAATTTTAAAATATATTTAAAGGAATGATAGACCCTTGAAAAATGAATCTATTGGTCTAATTTTTTTATTTTAAAAAGGTAATTAAATTTATTAATCAACGATTTATTTTAAAAATAAGTCTAGCTTCTATTCGTGTGACTTAAAGTCTTCAAAAATAAAATAAAAAACTGAAGCACAATTAGTTTCGAAGTGTAATTATACATTATGGAACGAAATTGGTGCCTCAATAAAGTATTAATGATGATAATAACATAATATTAGTTATAAGAGGGTCAAATGTATATGAACATTACACACACACACACACACACACACACACACACATATATATATATATTGCCCTTCTATAATGCACAAGGATGAAACCTCAAATTGTTATTGTTAAAAAAAAACCTCAAATTGTTACAGTATTTTAATATGCAGCCAATTTATTTGGAAACTGCTACAAGTTACAACAAGAAGAATCGTATTAGGAATTCTTAAAGATATTGTAAAATAAATTTTTTGTCAGATAAAAAAATTATTGAAATAATTTTGTGCTAGCTCAGCCGAAAATCATCAGGCATAATTAATCCAATATTTAGGGTCTGTTTGGGATCTATATATTTTGCTGAAAGTACTGTAGATAAAAAGTAAAAGTTAGCTAAAATAATATAGTGGGACCCATGAATAGTATCAAAAAGTGGAAAGGAGCTTATGAATAGTAACAAAAATAAGCTGAATAATAAAATAAGTGACTTTTTAATTTGGAGCCAAACGCAGTCTTGATATTAAGCCAGATTATAATCCAGTCAACCTGGTTCTCAGGCCTAAGCTCTTGGTCATAGTTTCTCAGAGCTGTGCTGGCCTAACAAGTAGCCCAATCCATTCTTACTAATGTTTGATCCACTATTTATACAAACACACTTACGCCTTAATATAAAGGTTTAGACTTCAGCAAAAAAAAAAAATAATAATAATAATAATAATTATTAATGAAGTGACATGTTATAATTAGTGCATAATTAAAATTGTCTACGTGTAAACTCAAGTAAAGTGGTCTTACACTAATTATAACTTATTACATTAACATTTCACTTACTCAAACTTTACAAACCTATTGGACTAATTGTGCCCCTTCAAATTCAAACGTTGCAAGGGACAATTTTCTTATAGTCGGTTCCATACTGCCGTGTTTGGTTGTGAAGGTGTGTCGAAAACATTGATTGGGTAGGGACATAACCAACCAATGTATAAGGTGAGTAACTATATAGAATGAAATTTTTTACCGAGATCTGCTTATAAGTTATTAAATGGTAAAATGAATGAAAATTCGCAATTTGAGAGGCTCTTCTTAATGCTAAAGGTCCCAAGAATTCCCAATTGAAATTAGACTAGTTCTAGAAATGTGTTTTTGTTGTTGAGCTTGATAGGATTTTGCTCAAAATGTTTTTACTTTTCGGGAAATAAAGATAAATGGTGGAATATTTTTTTTTTATTTAATTTTTAATGTAGAAGTTTAGTCCAATCAGAGGGTCAAAAATCACACGTGATGCACACATTTATATTCTATGTCAAAGCTAACAATATAGAAGACAATAGGAGGTTTTAAGCCCAATGTAATTTTAAATTCTGACATCGATTGCAGATTTCAATAGTTCTAGGGGTTAAATGTAACCGAGGTAAAAAGTGCAACTTACCCTTTGATATTGGCAAAATCCTCAATTGGCAAAATCCTCAATCAAAAAGCTGTAGGCTAAAATCAATAATTGGATATTAAAAGAGGTAGAGGAGCAAGCTTCAGAATTAGTCCTAACCCTATCAAATAATGAAGTTGGTTCTCGCGTTCCAACAATTGTAAAAGAGATTAAACATAGCAAGACTCTTTACAATTCATTACGATGCCATTGACACACTACCAATGGCAACTTTTGTTGATAAATCCCACGATAATTTTATCCATAGAGATTCATCACTCACCAGCATATAGTGCCCACGCAATTGCTGAAATCGGGTTTGCATTATCATTAACCAAATGCTGAGTATTTCTAAAATTTTAGAAGGAAAGAGTTGGGAGATCGAGATTCAAATGATTACCCTGGTGGTAATGTCATCCTTTGTGATGTCTCATACATATATACTCCGTATATATATATATATATACACATATATAGAGTTTGAACCCCAAGTCCCCCAACTCCTCCCCCCACTACATTCTTATAAAAATACTAAAATAAAAAGAAGGAAAGAGTCGGAAACCCAAACATTTACACAACATTAAAAGACACTTATAATAAAGGCAAAAGGAAATACAGAAATCCAATTTATTACAATATTTGGTCAAAGCCTTTAAAAGATCTCAACCTTGTAACATGTAAAAACATCTGGTAATTCACCTAAATATCACACTCACAAACACTGTTAAACTTACATAATACCGGGGAAGAAATTTAATAAAAAAAAAAAATTATAAAAAATAATGGTAGTGATAGCGGTAGTAATTTACACGAAAACCTCATTCAGTTTCATATGTATGTAACCTTTCCACACAAACCCCCAATTCCATCCATGGATTAACTAGCACAATCAAAGAGGAGAAAAACCAGTATACAAAACTAAGTAGCTACCCGTCAAGTAGATCAATAATTGACTCCAACTTGCCCATCTAGGACACTGGTGATCCACCATCATTTCCTTTTGAGGCATATGATAAATTCAAATGTCTTCACCTCTGCCATTTTCTTTCTGAAAAAAAGCAGGATCAAGCAGTAAGTTACCAAGTCTTAATGCAGAGATGCTACTTTATACTTCTTACATATTCTTTCCTTTGCTATCATCAATAAGAAGAGAATTCCAGAGGCTCAAAACAAACCTCTACCCACTGTGCTTTGCTATTGCGCTAGAATGGCATCAACACATGCCAAGTGGGATACACCATAATACCATGTAGAGGACCATACTATAAATATTTGATTAAAATGCCAAATTGTGGTTAAACTTGTATATATATAATGGATTACACATCGGAAAGATGGTAAAAGCAGAGTAGTCAAAAGGATGCACAAACAGGACATGCTTGAATCACAAATCTAACACTTTTTCAGTGTGGGGAAAGGCATTCAAAGTGTCAGGAAGAATGAAAATTTAATTTGTACTTAAAGTAGCAATCCTATCAAGTAGATGATGATTACTCTAAGCATATTTTGTCTAATCAAGACGTTCAGCTAATATAATAGTGAAGAGTGTGTGCTGCAGTTCATATGGGAAAATTAAGAACGATGTGACTCATACAATAAGAGCAGGTGAATGAAATGGGGAAGTACATAAGAGTATTGTGTTAACCCTAAAAAACCTATTGAGCTAAAGAAAAAGGAAAAAAAAAAAAACTATAGGACTGCTATAAAACCATTTATACAATATGATAAAAACATCAAATTGTTGAGAAGAAACACATTCATAAAGTGACAGTAGCAAAAATGAAAATGTTAAGATAAATAATAGGGAATGCTACGAAAGATAAGGACTAAAGTCATTTGTTCAAAGGTAATTCCTATGGAAGAATAGATGAGAGAGTTATGTAAGATGGTTTGGCTATGCCGCTATGGGCAAAAGGATTAATGTACCGGTGAGAACACATGATTTAATTCAGATTGGAATGAGGGGGGAAAAAAGAGGAGGCAACAAAATTATGATTTCAAATAAGATAAAATGACAAAAAAGAATACACATGCTGACCAGGATTAGTTGGTAATGATCAGTAATCCACCCCAATTTAATTGGGATTAAGGCCAAGTTTAACTTAAGTTGAATATAAATTAACAAGACTTCAAATAATACATATGAGGTCGAGAGAATACCATGCTGATAAGTAACATTTCCCTTCGCACTCTGCTGGGCTTGAGACGTTGAACGTAAAATACGTGGAGACCCTTGCCTCCCATTTGCACCTGGTAAGGAATGTCTCTTCTTTATGTAACTGTCTCTGTCTTGCACATCTGGACTTGATCTTGGAGAGAAATTTGCTTGGAGCTTGGCTCTAGCAGATTCTGTGGCTTGCATGAAATGGGGAAGAGAACTATTAGTATTGCTCTCTATTGGTTCTTGATCAATAGGGTCTGATTTTGCTGAACCAAAGGAATTGCGTCTCTTCCCATTTTTCTCCTCTCTTGGCAATTGTTCCACACTACCTCTTGAGCCAGAATCATGATTTGGATTCGAAGGTGATTTCTTACCCCCTGACAGGGATCTAGGCTTTTGGTTGGATCCACTCTTATCACTTCTTTTCTTTTTAGATTTCACAGATACCTGACTAGAAGGCGTCCCATGAGATTCAGGCACAGTTATATGGCTTCTGGGAGAAGCTTCTGGAGATGTCCGGTATGGTTGATGACCTGTCACAGAGTCCGGCTGTCTCTGCAGATCAGCTGATGCATCCTTCTCCAGCTTAGGCTCTATCAGTGGGGTGTCCGTAGTCACAATTAGATTTACAGATTCACCATTGACATCACCAAGATTCTCTGGCTTATCCAAGACACAGGTAGATAAGTTAGATATTGAGACGGAAGATTCATCCTTGGATTCAACATCCATGTTTTTCATGCTGTTTGGATTGTCAATTCCATCCTCTAAAACTTTGGCTTCATGCTCACACTCCGGTGCTCCAACTTCATATATGTCAGGCGAATCAAGGGTAGAAGAAATAGAGAGTTCAGTGCCACATTCAGAGCCACCTACTTGAACCCTTGAACTGTGAGGGGTTGAATTTTCTGCTATACCGAGCTCCTTTGTCCTGATTACAGTACTTACTCCAGACAGAGTTGTGTCTATATGTGATTCAACTTCAGCATCTTTACCTGCACTGGTAATTGTACTAAGCTCTTCGAATTTCGACTGGGCAGCAATAAATGCAGGATTGCTCGGCTTTCTTGATCCAAATACACACTTCTTCTCTTCAGTGTCCAACTGTTCTGAGGCAAGTCTCTTCATAGAGCGTTTTGGCTGTTCAGTTTCTGTTTCAGGCTTCAAAGGAAGAAAATTGAACTCCACTTGAGAATTTGAATCTGCTTGAGTACTTTGATTTGGAAGAGAAATCATGTCCAACAAGGTTTCTTTTGCATCAGATGTATTTGTGCTTTCAGGCCGAGGCTGATCTAAATCATCTTCTGACAAAGAGGTAGGATTGTATGCCTGAAAGTTGAAGTCGTTGGGATCATAAGTAATCAGATTATCTTCGCTTTCGGATGGCACCAGTGATTCCCTATTGTTGGACTCAGCGTCCTTTGACTCAGGAGATACTTCAGATGGAATTTCAGTTTCAAAATGAGACACCAAGTTCTCATCCTGTTCTCTTTCCTGTTTTTCTGTAATTGGCTCTGCTTTCTTTGACTCAACAATATCTGGTGAAGAAACAGACATCCACCTCTCCAACCACTTCCAAGCAGAATCATGTTTAGAAGGATCACACTTAACATGGATAGGTTTGGTCTTTGGTCTTGATTCCAACAGCTTTAATTTTGAAAAGTAATCAATTTAGTCAGGCTATACATTTGTAAGAATAAATAGGCTGACAAGACTATAAAACAGCAGAAAGAAATATTGTCATACCTGACGGGCAAAACCATTGCTTAGCAGCTTCTCAATGGAAGTGTATGTTACATTAGATTCCATTGCTAATTTTTCCTTCTCCTGTAAAATGGAATAACCAGGCAAGGTTGTCTAAACATGTGATAACGGTAATTGTTGCTTATTAAAAGGATAAGAATACATTGCCTAGCATCCAATAAATTGGCAATAAACCAAGCTCCAACAGTAAACAAGATTCAGTAATGGGTCAATTATGAATCCCTAACTTACCCTGTGATACTCACCATTAATGATACCGTTGATAGTTTACAACACTTCATGAAAATTTTAGACTCTAAAGTAGATTAATGATATTACTTAGTTTCTAAAACATTATTCAATCTATCTTTTCATTCAAGTACTACCTAGTAAGATGAAAGCTCAGGGGGACATTATCCCACTATTATGTGAAATCCTGGCAGCGATTGATAGGTGGTGAATGCCTATGAACTGCAACAAAGGCTATTTGATTGTTCCAAAAGGCATAGGCAATATTTGCATGTCTGCACAATCACAAAAAGCATCTCACTCTGATTTTTTTTCATTCTACATTGTTCCATAGGTAATATTTGCATGTCTACACAAATCTTTATTAATTTGCTCACCCTTTTAGATCTTTTTTTTTTAAAGCTTGAAATTGTTTGGGTATTGAAACCTACCCTCCCCCTCCCCCTCCCCCTTCTCTAGAAAATTATTATATTGAACAAGCAGAGTTTGAAGCACTAACTTTTGTTTCCATTTATTTCTTTAGAGGGTAATATTTCAAGATATAGTTATTGTAATAGATTAGCATTTTTACAAAGGGGGCAGTGACTTCTTTTATGCGTTTATTTATTAGGCAAGTGACATTTCAAGAATGGTTATAACTTATAATAATTTATTAAACACTTTTACAAAAGGAATCCCTGACTCTTTTATTTTGTTTATTTATTTAGCAAGTTGAGATATTGTTATCATAACAGATCAACATTTTTACAGAGGGAGTTTCTGAGGTTGATAGCCAGTATATAGATTATAGCCGATTGTCAAACCAATATGAACAAGAATACTACAACAACAACAGCAAGCCTTAATCCCAAAATTTTGGGGTCAGCTATGAATCCTCAACAAATTAGTTAGGATCAGTTAAATGTATTCTTTTCCTCCATTCTATTCTATCTCAAGTCATATAAAAAATAAAAAGCCTCATCAACCCTATATGGTTTGAATTTCGAAATATACTGAGTAAGATTCCAGTAGCATTACCCAGGTCTTTGAAGTATCGGTATTGTTCTCATGCTTCCCACCTAATTTATTTTCTGGATATGAACCCTCTAGAGACAAACGAGCACGGCGGGCACGAACAAGAGCTTGCATTTTGGCAATGGCTTGAACACAACGTAGGGTTCCCACAGCATGACTTCGAACCAGATACCCACGAACAGCAGCTTGCAATTTAACAACATTCTTAAGCTTCAACAGCATTATCTGACCCTGGAAAATGGTTTTTAATAAAAAGAAAGGTAAGTATGGATACCAACCTAGCAAGTTTTGCACTCATACAGTTAAGACAAAGAGACTACCAGAAACCCTCTGATAGCAGCCTGGATGACAATAACAACAGACTCCTCTGCGTATACATCAAGCTTATTTTCGACAATAATAACAGACTCCTCTTTGCATACATCAAGCTTATTTTCGACAATAATAACAGACTCCTCTTTGCATACATCAAGCTTATTTTCATTTTCAGTAGGAACCACTGTCTCAATTACTTTTGTTTCCACTGAAGTCGACAGCTGGGGTTTCTCATCTATTGATTGTATCACTGAAATTTTCTCCAGAACAGTAGAGTTGGCTGGTTGTTGATAGTTAATATTAACATCTTCTGGGCTCTCCTTATTTGCAGAGGAGGGGGTTTCTGAGATAACAGTGTTGCTAAGCACTCGATGCCGGGCAGACCTCTTCCGGAAACTCCACCCACGTTTGTCACTTGAACCCTTGGCCTGGAGTGAAGCACAAATAACACAATTCAACACAACACAATACACACACATAAAACTGACTGCCCTCCTCTTATTGCTCTGTCCATTAATAGCACTAAGTTCCAATCTATATGAATTATGACCTCGCAACACTACTTCATTGGAAAATGGCTTCAGGAAAACTTGATAAGAGTAGGAAAAAGACAGTTCTCAGAAAAACATTATAAAAATTTGCAAGATCTGCAAATGTATCAAGTCAATTGATAATTGTACGAATGAACCCATCTCTATCTTTCGTCGCATAAATCTTTCAAACACATTGTACTCTTCCAATGTGATTTCACTCACACCTTTTTTGCTTTTTCTTTGTCCAATTATTGATACCAAATCAACTACACACTGCAATATGAATCTTCCAGTATTTTTTTTAAAAAAAATTCTCTCTTTCTTTCTGTAAATGACAAGCAGGATCAACATAATGTGCTTCACTATTCAGCAATCTTAATGAATATAACTGCTTCATTGTGAACAAGCATTTGTGCTAAACCAACAAAGAACTGATTGTAAGAACTCAATTACTCATAATGCTAGTAAAAATAGTAAGTCCAAACACACTGCATCAAATTTTATTTATTTTTTAAATAAAAAAAATCAGAATCATCATTGCTTAATTACTGAATAAACCAAATCAGAAACAAGAAATCCCTCAGATCTTAATATATACATATATAAGAAGAAATCAAAAGCTCGGCTTTAATTCAATCACACAGTTGCACTGAAACTCAGTTTAATTTGATTTGACTTCTCAGATCTTAAAAAAATACTACAAACTTTCCAATAATAGCATTTTTGTAACCAATACAAATCTAACAAGAACACCAAACCAAATCACAACAGAAAGAAAGTCAACGAAAACAAAGAAGACTGAAACCAATCAGGTACCTCGGAGACCTCGAGATCATCCTTGTCCTTTGAATCGCTACCGCAGGTGATTATTTTGAAGCATGAGGTAGATTTCACCATATTTTTCTGTCTCTCTCTCTCTCTCTCTCTCTCTCTCACACCAGCCACCAAGACTCTCAGTCTCAGTTACTCTCTCTCTCTCTCTCTCTCTCTCTCTCTTTCTCTTTCTCTCTCTTTCTGTGTCTAACTGAGACAACAAAAACAAAACCGCCTTGGAAAGTAGAATGTTACTAAAACGTAGTAAAGTTTAAAAGAACACGGACCTCAAACACGTTCCTTAAATCTAGCTAAACTCTAAAATTGGAGTCCGCCATTTATCGAGTCCGCTCCGTTGGTTCCAAAGCATTGTCCTGTGTCCGTTGAGAAAAGAGAGAGAGATAGATAGATAAATGAAAAGGCTGTGTCAGACTCAGATCTCTACACTTTACTTTTCTTTTTTCTCTTTTGCTAAAATTTTATTGGAAATGAAAACAAAACTAGGTATCTTTCTTATCTTATCCACCCAACTTTAAATTCACGAGACTCGCGATAAATTTACGTTTTCTTCAGTAAATTTCGTGGTCTAGTCTGGTGTGAACTGTGGACTGAGTCCACTACTCTACTGTGTAGTACAATGTTTTACTTGTGATAGAAGTATTCAGAGTTTGCCGGTGTATCCATATCCAAATTTGGATCAGAACTGCTTTTTTTTTTTCTTTTCCTTTTTCTTTTTCTTTTTTTCTTTTGAGATAGGGTTAGAGAATTACAAATTAGTTGACTATTTTACTATAATTTTTTTAAATCTTATAAATTATTTTTCATATTTGATTTGATTTTGTTACATCCTCAAGTTTAAATAGACGTCAACTCAACTATCAGCGTTTGCTAAATTTTTTATATTGCAATAAAATCTAATCTACTCACGTCGGAATGGATAAATGAAGTTTTAAAAACCGAATGATAAAGTTAACCTTAAAGCTCCTTCTGTTTTCTTAAAAATAAAAAAGTTAACCTAAAAGTTCTAAAATATCTTAATCCTTCACGTACTCAAATTCACAAATTCGAAACCACTGCATACATAGAGCTTTGACATAACTAATAATATGACCGTTGATGTTGTCATTAGTGTTGATAAAAATGATGATGATGATGATGGATAACGTGATTAGCATTAATAATAAATAAGCTACATGGATCATATGAAAGTAAGATACTGTAATTATTTCTTAAAAAAAAAAAAAAAAAAGGATAAGGTAACTTTAATAATAATTTACAACATTAACATTTGCAGAAAAAGATTGTGTGCTGTTACTCATTATTTTATCCACTGCACTTGTTGTTTTGTACTGATAATTAAGGTTGTAAAAGTGCTCTTGTTTTAGGTATGGTCCACTACCTAGCATTAGTCTGGTACCAATAATAGTAAAGTTTTTGTGCTACCAGTCCTATTATATGATATCTCATACGACCAGAACTTTATCAAAGCTGGGACATGGGGGGCATGAGAGGGGCAGAAAAGGCAGACAAGATTTTAACTGTTCAAGATACACTCTTTCTTTTTCTTTTTTTTAATTTCAATTTTATAGAAAAATCGATGTAGATCTTTTTGCAAGTAAATTTAGAAAAGGATAGGAGGTTTAGATTAGATATAAATATTATGTTCAAATCTTGTTAAGGGAAAAAAAAAAAACAATTTTATATGAATTACCATCAATTATTAGCTTAACAAAACAAATATTGAATAATAAGTTGTTGAAAGGTCTATGGCTTGGGTTGAAAGGACACCCTCACACGCCATTGATTGTTGACCTTGACAAATTTAATACTTGAGAAAGGTACCCGAAACTAAATTCTACTCATATGTTAGATAAGGCTATATCCATTTTCCACTACAATGCTAAAATGAGAATTTTAAGCGATTACCTTTCTTTTTTTACTCATAAACTATCAACTATATATATGGATAGATTCTCAAAAAAAACTATATATATGGATATGGTTATTTACTTATTTGTAGGTCTCGTCTTTTTCCCCCTCTCCCTTTTACTAGTTCGTGAATAAAAACAAAACACACAAACATGCATTATGGTGCTCACAAGCAAGCATTGAGCCAAATTTTTAAATCCATCATTAAAAAAATGTTTACTTATCTTTCACTGATTTTTTTTTTAAATATTAATAATAAAATACAAGGTCTCTTTCAGAAACCAAACTCCCTTTCTACCTCACCTATAAACCAACAAAAATACGTATTTCATTAATAAATAAATAAAAGCAAAGCAAAACAAAACAAAACCTCTATAAGAATTTTTTTTGGTAAAATATAAAAATTGTTTATTCTTGATTAATCTATTTGAAGGGGGGGAGGAATGTGGTTTGTTAACATAATTATTTGTTATTGTGATGTAATGAATTTACTTAATGATTATTTTCAATTAAATTATGAAAATATATTGAAAAGAAAAGGATTTGTTTGAATATGGTAAAATTTATCATTGAAATTTATATTTGATAGGAAAATTTTGATTGTTTTATATAGATTAAAAGTAGTTTTAAATGGGATATAAAAAGAATAGATAGAAGTAGATTTAGATGGATTTGAAAGAATTTTAAATATGCTTTATAAATAGTTCTAAAATAAATGGACACTTGATATAAAATTATAGGACGCGAAGTTGAATAAAATTAATAGTGCAATTAAACTAATTTGAATCTTTCATCGCTCTTCCAATTTAATGTATGTATGGTATGAATTTGAATTTTTTATTAATCTTCCACTTTAATATCTATATTTATCTATACTGTTTATAAGATGATTCATTTCTTTGGACTGGAGTTTTGTGTGGTTCTTAAATACTCCTATACTCTACTTTTAGCAGAGACAAAACTTGAGAACAATCGGGTAAAAATATATCTCCAATTCTACTTAAAATGCCTACAAAATATGACACTCGCCTACTAATCCATATTTTCAAAACAAATTTATCCAAAAAATTTGTTTAAAAAAAAACTTCTTAGTCCACTTTGTATTTTTATTTATTTTTTACTTTATTAAGACTCACGAAAAAAAAAAAGCCCTCTCAAATAAAAAAACAAAAAAAGGGGGGTTCCACTATAATTTTCCACCCCTTTCCCTTAACATCATGTATAGTTCTTAGGTTCTATTAATTATATTATATTATATATATATATATATAATATTTGATAGTTGGGATTTGAAAATAGTTGAATTCTAGACTTTTTGTTGAAAATATCATGAAATACTAATTGAATTACAAATATTGGTGATTGCTTCAAATTTTTTATAGGAAAAAAAACTAACAAATGATGCAAAACTAGTGAATTGTGGACATTTATATATAATATTATGGTGTAAAATCTTTGTGACTTTATTTCATTGTACATTTAATATGTAAAACTAGTGACAAAGACATGTTAAAACTAACATGGATAATCATAATATACCAATAACCAAAAAAATACAAAATACAAAATACAAAATCCTAATAAAAAAGGACCACATGGGCATGCATGGCCATCCATTATGGGTTAGTGGTCCATTATTTTTTATTTTTTACATTTTCTTGTTTAGGTAGCTTGGTTTATATCTCGTTTTAGCAAATAATGCAACTTATCACGAGTCTATAACATTGTATAATTGAGGGATAAAGAAATGGAAAGAGAGGCAATGGGGTTGGGGCCTTGGGGGGGGGACCCAAACTCAACTCTTCCTTTTCATGTGGGTGTAGGTATTAGAAAATGAAATAAAAATAAATAAATAAAAAACGGTGGCTTATGACTTATGAGGAAGCAAGTAAATGAATGGGGGTTGGCAGTCTCAGTTTCCCTGTAACAACTAAGATAAGCCTATTTGAACCAAAATAAATAATTTTTTCTAATAAAATAATGTTAGCCCAATGGTATCCATCTAATCAATTTTGACAGCTCTTTTGTCTTTATTTGCCATGTGGCTTTCTGGAATGTTAACACGTACGAGCACATGGGGTGCCCTAAGGCCACTCTGGCTAGCTGTATCAGAAAATTATCTGCTTTGTTTACAAACCAAAACCCATACCCATGTTTTAGCTGCAATGCTCCAAGTGGGATGCCATGAACCAGTCATGTGGGGTTGCAAAATTATGCTCTGAGGCTGATAGGTTGGAGTTGGACTTACTCAAAGCTCTTACGGACTTTTTGGTGTGAAGAATGAACCGTTGGGCACATGGTATAAATTTTGGGTGGTCCAAATTTGTGTATACAGTTATATATAGTTATAACAAATGAGAAAATAAGATTTGAATACTAAGATTAGTATAGCAGATTCCAATTGTCTTAATTGATATAAAACCTTCTGTTTTAGAGGAGGAGATCTTGTTCGAATTTCGTTTATAATAAAAATCAATTGATTTCTTCACCTGATAATAAAAGTAACTATTATGAAACGAACACTATAGGTTAAAATTCGACAATATATATATACTAATAGTTTAGTTCTTCCTTATGAAAAAAAAACCGAAAATTTTAGTATATTGAATAAATAGGAAGAGACTTCAAAAGAATTTAGTAACCCAATAATCATTAACCTAACCAAAAGAGAAATTTCTTATATATTTCATGAATTTTATTGGATATTCATATTACTCTTAAATTATTCAAACTATCTCTCAATTTAAAGCTCTTTGCCTTCGGTTCCCACCATCAAAATAACACTATAATTGTGTTTCGACCCAACCGAAAAAATTTTCAATTTATATTAATGGAGCTGGGAAATGGCCCATCACAATCATATGAACAATTTACTACACCTTTTAAAAGCTAAATGATCCATGAATTGAACTTGCCATAGCATGTGCCCATGCATTAACCATGTATCAGCTCACTCTTAATAGGGTTTGGAACACAAATTGTACTGATGTTGATAAGGACGTGCCTCATTCAGTCCACTACACCTGCCCCTGCATGCCAGAGCACTACAATTAATCATTGAGCACATTGTAATTATGTGAATTTGGACCTTGGAAAGTTTGAGCACCTATGAGTACCAGCATTTCTCTATAAATACCTCTGATATAATAATGCTGAGAATTTTGTATTGAACCCTCTTATCCCTCTCAATTTAGAGTTTATATAGTTTGAAAGTGTCAATTGATCAAATTCCTACTAGGAGATCGACAAGTTTGCTGCTGCTGACCCCCTTCCTATGAGGAGTGCAAATCAAAGTAAAGTTTTTTTGTTGTTGTATATACTTGTCCGGTATCTCGTGTGACTATTTCATAGAACATGCTTTTTACGGTTCTACATGTATGAGACCAAAAATCCTGTAAAAGATCTAGCATATAAAGTGGGTATAAGAGATAATTTACGCCTAGATGGAGAGGGTATCTCATGGAAACTTGTTAAGTTATTTTTTAGTATTTTTAACTTGTGTTCTTTTTATGTATTATAATTTCTTATTTTTGTTGATACAACAGTGATCTCGTGTGCTTGCTCTAGGCGTTAGTGGTAGGACTCACATCATTGTGAGATGTTTACACTTAAAAAAATAAAAAAAATAAAAAAAAGATGAAGAAAATTGAGAATAACCCATCTTAGTTGACTATTTACACTATATTAAGAATTAAGATAGATACCCACTTTTATTAAGACCCTTGTTCTCTTCTAACAAAGACGCATCCTCTGATACTCCCAGTGTTGATTGTGTGCGTAATATTTTTCTATCGTTTGATGCAACCCGTCATAGGTAGGGATATGAATTACAATGCTTTTTTTCCCCCCCGAGTGAACAGAGTCATAGAGGAGGGTTTTTTTTTCTGAGGAATCTGTAAGAACGAGTCATGGAGGACTTTAGGACTCGTTTGTCTGAGTTTATTTTCAACTAACTCCAGCTTATTTAGAATATGTGTAAATTTTAAAAACATATTTTTTGTTAGGTACAACTGAATTTTTATTCAGCTTAGTTTTTAAGTCCAATAAATTAATAGAAATAGACAAGCGTAGAACTTTTTTTTTTTTTTAAGAAGAAACGAGCGTAGAAGTTAGAACTATTATAAATGGATTATTATGACTACTTTCTTTTTGCTGAGAATGATACGCACGTATATGTATAAACTTGTTGTTACGTGACTGATTTCCAACACACCAACAATGATTTTGGTGCTCTTATAAAAAAGAATCTTATAAAAAAACAATGACTTTGTGCTTGCATACTTCGCACAGTTGTGAAGTCTCCATCGTTTCACTTGTTTTCCTATCAATGAAGACACCTACCCCTTATCAAATCCATTTTTTTATTCAACGACAAACGTTTTACTTCTTAAATAATACTCCTTGTAATAGGAGTAGGATTAAAAACCCCAATCGAGGGAGTCACAAATCACAATCATTAGAAAGGGTGTGTATATATGGTCATGCCCTATATCTCCTTGTAGGTGGAGAATTATTTCAACAATCAACCATGTCGTTTAGGTACAACGGCACCATATGACTGTCCACCATTTGGGCCTCATCGCGCTTAAAAGTAATTCTGGTGGAGCCCTTTGTCACATGGGGAACGCACCATTAACACAGTGAATTGATACAATGTTCCTTTCAGAATTTTTCAGGACATATTACCTCTAAAGAGAAGCAACCAAATCATAATAAGAAAGACCATGACCCCATGGGCTTTCATGCTTTGCCAGGTTTCTTTAAAAGGTTGCACAAGCACTAGTGTGATACACATGGTAAGCTGAAAATAGACTAAATAGTTATTAAAAATGGTTTAATTCTTATATGGGTCTCTTACGATGTTTGAGACTGTATGGGCCAAAGTAAAAGGAAAAGAAACTGTGTGTGCGCGCTCAGATGATTCCATTCCAAAGTAGTTGTATAGCTAGCTTTTTATTTGCGTTTTGTTTTACAGTGTCAAAACAATCATCCTGTCCAAAAACAAAAGTAGAGAGAAGGTGATTTTGCCATCTCAATTCTGTGGTAGACATATAGGGAAAAGGAATTATTGAACGTGATATATTCGAAGAATCTCAGACTATTTGTGGTTTTATTCATATTCAATCATATTTATAGGGGTATGTCTGTAATAGGTACATGGTTATCAAAAACAATAGGCATAGGCTCTGTTTTTGACTTTTTACTTGCGTCTACGATAACATTGTCTGTTGGGTTTCAAAAGATCTAATCTATTTGGATGGGCTGGTTTTGTGAAAAACAGCTTTATGCATTTGTCGTTCTTAGAAGTTTGGCCCTAAGATCTGTTGTGCAAGCCCTCAACCATGGGAAAGCTATCTTGCGACCATCATATGGTGGCCCCACATACTTGTGGGACCTATGTATTACTAGGGGAATTTTTATTTTGTATAACCATAATATGCAGCATCCTTAAGGGATGTTAAATATCATTTATACATTTAATATCGCATCATGAGAGACATTGCATGTATCAATTACACGATATATTTTTTTCTTCATCATGCCTTCTAAGTTAATTTTAGGATCTTAGTATTATGTATAGTGGTCACATGCAACCATTGTCACACAAGTGCACAACAGATGAAATTCAAGGATGTATGATTCCTACTATTTTTGAGAGATTGGTTGCTTGTTTACTTTTGGCCGTAATGCAAAAAGACCCTTCGAGTTTAGGTTAATTGCAAACTCTTACCCCTGAGATTTAAGAATTGCCCAATTAACCTATCTATCTTAATTTTCATTTACTATAATTGATGAAAAATTGTCACGTGGTGTGAATGAGACTATATTCCTAAAAATAAAATAATTTTTAAAATAATATGTGCATAGCATATGACTTTTTTTTTTTTTTTTTTTTTGTTAGTCAACTATAGTTAACAAAATTGAGATGGAGGGGTTAATTTGGACAATTCCTAAATCTCAAGGATGATTTATACAAAACTAATAGCACAAGAGGTTAGTATGCAATTGGCTCAAACCCTAAGGGGTGTTTTTGCATTCTGCCCTTTATTTTTTATTCTTGCACATTTTGTTGTAAGATTAAAGATGGGAAGTGCTAAATTGCCAATTGTAGTTTGTGTTGTCCTATAGGTTTATCTATTTATTTATTTAAACTATGTTTGGTTATGGTGAAAAGGTAATAGAAATTGTGGGAAGGAAAATGGAGAGAAAAATATGATATTTCCAATGTTTGGTTGAGTTGAAAAATGATAGGAAAGAAAATGGGAGTGGATGGAATTTTCCACTGGCCTCACCATTTTTTTGAGTCATATATAAAATATAAAATTGTTGATTTTATCATTAAAATGTCAACAATACATATATTTCAATTTAACAACACGAGTATAATTGTCAAATTTTATGATATATTATCATTTTATCTTTTTTTTTTTTTTTATCTAAAAAGAAAAACTAACTAACAAATACAATGGATTATCTATTTTTTATTCTCCTCCCCCCTCCCCTCTCTTTAACCCTTTTAGCTTGTACCGCTACCATCTACTTTCCTCTCTTTCCTAACTTTGAAATACACCATAAGAAAAGTCTTGATGGATGATGCATCCTCAACACATGTATGGCCCATGGAATGAGGGCCGCGGATGGGCCTAGTAGTGATGGAAAATGAAATCGGGGTAGAGTCGGCAATTTGGGGTTATGGGTTGAGCACTGTTAGGCCCATATATATGTAACATGTTTCTAATGAATAGAAGATCTCAAGGCTAGCCCAAGTCTTTTGTTGACCTTACGTCTGCTATTGTAGTATCCAATTATTAAAAAGTTCAAGTAAATAAATTTTTTAATTTTATTTTTAGGATAAAATGTCAAAATTTCATTCAACCACAAAAACTATGCAACTGGAGCAACTAGTACAAGCTAGAGGAAACACCTCCAACCGAAACCAACAAGGGACAACAATACAAAAGTTTCTGCTATATTTAAATTAGTTGTCATATCCATTTAATTCTCCAAAACAACTAAAACAAAGGAAAAAATGGAAGAAACAAATTCCTATGGAAAACAAAACATCAAAAAATACTAGGAACTAAAGCAAGACTGCCAAAATTAGCCTCTACATATTCTAGAGCATGAGCAGTAGCTTTTTTGGCTAAGGATGCAGGATCAAGCTTTAGAGTGCCTAGGCGAGCTTCATTCCGCTTGTTCCAAATCATCCATCTTTGGTCAACCACATCCACAAAGGACAAATTTGAGCATTGGAACATTATTTCTCAAGCCTGTAAAGTTTCACACCTCTTCAGCATATGGGTAGCACAGCAAGACATGGTCTATTGACTCCTCCCCATCTTCACAACATTCACATCCAACATCATACAAAATTTTCCTCCCAGTCAGATTATATTTAGTTGGCAATTTATCTTTACAAGCTCGCCAAATGAAAATTTTAATTTTGTTACAAACCTTAGCTGCCCATAGTAAATAAACCAATAACAAATAAACCAGTCAAACACTTTTTGTTTTTAGAAGGAACTAGTCGAACACTTAACAATACCACGTTGCCTACATTTACAAGTCATTTGTAGATCTATCATCTCAAAATGAACTCACATATTATGCCAGTTTACTTGAATAATATCTTTTATAATAGTCTCACATTTTGCTTTAACAAATTGGTTAATACGATAATATTGATTTGTTTTTTGTGTAAATAGGAATTTAACTTTAGACATCTTATTCAATTATCATAAATTTTAAGAGTTGACTTAATTGGAACTCACAATAATATTAAGAGATTGAAACTTGAAAAACTGAAGCCCTGTAATTCTTTTCCAGTTTTCCCCAAATTGAACTTGTAAAAAATGTTTGACTATGCTTTCAAACATCATGGTAATAATAACTAATTAATAACACCCACTTTTATGAATTTAAAAAAAAAAACTATTATACTTTTTTTTTAAATGAAAAACAATGTGAATGCTTGAATAGTTGAACCTGATAATATAAGCTCAAAAATAAATAACATTATCTACAAAATGCAACAATTAACTTGTCAACTATAAAATATTATTATGTTCAGGGGCATAGCTAGGATTTTTTACATGGGGGGGTCGATTTTCGACGACGATGATTATCATTGTTGTATGGACAGTCTATATTTTTAGATTGATATGGACTTTCTTTGAGATAAGCTCGTCGGATTCATCTTATTTGTTGATAGAAAATTCACATATTTGTTTACGTGATCCTGGATCACGATATATCTCTTCGGATTGAATTCTTGAACATTTGGAAGGGTGTTCATTAGGCATTGAAGTATCAACATTTATTTCTACAGCCACATTTGTTTCTACAACCATAGGTGTCATAAATTCTAAATTGCTAACATTTTTTTATTAAAGAATGCATCAATTATTTTTTGTTTGCTCATAATTCTTTAAGCTTTAAGAATATGACTCAAAAATTAACCTGAAAAGAACTTAAAAAATAAAATCTTAATTATAAATTTTTACTTAATTATATGGATGTTATTCGTACTTAAGAAAAAAACAAAATTTCCAATGTAATTTAAACAGTCAACCTATCATCATTCCTATTATTAATTATATGGATGTTATTCATACCTCCCCATGCCTTCAATCATATATTTCTCTAAAAATCTATGAAAAATTAAAGTGCATGTAAATATTTAAGTAAGCGTATATAGTTGAGAAGAAAAAGAAAAAGAAAAACACTAAAAAAAGAGATGAAGGTGTAGTGCTGAAGAAAGAAAAGAAAACTAAAAACTCACCATCTGAATGATTTATTTTAAGAAAGCAAGAAGAAAGAAACTAATGGTCAGGTTTTTTTTTTTTTTTTTTTTGGGATTGTGAGGACTGAGTTTGAAAGGAGGGCTGAGCTGAGGTTTTGTTTTGTTTGGGGGCTGCTAGTACCAGTGGAGTAGGCGGTGGCGTGTACACAGAAGACAATAAGAGAATAAAAAGAAGAGAAATGATATATCTACAATATTTTCACAACATATCTTAAGTGGCAGATTGTTACTGGTTGTTATTGTTGGAACAAAAAAATAATCTTAGTATTAGGTTCAAATTTGAACCAATAACAACTAACCACTTATAATTTATAAAAATGCTGTAAAAATTTTGCGAACATAGCACCTTTTTAAAAAGAATAGCAAAAGAAAGGGTTCTGATTTTGAGATTAAGAATGAGTGGTAAAATGTTATTTTGTTGGGTAGTGTCTTTGGGTATTTAAATATAAGGGGGCCATGTTTTGTTTTATTAGAAGATAAAAGAGGCCTACAATTGACACTAAAGCATGCTGGGGTCTGGGAGTGAATTGAATAGAAATGGGAGGGGGGGGGGGCGGGATGTACATCATTGGGAGAGCCAATTAAAATTTCTATGTAGGCTGGTGGACTTTTTTTTTTTTTTTTGGCAGGGGCCACGACCCCACCAAGAAGCAACGTGGCTCCGCCCCTGATTATGTTAGAGGCAAATTTAATATTTTTTTTGAGTGAATTTTAGTTAACTCAAAAAAATCTGTTGTTATTTCTGTTGTTGCGCGCAATGACAAGTGATGGCTTAAAAAAGTAGAAAGAAAAAAAAATTGCAATCAGCCAATCACTAATTATATAATTAGAAAACAAATTATTCAGCAAAAATAAAATTAGAAACCTATTTTAAAATCTATAAAAATAAAAATAAAAGTAATGCTATAACCACAAATTATTTTACAACATTTTTACAAACTATTGATGTGGTAAGTTCTTATTAGTTCTAATATGGGTCCATTACTAACATCACATTTATGTTTACTAATAATTATTTAAAAATTACTAAAATCACATTAACGATTGTAAAAATATTGTAAAATAATTTATGTATGTATCGTTACTCTAAAAATAAATCAAAACTACGCCACTGCTTTATTATCATCTGAGTCCAAAAAGCAAATGCGGTATCCGCGAATCCAAAGAGTTTTGACGATGACTGTACTACAACTAGACTAGACTAGTGGAGAAAAGTAGAAATTAGAAAAATCTCATGACAGCGACTCGTAAACTGAAAAAAGAAAAGAAAAGAAAAGAAAAAAAGCCTTAAAAAGAAAGAGAAAGAAAAGCGGAAAAAAAAGTTAAAATTATGCCAAAACAATGCGCTACAAAATCTAATCCGTAATACATTTTCTCTCTCCTTCTTTCCACGAAATTTATTTCCCATTATTAATAAAGAGCCCCTATTCTCGGAAATCCCAAACAATCCCTTTCTATTCCTTCTCTTTTTTTTATGTCTTACCGATTTTTAGGGTTTCCTTCTTCATCTCTCTATCTCATCGCTTCGCTCCGCTTCGTCCTAGACCCTAAATTTCCACTGCTACTCTCTCTCTCGGATCTCTTCTACTAGCCGTTACCACCGTTTCCCGCCCAATTTCAACTTCATCAAAGCCGCCAGTTCCTCTTCTCCTTTTTTCTTTTTTCAAAAACTGACCGTTAGATCTGCTATTTTAAGGGAACGAAGCTCAAAAAAAATTTGACCGTTGGAAATGGCTGCGGTGGAGGCGGAGAAGAAGGTTGAGGTTGAGGAGGAGCAGGAGAAGAAAGAGAAAGCCGGTGAGCTTTTATTCTGTGGCGGCACGTGTTGGGACGCGATCGGTCGCCGCAAAGGTAGCATCGAAGGCAACTTGGTCTCTCCGACTCGCCTTCGTCCACTCCTCGGTGTCAATATCCGATTCGTCGCCACTGGTTGCGGTAACTTTCTCTGTCATTTCGTTTTTCAAATTTTTTTTTTTTATTTTATTGGTTGTAGAAATAGAATGATTCGATTTTGACTGAAATGCGATCAATTTTGGTATGTTAAATTTTGTGTATTTTTTTTGTGTATTGATGTGATGTGATGTGGATATATAGCATCGTGTCATTGCGTGGCGTTGGATGTGGAAGGGCGTTGCTATACGTGGGGGCGCAATGAGGCATGATGATAAGACTTTTGAACTTGAATTTTATGCATACATACATACGTATATATACATACATACATGTGTGTTGTAGTATATTAAGTCATGAAGCTTTGGTGTGCAGAAAGGACAACTTGGTCACGGAGATACACTTCAACGCGATAGGCCGACCGTAGTTTCTGAACTTCTAAAGTAAGCTACTGTTTTGTCATTGGAATGAAATCAATTTCTTGCACTGTTTTTGTTCCAATCAATTGAAGCGGGTACGGAATTGGAGTATCTAATGTAACTTGCTTATCAAAGCTTTGTCTTTTAAGATGGCAGAAAAATTCGATAGTCTAACAAAAATCTGACAGACATTAGGTTTGCCTACCTTGTTTACTTAATGACTCTAGTAGCAAGACTCATTGAGTGATGTTTATGATGAACGTTTGTGTGCTTAACAAGGCTTGCACATTTGGAGATTGCTTGACTGTTGTAAATTCTGGACTTAAAATCACTTCGTAGAACTTTTAAGCCGCTACTTATTTATATGTTATATCATTCAAGTTGTTATGGCTTTGCCTTGAAGGTACAAAGTCACCAAAGCTGCATCAGGAAGAAGTCATACAGTGGTGGTTACTGCAGATGGAAATTCCCTCTCTTTTGGCTGGAACAAACATGGGCAGCTGGGTTCAGGCTCTGTACGGAATGGTAGGTTCATTTTTAAGAAATTGGTTGTATGACATTTCCAGGAGCTTGCATTTGCAATTTGGATAGCAATTTTTTTGCTAGGGCTGGTCACTTTGAGGTTCTGCTTCGCTATTTGTAGATTTAATGGGTAAAATTTTACTTCATATGAGGCAGGGTGCATCGATATCTCAAAGTTTCCTATTCATGCTTATCCCCTCTGTAGCTTGTGGCAAATATATCTCATTTCATGCTGAAGTGGGGTAGTTTTAGGACAGTTTAGGAATTGCATGAAGAATTAACCCTCTACTCACTGTGTGTAAGATTATGTGATTTCAATTTAATGGTCCATGGGCAAAGTGTGATTCAAGGATGTACGATGTGCTTTTATACAAGTTTCCCTTTGGAATTATATTGAATGCAGATTGCTGAATCCATTATTTGGGTTCACAGTTTAAAATTATTTGTCAACAAATATCATGTGATTTTAATTACAACAGGTTGTTTTTGTTGTTGTTGTTAGTTTGCCTGTGGGAAAACATGTATTCTTGTTAATGTTCTTGGGCTTGTTTCTTTATCTCCATGAGACATCATTTAGCAACTAACCACCAGCTGCTTTACATTGTTGCTTTGTTGTTTGTAGAAATTGAGTCATCTCCTGTTCGCTGTCTTGTGTCCGAAGTAAAAAATACTGCTTGTGGAGCTGACTTCACTGCGTGGTTATCTTCTGTTGAAGGAGCTTCTATACTGTATGGTTTGTGGATGCTTTTCTATTTTTTGTTTTCTATATTTAAATTCTTGGTGCCTCCTGGGTATGAGGATAAATTGCTTAGCCCTTCAAGGGTGAAAAAGCCCCTAGATTACCCAGTAACTTGTTCTAGCGGATGGGGGTCAGTTGCCCATAGGAGTTTGATTAATAGTGAGGATTGTTGTACAGTATTCTTTGTGATGTGCAACTAATTTGAGTGAAGTTATGTCATAAAAATAAAAAATAAAAATAAAAATCTTGGTTGTTCAGCCAATTCTTCATGCCTTTGTGGTTCCCAATTTATTCAGATTAGTTGCTGATTTGCAAAGTGTTTGTTGTTTCTAGGACGGCAGGTCTTCCACAGTATGGACAACTTGGGCATGGAACAGACAATGAGGTATGCTATTATGTTTTTCTGTTTACTTTTAATACTCTTCCCTTGATCTTTTGACAACCTGACACATAGTTGCTATGTGTCAGGGTTATGGGATGATGAATGCAATTATTGCTTTAAGTCTTGGTCATAGTGGCATGTTTCCTTACATGTATTTTTACTTGTGCTCTATCGTCTTCATATATATTTTTGGGTCTTACTTCTTCTATGACCAAATTTCCCAAAGACCCCCCTCCCCCTTTGGATGACTTAATTTGCACCTTTTATCCAGCATAATTAATTTTTTTTAATGAATTTCCTTTATATATTTCTTTTTTATTTATATCATAACTAATAGACTAGTGTTATTTTTTATGTCAAACTTTCTTTGAAAAAGGAAAAGACAATCTTTCCTATTTTATTGGTGTTTTTTAAAGGTCCAAAACTGATAGAGGAAAAAAAGGTTGGAAATAAAAATAATAATAAAGAAGTATGAGTTTTAAACAAAAAAGAAAAAAATATTGTTACTTCTTAAAGATATATAGAATGATCAAAGAAGCTCAAAATTCATAATGGGATAATATTCTTCTTCATGAAAATTTGTTTATAAGTAATAAAAATAATGATAAGTAAATAATAAACTCCAAAGTTTAATATTGTCTTTAAGTTAAACATTGAAGTTTAGGTGCATATATATTCACGGTATAATTCCTGTATCAAAAATATATAATTACATTACAATTTTAAAAATGTTACAATTTGATTATTTAATGAGTATTAACCAAAATATCACATTTCAGTTGAGTTGTATGTTATGGTTTTTTTTTTTAGCTACTAGAAATCCTTTCAAATGAATTGTAAGTGGAATTTGACTAAAATAAGTGCAAATTGGCTTATTCATTGTAAAAATAAAAAAAATAAAACCCTAAAAGATAAATGTAATATAATGAATATGTTTTTGTGTGGAATTTCTTACATTAACCCAGTATTCACATGAATGGTATTATTTGTATTGGTCTCATGTACTTGTGTATATGCGTGTGGGTGTGTATGTTTCTTATAAATTTGTCCCCCCACTCCTCATCACTGAGTACCACTAAAAGTTTAATGGTAGTAAGTGGTGCATAATACCTCCCATTAGCTGTATTAAAATTGAAAATCTACTGATTTTTCATTCTAAATCTTCAGGTTTTTATTGACTATTAAGCATTGGAGTGTTTGCATATTAGAAACTTCTTGTAGTTGTATTCTTTTGTTTTCACTGCATATTCTGCCTATTCCTTTGTGTAGTCATAGAAAGTAATCGTCTGGTCGTATATTTCTTGGAAACTTTATGGAAGACATTTCTTTCTAAAAGGCATCTTGATCCCCTCAGAAAGTATCAACCGTTTCTAATAGGATCTTCCATGATGTAAAAAGCTTTGATACCAGCTGAGTATCACACTATGAAGTTGATGCAACACAAAAACTTCTTAATGGAAAGAGGGGGGGAGGGGTGGAGCTGATCCTGGATATGCTTATAATGGGCAAGATATAGGATTGGAATTAGGATTTAGGCTTAAAAAGAATAAATGATCTTTAGTTTTCTAATTCATCATGAATGCTCAATACAGAGCTATTAATGTACTTTAAGCTGTGATGAGGCCTTACTCCTTAGCCAAAATCACTGCCGACATTTGAAGCCTCTTAAATCTTGCATTGCCTAGTCTCTGTAGCCATTACCCTGGATAAAATTGTCATAAATTTATACACAGACGCACACAGAGACACATGGATGCACGATGTATACAGACACATGAATCCATGTAAAGTGAGACTTGCTTTAGTTTGAAGCTTGACATAATTTTTTGGATGTGCCTGCAGTACAACACTAAAGACAGCTCAGTGAGGCTTGCTTATGAAGCCCAACCACGCCCTAAAGCAATAGCTTCCCTTGCTGGGGAAACAATCGTCAAAGTTGCATGTGGAGCGAACCATACAGGTTACTAATAGCATCTGCTTCACCCCACCCCCACCTCCTCACCCTCCTTTTCAACATACTGCCACCTGTTATAATGTTTGTTTTATGTAAATTCTTTAAGGCTAGTTTGTGTTCATTTTTGTTTGCACTAATACTGTAATAAAAACATCATTACTTATCAAAAAACATTATTGTTTTATGTACTTTTCTGGTTTTGGGCATACAGTGGCGGTTGATTCAAATGGCTTTGTTTACACGTAAGTGCTTCTTCAGTGTACTCAGTGTGAAGTAGCATTACCCTTCACTTTCTTCCTGTTGATTTGGCATTATATCTATGGTTATTGACTATTTATTGTTGAAATATGCTTAGGTGGGGTTTTGGCGGTTATGGAAGGTTGGTACTTAATATTTTGTATTGCGAATGAATTTTCTCAGACTTGATTGTTTAATGTAGTGCCTGTATCTTGTGCATGTAATTCCTTGAATGATGTTGTGAAGGCTCGGACATAGGGAGCAGAAGGATGAGTGGTCCCCTCGTCGTGTTGATGTTTTTCAGAGGCACAATGTTCTACCTCCCGATGCAGTGGTATCAGCTGGTTCTGTTAACTCTGCTTGCACTGCAGGTATTTCTTATTCATTTCTGTGTTTAACTAAACTTGTTGGATGAAATCTGTTACTGATTTCTCTATCCAAAAAAAAAAAAAAAAAAACTCTTTACTGATTTCTCTCATATTCACATTATCCTGTCAGCTGTTATCTTTTTATTAGTTGTCTGCTTGAAGATGTTCACATTTGTCATGATTTGTGAACTTAGCTTAAGGTTGATATATTTTTATGCGCATGGCATTCCTTGATTTAATGCCAACTGGGAAGTTAATTAGACGAGTTTGAACAATATGATAATGTGTTATGTTGGTAGAATTAATAGAATGCAAGTTGCTCTACTACCCTGCCCTGGATCTTATTATATAAGTGCATGAATGGACAAACCAATTAAGTAGACTATTGTATGGGATCATCATATATGATTCTTGGAAGGGCTATGGAAAAATTCAATTTATGCTTAAACCATGTTAGTTACCCACTTACCACCCCTTCTCTGATTTGCGTTTGTTTGACAGAGAGCTAAACATTGTGGCCGGTCTCTTTCTTTTGGATTCAAGAATGAATTTCTGATTAACTATAAGCATGGTGATGCAGGGTTGCAACACGTCTACATAGGGCTCTAGTTGGGCTTGCTATATCCTAAAACTAAGATGTTAAATTGTATTCTATTTATGCAATCATGTTCTTTTCTTCCTGTGATTTAAAGAAAGAAAGGACCAAAATGTTAGTTCAGCTCTTTTGGTATCCACTTGGCTTCTTGATCCACATGATTGAGGGTGGTTGAAATTACAGAAAGGACATGACTAACCTTTCAATTTGGGCTCCTTACTTAGTTCCTTAAGACCGAATTGTCTGTTTATCTATGTTACCTTATTTTTAAGCTAAATAAATATGTTATTTTGACAATTAGTCAAATTGGGATCCTACCATAGAAATGTAAGGGGTGCCTGCCAATGAGCTTTAGCTTTAGCTCTAGCTCAAAAGGCACCTCCTCTGGACCTCTGCCGATTAGAAAGGGTGGAGGGTAAGGTTGTGGATTCAAAAACCTACTGGGTGCGTGTAAACTTCATGGATTGGACTGTGGATTTGTAAGATTCTACTTACCTTGTAAAAAGGAAAAAAGGGGGAGGGGGGGGAATAAGATATGTAAATATATTCTCTGTGAAGTTTAGTAACTTTTCCGAAAAAAGGAAAAGTGTGAACCTTAGTAGTCCCCAATTTACATTTTTTGTGTTTTTGTTACAGCCTTTTCCTTTTACAAATTGATTTTGTTTGTGTTTTGCTTTTAGCTGGAGGGCAGCTGTATATGTGGGGCAAAATAAAGACCACTGGTGATGACTGGATGTATCCTAAACCTCTCATGGATTTAAGGTTCTACTCTGCCCTGTGATTTTGTTACTTTAATTAGCAATTTCCTTTTTTCTTTGTTTCCTTCGGCATCTATGGTTGCTGCTGCCAGCACTTAGTCGTTTCTTTTTGGTTCTTTAGACAGTAATTTCTCTTGCCATTTGTTATGTCTTTTTCTATCTATTATTCTGTTGTAAGTGTTACATATTGTTTGCTTTCCTTCTCCTATTTTCTTGGTTAGATTGTGCTTTACGTTGTTGAGTCTTTTAGAGTGCTTAGGCTATGTTTGGTTCCACTGATTACTCTGGCTCTGGTTTACCTGCTTTTCTTATCATGTTCATCATGAGTCCTATTCTTCCCTCCTTTTCTTAATTGTCTCTTCTTTGCTTTTTGCTTTTTGCTTTTTCTCTATTTAATTAAGTTATGGTGGCATATTGATGTTGGTTCTGGCATATTTAATTATAAGCCTCCGCAGTTGAATGGGTAGGAGCTGCTGTAGCTTCTATTCACCTCCTCCTCATCAGTGGGAAAAGGGTGGTGCAACTACGATACTCTTGGACACTGCGGAAACTTTTCTGCGTGCCTCAAAATGTTTTTAAATAACATGATCTCTTTTCTTTTTCTTGGTATTTGACCTATTACAACCTTGGAACTTTTCTATCTTAACTTCATGAGTAATGGTTCAAAATTACTCTTTGTCCTGTAATTAATGATGTCTCTTGTGGGAAAAGAAAGGGTCAAAGGAAAGAATTTGACCCCTTTATATCAATACATTTTGCATGTTTTGGAGGCACGTATTCATAAATGACACTTTTGGAAGTATGGGATAAGGGGAGAAAATTTAAGTGTAACCTTTTGACACGACATACATTATGGGGGCAAGAAAGTGGAATTAGGACACATAATGGGGCAGGCAGTAATAGGTCAGCATGAAGATGGATCTCAAACTCAGGCTAGTATTACCATGCAAATGAGATTTTACCACAAGGACTTTAGGTTTCTCTCTTGAATTCTGGGACTTCAATTTCCTCCCCACCCCCCCCAAATTTCTGTTGGTAAGAGTACTCGATCAAAAGACCTATGTCATCCCAACCAAGACATTTGGCTTAGTATGGACAAGGAAGCAATGCAGAATCGAGCTATGGTACTTTGTCAATAGAATGAATGTTGTAACATCCCTATTTTAACTTGATAATTGTTTTTTGAGCTGATAATTTCTTCCCAAGGCTTATTTAGGAAATTGGCTTGCCTTTATCACAGACCTTGGAATTGTTGATGCTTAAATGCTGCTGACCTGCTCTTGAAGTACATCAGAGAGTGGTTGCTGGCTCAATGCTGGATGATTTCCCTTTTGCTGTTTTCTTTCTGTATATAAAATTGTCCTCTCCTGCCAGAATCATGTACTTGGCCTCCAACCTGGTTGTTCACTATCCCACTCACCCTTCAGAATTTGTATTGCCTTCAGTTTTACAAGTGTCCCTGGCTAATTGCTTTAGTTGCTGGTTTAGAGCCAATGCCATGTTTGGTATTATAATTTTCTTATATCTGTCTCCAAAGCATATAGCTCTTCTATGTTACTGAAGGGAAAATTTATTTTGGCCGAGTTATTCTTATTAGGTTTCTTTGGTACTCTGCATATCACTTTAGATAATTTTCCTTGTCTGGATTTTTACAGTGGTTGGAACATACGTTGCATGGATTCAGGTAGTATGCACCATTTTGTTGGTGCTGATTCCTCCTGCATAAGTTGGGGCCATGCACAATATGGAGAGCTGGGATTTGGCCCTACTGGGCAGAAGTATGTGTTTATCACTTTGGATAATAATTTTTTTTAAAGGATTCCATACTCTCTCTTTAAATTTTGTCTGTTTTTGTTTCTGCTCCTTAGATCGTCTGCAACACCAAAAAAGGTAGATATTCTTGAGGGCATGCATGTCATCAGGTGGGTATTTATTTACTTATCTATCATATTTATTTATTTATTATGTTTTTATTACAATTGTACCTATAGGATGTGACAATAGATATATATATATATTTTTTAACCCCCTCCTCTCTAATAGTGTTGCATGTGGTTCTGGCCTTTCCATGGTGATTGTTGATAGAACAAATGCTGGTGATCGACTTGATCAAGTGAGTATTCAAAACAACTTTACAATCCTGTATTGGAATTTTAAAGTGCTCTTTGTATTTATGGTCTTACTACAAATGTATGTTTTGATTGTAATGCACGTTCACTCTTCTACAGTTCAGCCTCAATATCTCTAGTGTCTTTTGAGTACTTTAAAAAAAATTTATATATCCATTGAGCCTTGGCTCAAATGGCACTTACTCCTCAGAGTTGTGGGTGGAGGATGAGGATGAAAAATTAGTTGTGGGTTCAACTAATAAAAGAAAATCCTCATAGTTGAGGATGAAAAATGTTGCCCAAAGGAATTTCTTTGACATTTAGGTTTTAAGAGTTGAATCATTGTTGGCAAGACATGCCTGGTAGTGTTTTGTGAATATAAGGATTCTGATATGGTCTTTGCTTGAAAAAATTAGCTGGATGAAATATGAATATTCTTAATCTTAAATCTTGATATGTGTTATCTTGCATTGATCTACTTTTATCTTCTTGATATGTTAGCTGCTTCTATTTTGTTATATTCTTTCAATAACACAGGCACAGCAATTATTAACTACTGATTTTTTTTTTCCCCAGCTTGATGTATATGATGGCAAAGGTTCTGGTGAAGGTATACTGATGTAGAGGTTTTTAATATTTGGTCTGAATTATACTTATCAAATTATATATGTGGTCTGAATTACCGTTGGAAGATTTCATCATGTACATGTTTCGGATATAAGTAATATTTACTTGAGGCTAGGGACACTCGACAATTTTTGAAGAAGTGGGTAATGCTTTTATTTGCGGTTTTTTAAGTGTGACATTTCTACCTGGTCTCCTCCTGTGCCAGGCCTGAAAGATCTGACCTAAACTTGGCTGTCAAGAGAACACAAATCATTTTGTAATCCTGTTTTCAACTTAGCATTGAAGCTGTGTGATTCTAAACTGGTTACTGAACTACTCTTGCTGCAGGGAGTGAGGAACCTGAGAGCAAAACTGTTGCCAAGCAAACTACTAAAAAGGGTGCTGTTAAAGCTTCTAATAACTCCAAGAAGAGGAAGAAGTCTAAAGATTCATCCGACTCTGAAGATGAGGAGAGTGATGATGATGACAGTGAAAATGGTGAAGAACAGCCCAATGGGCAGGCAGAAAAGAAAAGTCAAGGTGGGAAGGGTTCTAATAGAGGTCAAGGTAAGGGTGCCGCTAAACCAGTGCGTGGACGGGGGCGCCCTCCTTCGGCAAACAAAAGCTCACAGCCGCCACCTCAAGCGAAAACCGGTAAAAGAGGAAGGCCTCGTAAGTCATAAGTTGCATATTCTCTTCAAATGGAAATTTTGTCTCTCTTTGTGGAGAGGTGTACTTTATAATCCATTGGCTACTGTATTTGCAGTTCTTTTAATTGTTTTAAATTCTTCTTTTTATTTTTTAACTCATCATCTCACTAAAATGCGCTTGCGTAATTGATGAAAACAATTCTTCTGTACTAACATTTCATTTTGAGGTCCTGGCAAATTTAGAGAATGTTAGTGGTAGCTTCTACCATGTTCTTAACTTTGAATGAGATTCTCATTTGTTTCTATTTAAAGAATGATTGGTATTTCACCCTTTCTTTTATTCCTTTTGTTCCCTCTAACCCAATTGATTTCATGCATTATTAGTTGGAAAGAAGGTACATGTTAACATTCGATTGCAAAGAGGAAGGCCCCCAATTGATAATGTATTATTTGTTGGGAAGAAGGTAAATGTAAACATTGGACTTCAAAGAGGAAGGCCCCCGTAAGTCATAAGTTGCATATTCTCTTCAAGTAGAAATTTTCTCTTTGCAGAGTGGTGTACTCTATAATCCATTGGCTACTGTATTTGCAGTTCTTTTAATTGTTTTAAACTCTTCCCTTTCTCTTTCATTTTTTTAGCTCTTCATTTCACTAAAATGTGATTGCGTAATTGATGAAAACAATTCTTCTGTAGTAATATTTCATTTTGAGGTCCTGGAAAATTAGAAAATGCTAGTGGCATCGTTTACCATCTTATTTTGAAGATTGTCTTTGGTTTCTATTTAAAGAATGATATCAAATTATTTCCTGTGGTATCTAACCCTTTTTGTTATTCCTTTTGTTCCCTCCATCCCAATTGATTTCATGTATTATGAGTTGGAAAGAAGGTACTTGTATACATTGTATTGAAAATGTGTGAATATGTCCTCTTGGATTGTTCTTACTTCTTAGTAATGGAGAGAAGAGAATGAGGTGTAAGATTCTTTCATGTATTAGTCTCTTGCTCTCCTAGAACTTATGGCAACAAAATTATAAAAATATTAATTTGGAGAAATAAGGTAGCATTTTTTAATAGGTGAAATTTTATGCTTAAAAAATTAATATAATTTTAAAAAAATGAAAAAAAAAAAAAAAAACTGAATTTGTAGACTGTTCATCTCCTCTCAACTCTCTATGATCCCATGGAACAAAGTTTCTCTCTAGACTAATTTAGAGAGAAAATCTTCAAACTTCTCATATATTTCTTTTTTAGATGTGAATTTTGAAAATCTAACGGTTAAATTACATGTTCCTTATGTACTTAACATAACATACATATCAATTTTCGTTCAAATCAGATGTAATTTACCATTCAATCAATAAACTTATTTTTTATACATAATTTTAGATCACAAAATTTTAAAATTTTAATATTTGTTTAATGACATAGTAATTGATTTTTGATCTTAAAATTTTGCAAACATGAAATATATAATAAAAACATATAATTTAATAGTTAGATTTTCAAAATTCACACTCAATATAGAATTTGAATATTGAGTTTGAAGGGTAATAACCATTATTGTTGTCTCAGCGCTGCGCGGAGGAAAAGGGGACAAAAACCTGTAAGAGCATTAGCATTGGGGAATGCTAATGCCAAATCTAAAGGAAATTTAGCATTTTTATCCCCAAACCCCTCTGCATCAGAGAATGGTATCCAGCACTATTGCAAATTTTTTTGCAATACTGCTACAGTACAATTCTATGTTTAGAATTGTACTGTTCACAGTATTGTAAAAAAAAAAAAAAAAAATTTTATTATGCTTTTCCCCGCGAAATCTTCTCTCTTCCTTCTCTGTTTCTCCATTTGCTCTCCTCTCTTCAAACCCAAACACCATCGTTGAAGCTTCACCAAGCCTCTCACCCATCTCCATCGCTGAAGCATCACTACCCACACCCACTGTCCCCACAACCACAGCCACGACCACAGCCATAGCCGCCACAGCCACCACCACCACCCACAACCTCAACCCCAACCACCATCAACCACCATAAACCAAAACCCACTCACCCACCCACCTGCCACCACCGTAAACCCCAACCCAAAATCAACCCACCACTAGCCACCACCACCACAAACCATACCTACCATCAACCAAAACCCACTTACCCACCTACCTTCCATCACCGTGAACCCCAACCCAAAATCAATCCGCCACCAACACCGTAACCCATACCCATCAACAACCCCAACCCAAAATCACTCCGATCAACCCACGAACCCAACCACAAAAATCAAACCCCAACCCAAAATCACTCCGATCAATCCACGAACCCAACCACAAAAATCAAACCCCAACCCAAAATCAATCCGATCAACCCACAACCAACCACAAAAATCAAACCCCAACCCAAAATCACTCCGATCAATCCACGAACCCAACCACAAAAATCAAACCCCAACCCAAAATCAATCCGATCAACCCACAACCAGCACCCAAAGCCACTCCGATCAACCCACAAACCCAACCACAAAAATCAAATCCCACCAAAATCAATCAAAACCCAACAAAATTAAAACTCACCAAAAAACGATCCACAATCCACCGCCCAGCCACACTCAGCACCAGAGAGACCCACAAACTCGAGAGGCAGTCAGACATAGAGAAAGGGAAATGGAGGGGCAGAGAGAAAGTGACAGAGAGCATGGGAGAGAGTGAAAAAAAGATGAAAAAAATGAAGAACTCCAGCAATCTGAAAAAATATAGCGAGCAAGTGACAGAGAGCATGGGAGAGAGAGTGAAAAAAAGATGAAAAAAGGGAAGAAGTTCCAGCAATCTGAAAAAAATATAGCGAGAAAGAGAGAGAGCATGGGAGAGAGTGAAAAAAAGATGAAAAATTTGAAGAAGCTTCCAGCAATCTGAAATTATATAGCGGTTGGAAATAAATAATAAAAAATGGTTAAAAAATAATATTTTAATAAAAATAGAGTTTTGGGATGTAGGAGAAATGATAAAATGGTATGATATAATGATAAAGTGGTGTTTTAGAATGGTAAAATAGGATAGCATTAGCATTTCCCAATGCTAATGCTCTAAGAAGTTGGAAATTTGGGCTTCTAAACTTTTGTTAAACAGAGTTGAGATTTATAGAGTTGGATAACACAATAGTCTTTTGTTAATCCTTGTAAAAATGGGTTTTGTAACTTCAATCAATGCCAATAGCCTTTTGCTGCATCCTCATCCTTCTTCAGTATTCACTCAAATCTTCAGCCCAAAAAAAAAAAAAAAAGAGTATTCGCTCAAATCCCTCAATAGGTTGTCTCTGACAAATGCAGTCCTTCGGTGAAAACCCAACAAATCCAACATGACCAAGTTGAAAATTACGCTTGTTTTCTTTATCCAAACAAGGGAAGCTCAAAATATTACCTTGCCTCAATTTTACTACGACGGTGAAAGTATAGAGGACGTGGACAGTCTCCAAAATTTGAATTTTTTTCCCTTCTAGTGTTGGTATTTAAAATGTTTTTAAAAATTAAATGAATTTTTTTATTCATTAAAACTAAATCCAGTATTTTAATAGTTGATGTGGCACTATAAAATATCATATAAAAATGTCACCTTGTTGCTTCGTTAGCCTAGCCACAAACAAGAAAATTAACACAATTAAATTGAGGGACCAATAGCACTCCTTTTTTAAACTTTATTTATGTAGTAAAAAGTAAAATCTCTCATTTGAAACTTTTTAAGTTTTAAGGACTATTCATTTAATACAAGGGGGAAAAAAAAGTCAACATGTAACATCAAGAACCACAATGTATTTTGGTAAACTGGATTGTATTCAACCACCTTTTTTTTTTTTTTAAAGTAAAATATTCCCCCTTCTTTCTACTTTTTATTTTTATTTTTAAATCCACCCTACTTGAATTGAATAATTCTTCTTCACTAGTACATCAATGGCTCTCCGTAAATGATCAACCAATTTCAAGCAATTGAGCAGTGTTCCTAATCTTTTCATCAAAGTTATGTTTTTTTCTTTTATATGTAATATACTAATATTATTCAAAGTACAATGAAGACATGAACAGTTTTTTTTTGGAACGAAAAAAACAAACAAACAACAACAACAAATACTGTTAGAAGGAGCTTGTGGCAAACAAAACCTAAAAGATATCATCCATGGGTAACAAATCCAACATGCAGCCATATTATACCCACGAAAATGACATATGAGTATCAATATGTAGCCAAAACCAAAACTATAGATTGTTAATAATGTCAGAAAAGAACTTTTCTTGGCTCTGGCTCAGAAGAAAGAACTAAACATAGAGTTTAGCTCAAATTCTAAATACATCTCATAGCCAACCAGATTTAAAAAAATGACTAAGTTGAATAAAATAAATAATTATATATTGATAGATTTCGAGAAGCTTATATACGATCGCACACTACCTGTATTTCAAAATAAGTTAAAAGAAACCATGCAGTTTTGATTGAGGCTAGCGGTTGGATGGCCAGCCTACTGGTTTGTCTCTTGCTCACCCGTATCACAATTCTGCTGCTGGGGCGGCAGTTGTCCCTGCTGTTGCAGTAGATGTTGTTGCTCCCGCGACAAATGGTAAAGCTGCCTGGGCTGGGCGTGCTGCAACTGAAACATCTGTTGATTAATGGAAAGCTGCTGGGCCATGAGGTTCGCCAAGTAGCCTTCACCACCACACTCTGTTGCAGCCAGCCTTAAACGTTGGACTTCTGTGGTCAAGGTCTCATTCAAAGCTGCACATCAAAAGCCAAAACAGGCAAATTTATTAACCCAAACACAGCCACACCGCCAGCAAGAACTTAATATACCATAATCAAATATGAAAATTCTTATGATGAGAGAATGAAATTAAAAAAGTACATATCAAAAAATGAAAGATTAGCAATGAACTGATCCAGTGCAGGTTTAATGACTTGCATCAAAACCCCCAACCATCATAAAAGGCCACAAACTTGCTTGAGATATCCATGCTTGAGAGAAACATTCACACAATGATACAACTAGCAAGGTAAGATGGGGATAACTGCAAATGTCAAGGAATGAACAAATTAAAAAGCCGCTGTTATTTGTGAATATTTTCTCCTTAGGCTTCATTTCTTTAAATGGATAAATCTTACTAAAATTTCCCACAACAATATCTCTATGGATATTTTATTAGACTTCCAATTTACCTCTCTTTTTGGTGGAAGGAGGGAGTGATTGCGGAATTTATCCCTTCAAAAAGTTTCAACAGGTGTGGAAACATTTTGTTAATACAGCATACCGGAGCAATAAAAATTCTCAATAAATTCACAATCCAAACCTTTACGACGTGGGAGATGTAAAAAATACACACTCTGTGTTTTTTTTAGACAACATAGCAACATCAATTAAAAAAGAGCATGCCTATGCATTTTTTTTTAAAGTGCCTATGCATGCTTTTATTGATGCTAAGGGCTTGTTTGGTAGGAGGATTTATGTTTTGTTTTCAAGACAGTATAAAAACAATTTTCAAAAAATTGAAATTGAAACTAGTTTTTAAATACTCTCTCCGTCCCAATTTGTTTGTCCTCTATTTGGATGTCCTAAAATATTGTTCTGTTTTTAAAATTAGAAGTCATTAATTTACTAATGTTCCTATTATGCCCCTACTTTATTTCCAAAACCATTTGAAAAGAAAACCAACAAATATTTAAAAAATCAATATTGATTAAAAAGATAAACTAGAATTTGTATTTGAAGTAATCTAAAATTGTTTGTAGCCAATACCCAATAGTTTTTGTATTGTGGTAGTTGTAGATTTTTCAAATTTGATTAAGAGGATAAGTTACAATTTGTGCGGTGTAATTTCAAAAATGCTAATACTAATAAGGAGCAGATTTTTGTGTCTGTAATTTCAGATTTAATATTCCTATTTTTTGATAAATTTATTTAAGGGTAGTTTTGGAAACTTATACATTTTTTTTAAAGCAAAAAAAACAATAAATGATGTTCCATTAAAAAGTTTGATTTTTGAAACAGGACAAACAACTTGGGACGAAGGGAGTAATAATTTTTACATTATATGTGTTTGGCTCCCACTTTTAAGAACAATTTTCAAAATACTAAAAACAAAAAATAAATGTTTGGGAGACCAATTTTATTTTTTATATGTATTTTTGAAAAATTTACAAAAAGATTCGTGTTACTTTATATATGTATATATATGGATAAAGATAAGGGAATAGAGCTTATGTACTTTTTATTTATTTATAATGATAAGTTTCAAATTTGAAGTGTGAGAATTTTTTTGTGATAAAGATAGGCTCCTTAATTTAAGGGATAGAAGAGTTTGGACAAATTTGTGGGGTTTATTGTTTTCAAGTTATTTACAACTATGCTATTAAAAACATTTTCTGTATCTTGAAAACATCTTCTCAATTGTTTTCAAAATCATGTTTTGAATAAGGAAAATTGGATACAATTTTTTGAAAACTGTATTTAGAGAATATCAGTCAAACAATATATTCAAGTGTGGGAACCACTATTTTTTGGATTGCAAAACAAAAAAGTATATTCAAATACTTTTACCAAACAGACCCTAATTAAGACATTAAAGAGTCTTTGGGATTTGATTTCTCAATATCACATTTACTAACAGGAATTTTATTCCTTGTCTTTACCAGTTTTTTTATAAGTACCAAAAGACCTTGAGAAAATCGTAAACATTGAAGTTCCCCCCCCCCCCCCCCCCCTTCATAAATAAGATTTACAATAACAAAATGAAGCAACTATATTCTAGTTTGTCTATGTTCATTCAAAGTTACATGAATTATGTTTACCAATTGAATATGTCAACAAGTTCATATCCTACGAGAAGGGATTGATCAATGCAAAGAGAACTATCAAATAACAATACAGCTTTAATATTGCCAAAAGGAGGAAAGGGTACAGGAAACAGGTACTTTGGCAAAGTTAGAAGTTTTCATATACTAAAGTGGTAATGGGACGAACTGGTAAAGTGAAATGAGTAGCTAGAGGCAAGTAGGTGGACTTTTGCAAAAGAGGATGGGGTAGCATTTTTCAGCTGTATAAAAATTGAAGGGGGTAAGTTAAAATATCAACGATTTAAACTAGCTGGAAATACAACACTTGAAAACCAGGAGATAGGTTTTGAAAAAAAGTTTCTTAAACAGTCCATGCTTACATTTGGAGTAGTTGACAATTTTTTTTTTTTTTTTTGGACTGATAAGTAATTTTCATATGAAAACATCTTCAAGAAATCAGAGTGGATATGGTGGAAGTAATTCTTTTGATAAGAATGTATATGGTGCAATCAATCAAGGTTGGTTCTGACTAATACATAAGAAGCAGAAGAAAAAGTAAACACACCATCTTTGAGTTTGGACTCTTGTTCCATGGCCTGAAGGCGAAATTTCAACTCCTTGTTCTCACTCTGAAGTGCAATAGACTCTCTCTGGATACAAGTATAGAAAACAAATCAATAAAATATCATGAATATAAATAAAAATTAAAAAAGAAGAAGAAAAAAAAAAAGAATCATATAAGATTAATTAATAGTTGTTATCATAAACTCATCATACTAGATACCGACCTGTAACTTTGTAACCTCTGCAGACAATGTAGTGTTCTCTGTCTCTAGAATTTGTGCCTTGTGCTCTAAGTCTGCAGTGTGCCGTGTCTTCCGCTCCTTAGAACGGGCAGCTGATTGACGATTGGCCAAAATCCTGGATGAGTAGATCACTAATAAGCAAATCAACTCAATGAAACAAATATTGCCTAGAATACACCAAAAAGGGGAAAAAGCAAACCTCTTGGCACGTTTGGGGTCTGATAGTGCAATCTCAGTCAGTTTCGCATTTTCCTTGATCTTTTGCAGCTCAGCATCACTAAACTCAACATTTCCAAGCTCCATGCTGAACTTACTTGAGTTCCCATCAATTGCATTGCTAGGCAAGTGTTGACCCGCCCCAGTTCCTATAGGCGGAAGCTTTGGTGATTCATCATCAAAATTCAAACTATCCATATAACTATCCATTGAAACACTTCTATAGTGTCGAACAGTAGGTGTCGTTTCTCCACCAGCAATTCTCTTTCCTTCCCTCTTCTCATTAGGAAAACCAGAACTTAACCCTTGCAAACTGTTTGGGTAGCCATTTATCCGACTTTCCACTTCATTATCACTGCTATCACATCCATTTGTCCTCGAGCCGCTGGCTCTGCTATCCAAATCCTTTTCCTCAGTACCAGATGAGTTCATTTTATCAATGTTTTCAAAGTTCATGTATACATTAATCAAGTCATCTGAAATTTCCCCCTCCGATTTCCCTTCACCTGTCCCATCAGCAATGTTATTGCCATCCCTATCCCTTTTCAATTCCGCTTTCATCACCAACGTGGCTGGCTTTTCCGCTCCTGAATTCTCTCTCCCAGAAACTGACCGTTCCAAAACTCCCCGACTCCCAATGGGCATCAATTGTGGTGAAGCTTGAATCATGGCTGAGAATCCTAACGGAAGATTATCACTATTAGAACGACGGTGTCCACCTTTACGAGGTGGAAGGCCCTCACCAACCCGAAACGCATTACCTCCATTTCCACCATGAGGCTGGGCATGAGAATTAACAACACTTTCTTCCATAGACACATCAGTCATAATCGGGTCTGAGAGAGAGCTCATAGAGGGCAAAGGGCTCAAAGGGGGCAAACTATCAAGCATGAAAAATGAAGGTTGAGACAAAGACCTAGTATGGGAAGGCCCCGGGCTCAAACTCTGCGAACCCGGCTGCCTAGAAGCTGGTCTGGACCCCGTAAACTGTGAGTACTGCATCGAATTAGCAGTGTTATTGGGGTGTGAGGGTGGTATACCAGGTCTCTTATTACTGTTCTCACTACTAGGACTCAAATTTTGTGGCAATTGACGCATAGGCACACCCTTTTGAAGGGTATTGAAATTTTGCACATCAAATTGATTCTTTGGCTTCAAACCAAATGTAGATTGAAGCCCTTGCATACCAGCCCCATTTTCATTAGTGCCACCCATCTCCCTCTAATACTAAACCTTCAATCAAATCCTAAAAACAAAAACAAAAAACAAAAACCCTAAGTACTGTTATATATATATAGTGATCAAAACTCTAAAACCCACACTAGAATCAAAGTCTACTAATTGACTAAAGCCCAATAATCTAAAAAACTAAAAGAACTGAAAAAAAAGAACATACAGATATTGAGGAATACATGATCATAATCATAGTCATAGACCCTACCTCGTACAGTGAAATAGCAACTCACAGGCCTCAGTGAACGGCAAAGACAAAAGCGTTATCAGCCCACCAAGTTTATCAACCAAGTGTGGCGGTGATATCCACGAAAATAGGTTAGAAGCTTGGGTTTTGGAAAAGCTTTCAGAATCAGAATTGCCGCAAAGAGTATAGTATAGAAAACTTATTTATTTATTTGGGTCTATGTCTTTTTCTTTATTATTTCTTTCACTCTTTTCGGACAATATGTAAGAGCTTGGATGACTTATGACTATATGTTTTCGGTCTCCGTTAAAGCCGCGTGGATATAACGAGATTTTGATTTCTTTTACGCTATTTGATTACGCGATCGTGTCGGTTACGGTGTTTTTTTTTTTTTTGTCTATCTCACGCCTTTATCTCCGCCATTTATCGTGGGGTACAAAAAGATTCATTAAAGATAAAAAAAAAAAAAGATATATGAAAAATGAATGACAAAATAGTACTATTTATTATTATTAATATTATTATAGTATTACTTTTTTATAGGATTATTATTTTATTCCTTTGAAACCAAGGCTTATGCTTTTGAATTACCACAGCCGGCGTAGGTCGGTGGATTCTTTTTTTGGTAACTAAAGCGTTCAGACGGCCAGCTAGATAAAGATAGGGAGGGTTTTTAGGGTGGGCTTGTTTGTATTAGGGTTTAAAAATTTTCAAATCTCAGTTTTATTGATCTTATATTTCAGTTTCGGATTTTGTTTTTGGTGGGTATTTACTATTTAGTTCCGTTTAGGACTTTCACTTTGCACAGTGACAGTTTTTTTTTTAGTTGTTTTTGTAAATAAAAAGGGATTTGTTTCCCATAAAATAAAATAAAAGACTTGTCAAGCTATAGAAAAAAAATTCAGATAGAAAGTATTTAAAAACGGTCAGTCAAAATGATTAATTTGACTTAAATATTCTTAATTTGGGTTCAAGAATTTCTATATAATTTAAGCGACACACGATTGTATTCATGTTTGTCTCAGCAAAACTAAGATAAAGTTGTGCCAAAATGATATATTAAAAAAAGAATCAATGAAAATAAATAGTCTACGAGTGTAATAGAGCATTCATCAACAAATTGATCACCCTAAGATGATCGAGGATTCCTCACTTTTTTTTCTCATTCAAAACTGTACATGAGACTTTCTATAAATTATATAGTAATGAAGTTTTTATTTTAAAAAAATTATAGATATTAGTATCTTTGGTTTGATAGTTAGGAGTATAATAAGTTAATTTATAATCTATCTTTTTTTTTTTTTTCATTGAAAGTGAAATAGGAATTTAAAAAATAATAACAATGAAGAGGCTTGTTGGAAAACCCTTTGGCGAACTTGATTTGAATGTATATAAGACAAAATTTAGTTACAAAATTGGTTGTATCCTTAGGCTACAACGTTACTCAGTATCTTTTTATTGGAAGTGAATTTTGACAAATCCACCATTGGATATCTTTTTCTTATATCCTTCATGCTTGTAAAATTTTTAGAAAAATAAAAATCAATAGTTATATCATCAATAAATTGTTAAAATTGCAAGTTTTTATAATTTAAAATTATGCATAAAATATAAGTTTATAGATCATATAGTGATTAATATTTGATTGACACAAAATTTGACATTTGTATTAAGAGCGTAAAGAACATGTAATTCAACAGTTAGATTTTCAAAATATATAGTAATGTTTATTTTATTAAGTAAGATTGTAGCATAAGGTTACAACCAATTTTATAGCTAAACTTTATCGATGTATATATTAGAATTGTTACGTTGGGATGTGATTACATGTTGATTTGTCCATCCTTTTATGAAATAATCTTTTAATGTGTCCCCTTACCTTTGGGCACCACAAGTGGGTAGCCATCTATAAACACTTCGGTCGATAACTCGATGATAAAAAATAAACAAAAAAAAAAAATCTATTAATTTCCCTTTTTTCTAGTGGTGTGGATTAAAAAAAAAATCTATTAATACGATGAATATGTTTTTTTTTCTTCTTACAATAACTGGGTTAGAGAATTCCTTACAAAGGAATCTTTTTTTATTTCTTTTTTTAGAAACCCCTTACAAAGGAAATTAGTAATGTTATTAAACCCCAAAGGATTGGTTTAGTAGTTTTTAAAGTTTCATGATACTTTCATGAGATTGCTCTTTATAATAAATTTTTTTTTTTTAGAAATCTCCTTATAATAACTTAGTGCATGTAAAACAAGAGATTGCATTTACTTGCGGGAATAATTAGATACTCAAAAAGTTTAAATACCCTCTTTTGTCAAAAAAAAGAAAAAAAAGAAATGCTATTGAAACTTAGTAATGATCTGTTTTATTTATTTATTGGGAAATAGTATTAATGTATTTTCTTTAAATGGAAAGTAATAATGTAGTTAAATCACATAATAATAACGTGAAAATGATGTTGGGAGAACGAATGGAAAAAAAAAAAAAAAAAATTAATTAGCCTGATATCTAAAAGAAGTTGACATCATCTCAAGTTTGACACCATTAAAACCCACAAGCCCTCAGTCTTATGTCATGATTTAACAGGACTAATTCGCGTACGGCGAGCACCAAGTCCTCACTCTTTAAGAATAACATGAATGAATACTGATCTCATAAAAATAAATAAATTAATTAAAGATCTCTCTCTCTCTCTCTCTCTCTCTACATATAAATGAATACTTTTTTTTTTTTTTTTTGATACGATATAAATGAATACTGATCTTTAATTGGAGTCATTAGGCTTGCGTAAAATTAAAGTATCTTACTTCAAAATGAGGGACGGGTACATCTCGTCATAAATCAAAATCCACAATGATTTCATTGTCGTTGGAGTTTTATACATGAATAATCCTTTTGTTAGAAATACTGAATGATTGTATTGTATTTCTCAAGTAATAGAATATACATAAGTGTCTTTATATAGGAGGCAGAGTGTGCAGTACAAGTAAGTGTGCTGTACAAGTAAACAAGATAGGCCTAAAACCCACATACCCTAATACACGTTAACAGCACCCCTCAAACTCAAGATGGATGTGAGACCAACTTGAGTTTGTCAACCAAAGTGCGAAGACGTCCCTTAGGATGTGACTTGGTGAAGATATCTGCAAGTTGATCTTTAGAAGAAACTGAGATCAGCTTGAGAGCACCATGGACAAGATGATAACGAATAAAATGACAATCGATCTCGATGTGTTTAGTCCGTTCATGGAAGACATCATTGTGAGCAATATGAATGGCACTCTAGTTGTCACAATAAAGAGGAGTAGCAGAGGATGTGAATACACCTAAGTCTTTGAGAAGTCACCGTAGCCAAAGGAGTTCAGATGTGGTATCAGCAAGGGCACGATATTCTGCTTCAGTACTGGAGCGGGCCACATGAGTTTGTTTCTTACTTCGCCAAGAAATCAGAGAAGAACCAAGAAGAAAGCAATAGCCAGTGGTGGACCTGCGATCAGTGGGATCTCCTGCCTAATCAGCATCAGAAAATGCACGAAGAACAAGAGGAGACTGAGCAGAGTAGAAAAGACCATGGAAGAGAGTGCCCTTTAGGTATCGAAGTATGCGCAGAACAGTAGCATAGTGAGTCGATCGTGGAGCAGACAGATACTGATTCACCTGGTGAACATCATAGGAAATGTCTGGACGTGTGATAGTGAGATAAACTAGGCTGCCAACCAAACATCTGTAAAGAGAGGGATTAGACAACGGTTTCCCCCCTGACGGAGTCAGATGCGCATTAAGCTCAACTGGAGTGTCAACAGTCTTACTATCAGTGAGTCCAACTCGAGACAAGAGTTCAGAGGCATACTTGGCTTGAGTAATATAAAGTCTATCTGAAGAATGAGTGATTTTAAGACCCAAGAAGTAGCTGAGATGTCCAAGATCTTTCATCTCAAACTGCTGACTGAGAAAACCCTTGAGTTCTTGAATGCCACTAAGGTCATCACCAGTTATGATCATATCATCCACATACAGGAGAAGTAAAATAGTGCCTTTGTCAGTGCGACGAAGAAATAAGGCAGAATTATAATGACTGGCCATGTAACCTAAGCGAGAGATGGTAGAGCTGAATTTGGTAAACCAAGCTCGTGGAGCTTGTTTAAGGCCATAAAGAGCACACCGAAGGTAACAAACCTTATTTGATTCAACAGAGAGACTAGGAGGAGGTTGCATATAAACTTCTTCACTTAAATCCCCATTAAGGAATGCATTTTTGACATCCATCTGAAAAAGGTCCCATTTTCTGGCAACAGCAATAGCTAAGAGAGCTCGAACAGATGAGATACGAGCAACCGGAGTAAAGATCTCTTCATAATCAATCCCATACTCCTGTGTAAAACCTTTTGCAACAAGACGAGCTTTGTAGCGCTCAATGGACCCATCAGAGCGAGTCTTAATCTTATAGATTCACTTATAACCAACCACAGATTTCCCAGGGGGGAGAGTCACCAAATCCCAAGTATGATTTTTAGATAATGCATCAAGTTCCTCTTTCATTGCAATCTGCCACAAAGGGTCAGTGGAAGCCTCACGATAGGTGTGAGGCTCATGTAGTATAGCAAGAGCAGTGTAACAATGATAATCAAGTAAATGTGTAGGAATGGATCTTACCCGAGTTGAGTGACGAGGTGGAATGTCTTGTGCAAGATCTTCAGGCGGAGCAGGAGCAGGGGACCCAAGCTCAGGGTTGGGTAGCTTGTCTTCAACCTGTGCATTTTCCACCTGTTCATTAAAAGGTGAACTAGGAAAGGGATCAAAGGTATCTGGTGGTTGGACAGAAAAGTCTATAGGAGGATCAGGAGCAACTACAGGAGGATCAGGAGCAGTTACAAAAGGAATATGTGCCTCATCTGGAAAAAGATCTAAATTAGATGAGGAAGATAGGGAGGCACGGAAGTGAGAGAGCTCGACAAATGAGCGATGTTCCCAAAAGACAACATTGCGGGAGATACGAAGACGATGAGAGATAGGATCATAACACCGATACCCTTTTTGAGTTTCGCCGTAGCCAAGAAAACAACAAAGCCTTGACCGAGGCTCAAGTTTGTTATGCTCATGTGGCTGAAGAAGAACGAAACAAGCAGAATCGAAGGAGCGAAGGTGGTGATAGTCTGAAGGTGACCCAAAAAGGCGCTCATATGGAGTTTGATTTTGAATAACAGGACTTGGAATGCGATTAATAGCATGAACAGCATGAAGGGCAGCTTCACCCCAAAAAGGAGCAGAAACTTTGGCAGAGAGAAGAAGAGCACGAACAGTGTCAAGAATATGACGAAGTTTTCGTTCGGCTCTACCATTTTGCTGAGAGGTACCTGGACAAGTTAGTTGATGAACAATGCCATAGGAATGCAAAACAGCTTGGAAAGCATATTGAGTGTACTCAAGAGCATTATCAGATGAAAAAATTTTGATACGTTTGGAAAATTGAGTTTCAACCATTTTTGCAAAATTAGAATATACTTGCAATAACTTAGAACGATGTTTCATATGAAAAATCCAGCTATAGCGAGAGTAATCATCAACAAAGACAACAAAATATCGAGATCCACCAATACTAGAGACAGGGGAAGGCCCCCAAACATCAGAATGAATAAGGTCAAAGATATAAGTGGATATTGATTCACTAGTATTGAAAGGCAAAGCTGGTTGTTTTCCTAACTGATATGAAACACAATCAAAATTTTCTGTAGACACTGAACCTAACAAACCTCTAGAAGCCAATTGTTGTACTCGAGAGGAAGATGCATGACCAAGTCGAGCATGCCAAAGTGCAAGGGAAGGAGTAGAAGAAACTGCAGTAGCTGCAACAATAGAAACAGGAGCAACAAGTGGAAGACGAAAGTTGTCCACGGGAAACATACGCCCAACTCTAGGGCCGGTCCCAAGCTCCTATTCTGTCCTTGGATCCTGTACAATACACCCAGAATAATCAAAGATAATGCGATAACTTAACTCAGCTAATTGTCCCACAGAAAATAAATTGTAAGAAAGGTCAGGAACATTAACGACACTAGGAACTGAGAGTTTGGAGGTCGAAACGGAACCTATATTATGACCAGACATAGTGGAACCATTTGCTGTGTGAATATTAAGAGGATGTGGTGCAGGTTTAAGTTCAGAAAATAAGGACGAGTGAGGAGTCATGTGATTGCAACAAGCAGAATCCATAAGCCAAGAGGAAGGAGACATACCAGATAAAGCTGAGAGAGAAGAGGAATAAGATGCATTACCAACCATACGAATGACATTGGCGATGATATTTTTAAGGTCATCTGTGGACATGGTGAAAGTGCGTCCTGAAGACTTAGACTGTGCAGAGATGGAAGCCATTGGTTGAACACTCTCAGTGTTAGCAACAGTAGCAGTGGAAAGTGACACAGCTGATTTGTTGTGATGATAGCAAGTCTCAATATTGTGGCCAAAACGTTTGCAAAAGTTGCAAAAACGTTTGCTGGATTGTTGGCGACGATTATTGCAACAAGAAGAAGACCTGTCCTTATTTTCCATTTAGAAGCAAAATATGCAGAAATGGACTGCAAAAATGAAATCTATGCGAAAAATTGGGTAAGGAGCACCTGGACTGCAAAAATCAACCCCGAAAAAGTCAACGGTCAAAGTCAACGGTCAACTGCCAGTCAACGGTAGGTCAACGGTCAACGGTCAGGCAGATGATGTCACAGGATGATGTGGCGATAACGTCAGCAAATCAGTGGATGCTGACGCAGCTAGGGCTGACGTGGCAGAGGTGATGACGTCAGCAGATCAGGTTCCGGCGCGTAGGAGCACGTGGCAGCGCGTGACGGCTCGTGGCGTAGATAGGACGCGCGTGAACGGCGCGTGCAAGAAAAGTGTGGCGCGTGTGGCGCGTGATCAGCGTCACAGCAGCTTTGAACGGCGCGTGGGGGCGCTTGCGGTCTCCGTTGGCGGCAAGGCTTCCACGAGTGTGTAGATCGGCGTAGGACGATCTCAGTGGTACCTTCAAAAATGAAATCGGAGCAATATTCGCAGCGGTGATGCAAAGAGCAATGGTCTGTGCAGTGTGAAACTCCTTAACGACGGCGGCTGCAGGTCTGGAACCCAAGGACGACGGCTGGATGACGTCGGAGGTTCAACGGCGAGAGGCTGCGGCGGCAGTTGTGATGGCAGAAGCGTTAGTAAAAGAAAGGAAGTCACACTAATGAAGACAAGACTGCTAAGAAAAGGTCAGAACAGTGGTTCTGATACCATGTTAGAAATACTGAATGATTGTATTATATTTCTCAAGTAATAGAATATACATAAGTGCCTTTATATAGGAGGCAGAGTGTGCAGTACAAGTAAGTGTGCTGTACAAGTAAACAAGGTGGGCCTAAAACCCACATACCCTAATACACGTTAACACCTTTAATTTATAAATTTAAATTTAAATGATTTTTGTGTATTTTTATCTTTTATATATATAAGATTTTGTTAATAGATGCGCTAAAAGCATTTATTAATAAATTATTTTTAAAATTTTCTTATATATATTAATTTTGATAATTTTACTTTCTCTCAAATACGAAAATAAAATAAAAAAAATGCAATTTTTATTAAAAATATAACATTATTTATTTTATAATTACTTAAATTTTATCACATTGAAAATAAGAACATCTCATAATTTGAAATTAAATGTGTACATAAAGTAAGAATAATAATAAAATCTTAGAGAGAGAAGCTAGAGTTTATTAAGGAAGAGAAATGTGAAAATGAAAAAATAAAAAGAAAGAGCAAGAGATGGGATAGAAGATAAAAATAAAGTGACTGTGTATGTAAGGCAGATTAGCTCACCAAAGCCCATCACCCGACTCACTTGATGTAACTTATCGAACCTGAGCCAATTGTCAGCCGACTCGACACCTTAGTGGTTGGCAACGAGTGCTTCCATCCAAAACCTGACAACTCTTGGTAGAGTGGCAGTTCTACCTCTCCAAAACTCAATCTGAACCAATTTGTATTCTTTGTGATCAAATCTCCCTCGTGAGCTCAAATATGTCTTCATCATGGCCAGATCTCCCTTTATTGTGCAAAGCTTCGCCCAGATCTGCTATCTTTACTTAGCTCTCCACCAAAATTTGTCACTTTGATTTCAACTAAAACCCAAGCCACCACAACTGACACCTAATTCAACCCAATCCATTCTCCACTTTGGTCTGCGGCATATGCCTTTTTCTACCACCTAACTCCATTGAGTTGAGTCCTAATTGAGCCCAAACCCGAACCGATGCAACTTGATTCGTGCACACTTTTAGTGGTAGGTTAGAAATATCTCAAACCACTATTCAACCCAACCTACTAAATTAATTATTTAGCCCACTCAACTTGACACAACTCACTTAATGGATCTGCATGAGTTGGGTCGGATCAGGTGGATTGATGGGTCAAACGGCTTTTTTGTTATGCTCCTTATCAAATTTGAAAGAAAAAAAAAATGAAAACTCCCTTTTTTTTTTTAGGGAACTCGATTTTGTACTTTTGTAAAGTATATAACAATTCTCCTTTCTTTTCACATTCATTAGTTTATTTATCTCGGGAAATTTTCAGATTAGCATGATTTTACCACACAATTTCGTTAGTGGTCACGTTTCCAAAACAATATGGGGAAAATAGCATCTTGAGTCTCTTAGATTTGAGTTCATTGTAGCAACTTGAGCCTAAGAGGCTTGAGTTCTATGTGCTGGCAAAGCTAAGGTAGATTTAAAATCCATGTTGGACTCGAGTTTTAGATACTCGAGTTCCTTTTCTTCCTTTTCTCTTTTTTCCCCTTTGTCCATGTTCTCTCTGTTCTCTTTGGACCGCCATGGCCAAATCTCAATGGCTCTCATTCTCCGATCACCACCACTAACTCAAGTAGTAGTCTCACATCTAATTGATCTCTCTAACTCTCAAAACTCCAAACCCAATTTCAGAGACAACAAACCCATAAAACAACAAAACCAGAAAACAATACCAGAGAGAAACAACAAACCTAAGTCGCTCTAGTGTCAAGATCAACAAACCCAAGCTAAGGGAGTTGCTTTGGTGCCGAGATCATGATTTTTGGGTTTGAGTTTTTGCTCCGGTGCCAAGATATTATGAATTTGTGGGTGAGGTACGGGGAGAAAAGGAAGAACAGGGAGAGCGAAGGAAGAAAATGAAGAAAAGGACATCGAGTGTTTAAAACTCAAGTTTCACGTGAATTTTAAATCCACCTCAACTCTGCCAAAACATAAAATTCAAGTCTTTTAGGCTCGAGTTGTTTTAGTGAACTTGAGTCTAAGAGACTTAAGATGCAATTTTACCAGATTGTTTTGGAAATGTGACCACTAACGAAATTGATGCAAATTTAGAGAAATGATATGTACACAATATTTTTACAACAAATCCTAAGTGGCAGGTTGTTACTGGTTGTTATTTTTAGGGCAAAAAAGTAATCTTAGTATTAGGTTCAAATTTGAACCAATAACAACTAACTACCTATGATTTGTTGTAAAAATGTTGTGGAGATATGCTATGTCTACAATATTTTTACAACATTTTTACAACAAATCATAGGTGGTTACTTTTTTTTTTTAGGAAACAGTAATACTTATTAGAACACACAAACACGAAAGTAACTCAAATGGTAAAGCATGTGGTGAAGCATATAAAAGTAACGGGGATCATAGGTGGTTATTAGTTACTTGTTATTGGTTCTAATCTGAATCTACAACTGATATTACTTTTCTATCCCACTAATAATAACTCGTAGTAACTTGCCACGTATAATTTGTCCCGAAAACGTTGAAGATTACAGATTAATGGACTCTGCTTATCACAAATCATAGAAACAAAAAACAAGAAGAAGAAGATATGATTCTCGCAGCATCGACTCACTTTTTAATCACTGTTTCGACAAGCCCGTCTCACAGTCACATAAAGAAATCATACCGGCTTCACTCTCACACAAGAACCTTGTCAAAATCGAACCAAATCTCAGATTCCAAATCCACCTCAATAATAATCAATGACCAATCAAGAACGTGAGTTTTCTCTGTCTAGCATTTTCACTTACATCATTAGTACAAAACTCACCACGTAGACTTAAAAACTGACATTGTGCAGGTGCGAGTGTTTCAATTTGTACAAGGAACTAGTTCCTTATGACAAGGCATGGGATTGGCAGAAACAAACTGTTAAGGAGAAGAAGGCTTTGATTGAGAAAAACCAAGATTGCCAGGATACACTAATCATTCTACAACATCACCCTGTGTATACATTAGGCACAGGTAGTTCAGAAGAGTACCTTAATTTCGACATCAAGGATGCTCCTTATGACGTTTACAGAACTGAACGTGGCGGGGAGGTTACTTATCATGGTCCTGGCCAGGTACTTGTCCCAAATTGCTAATTACATAGCTAAAATTTATAATTTGTTGGTATGTATGACTTTCATTTTACAATTTGGATAGCACATGAATTGTAAGAATAGTCTACTGAATTGCAAAGATATTAAGAACAATATATTCATATAAAAAAAAAATTAAGGACTCTGCACCATAACTGAAATATTTGGTTTTTCCTCTTATAAGGTTAAAAACAAAGTTAAGGACAATGCACCATAACTAAAATCTTCAGATTTTCCCTCTTATAAGGTTAAAAACAAAGTTAAGGACAATGCACCATAACTGAAATCTTCGGTTTTTCCCTCTTATAAGGTTAAAAACAAAGCTCAGGACAATGCACCATAACTGAAATCTTCGAGTTTTCCCTCTTATAAGGTTAAAATCTTCGGTTTGTCATTGGGGTGTCCTGCATCCCCTACTAGTGATGTTTAAAAGAATACATATGACCGAACTTGATTGCTCTTTTGAAGGTCTATGGTTAACCATTAAATTTTGGGCCCAAGGCTTTGTTGCTGTTGTTTGAATTTTTATTTTTATGGTGAATAAACTTACAATCCTTTTTTCACTGAGCAATAAGATTTAATGGATTATAGGGAAATTCTCTTTTTGTTTTTATACTTGCTACCTAACTTTTAATGCATGTGTTGGACTGTAGCTAGTTATGTACCCTATTATCAATCTCAGAAATCACAAGATGGATCTTCATTGGTACCTTAGGGCACTTGAGGAGGTGGTAATCCGTGTTCTTTCCTTGACATTCTCCATCAAGGCATCTCGACTTGAGGGCTTTACTGGTGTTTGGGTTGGTATGTTTCCTAATCAGTCCATTATGCTGTACTAGTGTGAATATTGCATGTTCTCATGTTTTCTGCACATACATTAGCTTTGATTTAAAAACTTTTATAGGCAATGTACTGCATAGAACAAATCATGTTGAAAGTTTCTTTGCCTGTTCGTGTTTGCAAACAAAATTTTGAATTATTTAGCTTTTTAGTCTCTATTATAAGTAATATGATTATTTGTAGTTTTTAAACGTTTACTTTTTCGTTCATAAACAGAATGGTTACTTTTTCTGTTCTGCTCTATTTGGATGCCATGAAAGGGAAATTTAAACCTTGAAAATTACAACATATGTTTCAACTCAATATCTCTTTAGATTTGTAGTTCTCATTTCTTTTAATCCATTATCTGAACGTTAACTGCAAGTAATGAGCAAATGTGAGACAAAAATAGTTTCTAAGTTTCATGTGGTCATTTTTTTCTGTTCCCAACTTTCCTTTGAAAGCTTATGGTTGAATTTTTATATTATTTCCCTTTTATCTTTCGTGAACTAAAAATGGACTCTGAGATGGTGCTATCAACCAAAATAGCATACAATATAGCTCAACATCATTTTTGCTTGTTTGTTAGTTGTGTAGATCCTTATTAGTATCAAGACTCTGGTGGCACTGCATAGAAGGATATAATTTGAGAAAATGACTCCAGGAGCCACACCATATTTTCATATATTTTTTCACACATTCTATATTTTTGCTGAATTGGGGACCCGGACTTCGATTTGCCATATTATAGATATTAATTGTTTTTGCTTTTTGTAAAAGAGGCAAATTCTACAGCCTCATTCCTCTCACTTAGTGTTACTTGAATTATAATACCGTACAGTCATTTAATTTAGCATTCTGTTCAAAAGTTACCCTCCCTTCTTTATCTTAATCTAATTTTTTTTGGGTGAATAACATGCAGAGTGCCTAAGTGATTATAGTGACTGATCCTACTTTTCAATTTCACTACAGGAGATAAGAAAGTGGCAACTGTTGGGATACGAGTATCTCAGTGGATAACATATCACGGGTTAGCACTGAATATCAACACAGATCTAACCCCATTTCACTCAATAGTCCCATGTGGAATATGAAACCGTCAGGTTGGAAGCATTATAAAGGGTTGCTAGGAAAATTTCAGCCATCCACTGGATGTGGAAAAGCAAGTGTGCTTCATTCCAATGATTGTCAATCGATTGATATCAATCACTCATCTTTGATCAAGGAATTTTCAGAGGTTTTCCAGCTCGAAATCTTTCATAAAAGCATCCCCATGTCTGAGTTTGAATTAATCTGGTCATGAAGCAAAATTGTTAGTGAGATACTCGAGTGTTTATGTTATTGTAGTTATTTTTGTTTAGTTGATAGATAGGCCCGGCAGCAGTACAGTCAAGAGGATTGTGATTTAGATTACTTATTTTGTAAATTAACTATTATCTATATTGTGGTTCACATTTCAAATTTAATTTAATCATACAGGATACAACTTGTTGCTAGCAATTCTCATGACAATCTAACAGGCTAAATTCTACTTTTTATATCAGAACTCCTTTTCCCATTGTACGCTTGAAGACGATGATAGAGAGGTAAAGCAATGCCCTTTTTATTTTTCATTTTATACTTGGAGCACTCAGAAATTTTGAAACTTCTCCAATCAAGTTTGTCAATTAAAGTCCCAAATTTATAATATTGTTTCAATTTAAAGCCTTTGTCTATCTTTGTTATTTATTTTCATTATTCTTGGCAATGATGGCAATAACAGAGTAGATAAAAACAAGAAACCATATTAAGTTATGCATTTCACCTATGGTATGTTTATAAAACAATTTGGTAGTCATTTAATAGAGAAGATAATGAGAGAAATCCTTCTTTAAAGAGAGCAAGGGTTTCTATGTGACTACTAGAAAATCAAAATTGATTATATAGGTGAAACACAAAGTTTCAATCATTAGTTTCATTTTTTCCTTATTGCCATTATTCTTGGCATTAATGGCTGATGGTGAACTAAGAATTGAACTCTAGACTCGTCCATAAGAATCGTCTAGGCCAGGAAGATGAAAGTAGCTATGCTTAACAGAACAGTAGTCCATAGGCTTATGGTTGTCCATGAGGATTGTACAAGAACGATCCCCAACACTTGGAAAAGTTCTAGGGAAGTTTATTTACACAAATTAGTAAATTGAACCATGTGTTATTATCCCAAGGCATGAGTAAATCCCCGGTCACTATATCTTCTTACAAAGTACTTAACTGCCAATAACAGTTATAGAAGATGAAATATGATAACTAACATAATGGTTGTGGAAGTTATCCTTGAACCCTCTGACTTCCTCAAATACAGGGGAAGTTACAAGTCAAATAACTGCTCCAAGAGCATACTATATAAACACCCCTTTGGACCAGATGGAAGTAGGTTTTTTATAATTCCCAAAAAGTTGGAATTCCAGAATCTAAAAAAAAGACTAACTTAAGCATCGGAGGGTTCTTGGCCAATGTACTCCGGTCACCTTTAATAGTGTGTTTTCTTTTTCAGGCATTCCAAAGAGTGGTTAGATCTTTGACGCCTGGAGCATTCAGCCTACTGATTTTCTGTGCATCATCAATGGCAATAACATAGTAGATAAAAACAAGAAACCATATTAAGTTATGCATTTCACCTATGGTATGTTCATAAAACAATTTGGTAGTCATTTAATAGAGAAGATAATGAGAGAAATCCCTCTTTAAAGAGAGCAAGGGTTTCCGTGTGACTACTAGAAAATCAAAATTGATTATATAGGTGAAACTCAAAGTTTCAATCATTAGTTTCATTTTTTCCTTATTGCCATTATTCTTAGCAATAATGGCAATAACATAGTAGATAAAAACAAGAAACCATATTAAGTTATGCATTTCACCTATGGTATGTTCATAAATAATTTGGTAGTCATTTAATAGAGAAGATAATGAGAGAAATCCCTCTTTAAAGAGAGCAAGGGTTTCCATGTGACTACTAAAAAATCTTTTTTTTTTTTTTTTTTGAGAAACAAACACACACACACAAGGAAGAGGTAAATGGGTTCAACACAAAGGCACACCATAACTCCAATAGAAAAGCAAAATTGATTATATAGGTGAAACACAAAGTTTCAATCATTAGTTTCATTTTTTCCTTATTCCATTACTATCCAAAATAACAGAAATGAACAATGAAGGTGGATATATATATATATATATATATATATATATATATATGTGGGGTCAGAATTTGGCAACCCTGGACTAATTTATACTAAACCCAAGGCCCACACCGAGGAGGAAGAAATGCCCGAGGACAAACGAAGAAAGCCCAAATGGCCCAGAAACATCGCCGAGGATGATCCTGTCCTCGGCCATCCCAGACCCTAGAAGGGAAGAGCGGCATGCCATCGAAGACAGCCTCCCAGAGCGTCCCAAGAAAAATGACAAGTACAGTAGGACAGCCATGGGAGCATGGTGTAGGAGCAATTCAAGGAGAAACTGTCACCTCCTCATTAAATGCCCACAACTTACGTTCTGGTTGTATTAATGAGAAAATGATTCTTGAACAGTGTTGTCTTGGTTGCTGCAACTCACAGAAAGTTTGGGAAGGTGGCTGATGGGACAAACACTCGAGTAGTGACCTGCACAATCAACAGATGGAGAGCCAAGATCGACTGGAAGGGGATATATAATGTGAGAAATCCTCCAGGAAAAGGAGATCGAGAATTAGAAGGAGAATACGGTAGCAATTTGCATGATCTTGGAAACCTTTGTAACCAAGCACTGAAGAAAGAATAAGAACAATAATTTCCTCAGAAGAAATGCCCAAGGACAGAATTTCATACTTTAGCCTACGTCCTTGTTATTCAACCCATTCATAACCATGTCTAGTTGTTGTAACCCTCACTAAGGCCTAGTTTTTAAACCCATTCTCTATAAATTTATTGTATTGGGCTAGTTGGGCTTGAGTTCACTCATCTAACAGAAGAGGTGCTCAAACCCAGTCCCTACAATTGGCACCGTTTGTGGGAAGAATTTGTGTGTTAGTAAGGGCAACAATCAAGCATGGTAGGATCAGGCCCCCATCAGGCAGGCTCCCATCAGCCTGAACCGGCTAGATCCCTACAACAGGGTAACTTTCCCAACCCTGAGCGTGATCGAAATGAAGAGAATGGAAGGTTTCGAGAGGGAAGTGTGCACACCACTCAAACCAGCAAAAACTATTCTCGTGTGGGTAGTCACGTGCTCCAGAGACAAAATAACAACTGGGCCATGCAACCAGAAGAAGTTAGGAGTCATGTATCCCAGAGACAGAATGATAAGTAGGCTATGCAGCGAGAAATAGACGATTTGAAGAGAAAGCTGCGCTATACACAATGAAGGTGATCTCATTCTGGGCCTGACATGCCTTCCGATGATAAAAGTGATGATGACTATAGGCAAAGATCAAGAACTCCTCCAAGCGAGACCTTCTCTCACGAAGAAGAGCACTACCAGAGGTGTGAACGTAAAAGCCCATCTCCTAAGGGCTTGGGAAACGATGCCATGAGTAGGGCACTGGATCAACTCTCCAAATCACCTTTCACATGCCACATAGAAGGGGCTACACTTCCTCAACGATACCAGCAACCAACCTTCGCCATTTATAACGGCAAAACAGACCCATGGAGCATGTGAGCCAGTTTAACCAAAGGATGACTGTCCATTCTAAAAACAAGGTGCTGATGTGCAAGGTTTTCCCATCTAGCTTAGAACTAGTGGCGATGAGGTGGTTCAATGACTTAAAGACAAATTCTATAGATTCATATAGGTAGCTAACCCAAGCCTTTGGCTCTTGTTTTGTTACAAATAGCAGAGCTCCTCGGCCCTTGAGTGCGTTATTGTCGTTATCCATGCATGATGGAGAAACTCTAAAGGCCTACATGGACAGATATTGGGAGATGTATAATGAAATGGATGACAATTTTGATGACGTCGCCATCAACACCTTCAAAAATAGTCTCCCAGCTGAGCACGGCTTGAGAAAGTCTCTGACTGGCAAGCCTGCCACCAGTGTGCGCCAACTGATGGATCGGATCGATAAGTATAAACGAGTAGAGGAAGACCAATTGTAAGGTAAAGGAAAAGAGAAGGTTATCCCTCAGGAGATGAGGGATTTCAGGTCGGACCGATATAACAGCAACTTCCCGAGGAGAGATTTCATAGGGCAATCCAAAGCAACCAATACACAGACTGTCAATACTGTATTCTAAGAACCAGTGCATCGGGTGTTGAAGAAAATCAAGAACGAGCCATACTTTAAGTGGCCGAATAAGATGGCGGGAGAGTCCACGAGGTGCAATCAAAACTTTTATTGCCAATACCACCAGGACCACGGATATACCATGGGGAACTGTAGGAATCTCTGGAACTATCTGGACCAGCTAGTCCGAGAAGGAAAGCTGAAGCACCTTCTGCATCATCCCAGTGGTCATCAAGGCCAGACCCATCAGGAACCCCAGAGAGATACTGCCCTAAGGCCACCCGTAGGGACGATCAATGTAATCTTGGCTATGCCAGGAAGAACAGGCAGGCGCCCTTCACGAGTGTTATCTGTGGCTCAGCGGCCTGTCGAGGAGTCCCAGCCAGAGCTGAAGAGGGCCAAAATGAATTTTCACCCAATCTTGAGTTTTTCAAAAGAAGACAAGATCGGGACCACCCAGCCCCATGACGATGCGTTGTTGATCACTCTTAGAATCGGGGACTACGACGTGAAAAGAGTGATGGTGGCAGTGGGGCCGAGGTTATGTACCCCGACCTCTACAAGGGGCTGAGGTTAAAACCGGAAGATTTAATGCCCTATAACTCTCCTTTAATGAGCTTCGACGGGAAGTTTGTCATTCCTAAGGGTATGATTAGGCTACCCATCCAAGCTGGCCCAGAGATAGTGGAGATGAACTTTATCGTGGTGGGCTTATCGTTGGTATGCCCTGGCTCCATACCTTAGGGGCTATTGCTTCCTCATTGCCTTAGAAGGTGAAATTCCCGTCAGGGGACCAGGTTCTCGAAATCTGTGGTTGCCAATCCACGACAAGGCAGTGTGTGGTGGCTGCGATCTCACATTAGCTCGATGCGAAGTCCTCAGCCTCTGCTAAAAAGAATTTATTGCAATCAAGGGCCCCGGTGTCGCCTTTTGATACAGCTACCGAGAAGGTGACCCGGAGAAGTTCTTTCAGGTAGGGGCTCAGCTGCCTCTTCAGGAGAAAGAGGAGTTGATTAAGTTTCTCAAAAGAAATATTGACGTATTTGCATGGGATGACTGCGATGCTCCCGGGATTGATCCAGCCTTCATCTGTCACCATCTCAATGTCAACCCATCCATCACTCCCAAGAAGCAGTCACCCCGTCGCCTATCGAGAGAGCACACCGATGCGATTAGGGACGAAGTGGCGAAGTTTAAGCGTGCAGGGGCCATCAAAGAGGTTTTTTACCCCGAATGGTTGGCCAACACCGTAGTGGTCAAGAAGAAAAGTGGAAAATTGCGGGTTTGTGTAGATTTCACAGACCTAAATAAAGTATGCCCAAAAGACCCGTTCCTCATGCCTCGGATAGACCAGCTGGTGGATGCAATAGCAAGCCATCCTCGGATGAGCTTCTTAGATGCCTTTCAAGGCTATCATCAAATACCACTCGCCCTGGAGGATCAGGAGAAGACAGCTTTTGTGACACCTACTGGGAACTATCATTACAAGGTAATGTCGTTTGGTTTGAAGAACGCAGGGTCTACTTATAAAAGGATGATGACAAGAATGTTCAAGCCGCAATTGGGCAAGAGCATCAAAATCTATATTGATGATATGGTGGTGAAGAGTAAAGTGGTGTTCGAGCATTTAGGAGACCTCGATAGCTCCTTTGATGTCTTAAGGAAGCACAAGCTGCACCTAAATGCTTCCAAATGCTCATTTGGTGTGGGGTCAAGCAAGTTTTTAGGCTACATGGTTACTCATAGGGGAATTGAGGTTAACCTTGACTAGAGCAAGGCTATTAATGATTTAAAACCACCGCAAAACGCTAAAGAGGTCCAAAAGCTTACTGCAATGATCGCAGCCCTAAATCGATTCATTTCCAAGTCGGCGGATAGATGCAGACCGTTCTATCTCTTGATCAACAAGTGGAAAGGATTTGAATGGTCCGAGGATTGTATTGTGGCCTTCCAGCAACTCAAGGAATATCTATCCCGACCACTTATCATGTCCAGTCCTGAGGCCGATAAAGTCTTATATGCATATATTGTTGTGGCCCCTCATGCTGTGAGCTTGGTGCTAATACGGGATGACAATGGCCTTCAAAAGCCAGTCTATTACGTGAGCAAGTCGCTGCATGAAGCTGAGGTCAGATACTTACCCATGGAGAAAGCCATAATGGTTGTGGTCCATACTACATGAAAGCTTCCCCATTATTTCTAAGTCCACACAGTGGTTGTTCTAACCCAACTACCCTTGAAGTCCGTACTTCGGACCGCTGATTACACTAGAAGGATTGTCATATGGAGCACAATTTTAGGAGCTTTTGACATCAAGTACATGCCTCGAACCTCCATAAAGGGCCAGGTCCTAGTTGACTTGGTGGCCGAATTTGCTGAACCACCAGTAGAAATAGTAGCAGAGGAGCACAATATGGATGGAAAATCGGTTGGAGTAATCTCTACGCTAAGACCCCCATGTTGAAAGGTTTATGTTGATGGCGCAGCAAATCAAAGGGGGTCCAGAGTGGGGCTAGTCCTAGTATCTCTTGAGAAGACTATCATAGAGAAATCCCTAAGACTTGGGTTCTCGGCCACGAATAACGAAGCCGAATATGAGGCCTTGTTACAAGGAATGACCATGGTGCAGAAAATAGAAGGAAAAACAGTAGAGATGTTCTCGGACTCGAGATTAGTAGTGGGCTAGGTAAAGGGAGAGTTGGAAGCCAGAGATGCGAGGATGCAAGAGTACTTAAGCCAGGTCAAACGCTTGCAGTCAGACTTCGATCTTTTTAGCCTGTCACACGTCTCCAGAAGTGGAAACACTCATGTAGATTCATTAGCCACGCTTACTACCTCCTTGGCAGAGGCTTTACCTCGAATTATTCTTGTTGAGCATCTAGATAGAGCAAATGAGGTTGCAAAAGGCATGGTCCATATCCATGAGGTTAGAGTGGGTCCTAGCTGGATAGACCCTATAGTGAGGTTCCTCAAAGATGATATCTTACCCGAGGAGAAGTCAGAGGCTGAAAAAATATGAAGAAATGCCCCTCGGTTTTGGTTGTCCGAGGACCACAAATTGTATAAGCGCTCCTATTCTGGGCCATATTTACTATATGTTCACCCTGAAGCATCAGAATTATTGCTTGAAGAGCTGCATGAAGGGATCTATGGGAGTCACATAGGAGGAAGATCTCTGTCGCACCGAGCTATTACCCAGGGATATTGGTGGTCAGGGATGCAAAAGGAAGCCCTAGAGTATGCTAAGAAATGTGACCAGTGCCAAAGGTTTGCCCCAAATATTCATCAGCCAGGAGGGGTCCTCAACCCTTTGTCTAGTCCATGGTCATTCGCCCAGTGGGGCCTGGATATTGCAGGCCCTTTCCCCAAGGCAGCAAGAAATAAGAAATATTTGTTGGTCGGCACAGATTACTTCACCAAATGGGTTAAAGCTGAGCCATTGGCCAACATCAGAGATGTGGATGCTAAGAAATTCATTTGGAGAAACATTGTTACACGATTCCAGGTCCCTCGTACCCTCATTTCAAATAATGAACTCCAATTTGATAGTAAAACCTTTAGAAGATACTGCTGCGAACTGGGGATCACTAACAGATACTTAACTCCAGCTATCCTCAAGGAAATGGGCAGGCCGAGACTGTCAACAAGGTCGTAGTCAATAGGCTTAAGAAGAGACTGGATGACGCCAAGGGAAGATGAGTAGAAGAGCTGCTGCACGTCTTATGGACTTACTGGACTACACCACAGCGGTCAACAGGGAAGAGACATTTTGCCATGACCTATGGGGCCGAGGTTGTTATCCCTCTAGAGGCAAGCTTCCCAACACTGAGGACGAGCTCCTTCACTCCAAGCAGTAATGATGAACTACTAGGAAAGAGCCTAGATCTTATCGATGAACAAAGAGAGAAGGCAGTGATCCAGTCGGCCTATTACCACCAGAAGCTCAAGCAGGGATATGATGCCAATGTGAAGCTGCGACCACTAGCACCAGGGGACCTAGTGTTGAGGAGAGTTGTGGGTGCTGCCAAGAACCCATCTTGAGAAAAGCTGGGACCCAATTGGGAAGGACCATACCGAATTACTTCAGTAGCAGGAATAGGTGCATACTACTTAGAAAACTTAGATGAAAAAACTGTACCTCGTCCATGGAATGTAAATAACCTGAGAAGGTATTATTATTAACAAAAGCATTTCTCTAATTCAAATTTTAAGTCCATTATGATTATATGTCTTGTATCTTGGCAACAATCTAAGCACTAGACAGAACCAAGGTCTTGTATGGTTCTCGGACTCAAACCTATGAGGAAACTAGTTACTTCCAGAAAAATCTAAGTACTAGACGGAACCAAGGTCTTGCATGGTCCTCGGACTCAGACCTATGGGGAAACTAGTTACTTCCAGAAAAATCAAAGTACTAGGCAGAACCAGGGTCTTGCATGGTACTCAGACTCAAACCTATGAGGAAACTAGTTACTTCTAGAAAAATCTAAGTACTAGACGGAATCAAAGTCTTGCATGGTCCTCGGACTCAAACCTATGGGGAAACTAGTTATTTTCAGCAAAATCTAAGTACTAGACAGAACCAAAGTCTTGCATGGTCCTCGGACTCAAACCTATGGGGAAACTAGTTACTTCCAGAAAAATCTAAGTACTAGACGGAATCAAGGTCTTGCATGGTCCTCGGACTCAAACCTATGGGGAAACTAGTTACTTCCAGAAAAATCTAAGTACTAGACAGAACCAAGGTCTTGCATGGTCCTCAGACTCAAACCTATGGGAAAACTAGTTACTTCCAGAAAAATCTAAGTACTAGACGGAACCGAGGTCTTGCATGGTCCTCGGACTCAAATCTATAGGAAAACTAGTTACTTCCAAAAAAATCTAAGTATTAGACAGAACCAACGTCTTGCATGGTCCTCGGACTCAAACCTATGGGGAAACTAGTTACTTCCAGAAAAATCTAAGTACTAGACGAAACCAAGGTCTTGCATGGTCCTCGGACTCAAACCTATGGGGAAACTAGTTACTTTTAGAAAAATCTAAGTACTAGATGGAACTAAGATCTTGCATGGTCCTCGGACTCAAACCTATAGGGAAACTAGTTACTTCCAGAAAAATCTAAGTACTAGACAGAACCAAGGTCTTGCATGGTCCTCGGACTCAAACCTATGGGGAAACTAACTACTTCTAGCAAGAGCTTAGGTGGCAGGTAGAATCCAAATGTTGGGCAGATCTTCGGACCACAACCTTTGAAGAAATTAGCAAGATCAAGCATTCATGCAAGTTACGAATATAGCCTAAGTATACGCTCAGTACCTCGGATCATATACTCGGCCTCCACCCCCTAAAAATGTGAGCAAACGCAAACTAAGTGTCCCCTTTAATGCCGGTGAGTTAGAATTTAAAGGTCTAATTTCAAATATGGTATGTACATAACCATTTTTACCCATTAGGATAACCAACTCATGAGACATGAGATTCACACTAATAATAATGATAATGATAACAATAAACACATAATGTAAAAGAAGGAATTTCATACATTTAATCTAAAGGTCTGATTACAATGATTCCAATGTTCAAAAAAAAAAAAAAAAAGCCTATTTCTTCAGTTTTATCCTAACTCCATCCTTAGAGAGCTGAGTAGAAATGACCTCAGGACCCTTGGAGCCCTCATTTGGGGGAACAGTCTGGAGGGGCTGAACTGAGAGAGTTGACTCCTCGGCATGAGAGGCCTGAGCATCAACTGTAAACTCCGCAGTCTTCTGGGGCGCTTCAGGGTTTGAGCCTTCATTTGTTTCAGTCGCCCCAGAAAGCTCACTCTCCTTGGCTGGCTCGGTAGGAATGGTTATGGCCAGAGCAACTTTAGGTCGAGCAGTCTCAGTCTCCTCAGGAGCAACCTTAGCCTCGAAGCTAGCAGGGGCAGCTTCCCGAATGGCATGAGGGTAGTATACATTCCCCACCTTCCACAAATCGGATGAAGCCTCAACCCCAGCTTTTTTAAGAGCTTCATTCCAAACCTGGGAATAGTAGAACCTGCATACTCTAGGTACTTGAGCCTTGAGAGGGGCCTGGGTCTCAGCCACTCCCAAGTCATAAGCCTTCTCCTCGGCTATCTCCTTGGAGTTCTCAACCTCCGTCTTGGCAAATTTCGGCTCTGCCTTAGCCCTCAAGACTTCATCCCTGGCCCACTCCGCGACGTTCTTGGCCCCCTTTGCCTCAGCCAGTTTGTTCTTTAAATCGGTGATTTGCTCCTTAGTAATCTTCAACTGATCCTTTGTTTCGAGTAGGTGCCTCGTCTGGTTCTCGGCCTGTTTTTGAGCGCTAGCTAGGCTTGATTCAATGCTATCTCGGGCCCTTGTCATCTCCTTTAGATCCTCCATTGCTTTCAAGAGATCGGCCTCAGAGTTTTTAAGGATCCGCGTAGCATCCAAGAGCTTGTTGCGTTCGAGCTCCAGGGTTCTGCTCTGTTTGTTAGCTGCCTCTTCTAACCTATAAGTGGCCTGGACAGCCGGCCAATTGAAATAAGCACACGGTAAGTTGGAAACCAAGGAACAAAAATCAATGGAGTCACAAGTGTTAGAAGTCTTACCATGCCCAAGTACCTCTTGATGCTGAGAAAGACCTCCTACCTCCTCAAATTCCCCAGCTCGGCCATATCGGAGGGAAGTAGCGGGGACCTCTCCAACGCATAGGCCACGTAGGTGCTTTCGCCCCCTCGGAAGTCCCTGAGGGAGGTGTTGTCCATCAAAGGCTCCCCGTGGAGCATCGAGGCAGGAAGCCAGGCTTGGGGCTTAGACTGGGGGGTGACTTCTTTCTCTTGGCCCTGGTGCCCGATTTTTAATTGTTTTGAAACTCGTAAGGCTTCATCCTTCTCCTGAGAGGAGTGTGATCTCACCCCATCCATGGGATCTTTGCCTTTGGAAGCCCTCTTCCTTTTTGGATCGACGGACTTGGGCTGAAGAGGTAGAGTCGACTGAGGAGGAGGAGGAAGTTTGGACCGAGGAGATGATGGCTGTGATTGGGTGGAAGATGACCTGGTATAAACATGCTAAGACTTGGGTGGAGGAGAAGGAAGCTTGGATTGTGACTTCCCCGGCGCGTCCTTTCCCGATTGACCCTCAATTAAGTCGAGCAAGCTGGTTGGAGGTTTTCTCTTGAAACCCATTTCAGCTTGAGAAGAAGTCCCTACTGATAAGAGATCTGCTTCAGTCAAACTGGGGTCACCCAAGTCACCGGAGGGATCCTCGGATAGATTAACTTGGCTGAATATACCAAATTCATCCTCGGATGGACCCAAATCAGCGACCTCTTCTTCACTTTCTACTCTTCCTCCCTCGACCTCGGCAGCTTGATGGGATGAAGAAAGGCCTGCCAATGGAACGCCTTCTGGGACAGGAGACCCTTCTAGAAGCAAGAACCCGTGTTCGGCTACGGTGATTATGTGAAGCCGAGGATCTTTAGCTCTGATCACGTGCTTCAGAGCCAAGAATGACTTATGGATGGGATTGTACCCAAGGATCTTGTGAGCAGCTTTGACTTGGTTGTCAGCTTCATTTACAAAGACCTCCGCCTTGAGGATGGTTTCCAGATCTCCCCGGTTGACCAAGTGAAAGTGTCGTTCAAAGGCATGTGGATCTGCAAAAAGAAAGCATATTCATATTAGCAACCGAACAATGCAAACTATGATAGCACCAAAGATTAACCCTTTCCTACTCTGAATACCCCACCTGGTTCCCCTTCCCCTGTCGGACAATGAAGGCCGTCATACCACTCCCGAGACACAATGAGAAAATCCTTATTTAACCGGAAAAAATTGCCAAACAGACTATTCCTGAGAAAAAATTAGGCGCGTGGCACGTGTTCAAAGTTATTTAGTAAGTTAGACTGTTTTTGAAAGTCGAGTTTGGCAAACTCGACTTTGGGCTGGAAAACAGACACTAGGAAAAAGGACAAGTACAGTAGGACAGTCATGGGAGCATGGTGTAGGAGCAATTTAAGGAAAAACTGTCACATCCGCATTAAATGCCCACAACTAACATTCTGGCCGCATTAATGAGGAAATGACCCCTGAATAGTGCTGTCTTGGTTGCTGCAATTCACAGAAGGTTTGAAAAAGTGGCTGATGGGACAAGCACTCGAGTAGTGACCTGCACGATCAACAGATGGAGAGCCAAGATCGACTGGAAGGGGATATATAATGTGAGAAATCCTCCAGGAAAAGGAGATCGGGAATTAGAAGGAGAATACGGTAGCAATTTGCATGATCTTGGAAACCTTTGTAACCAAGCACTGAAGAAAGAATAAGAACAATAATTTCCTCGGAAGAAATGCCCGAGGACAGAATTTCATACTTTAGCCTACGTCCTTGTTATTCAACTCACTCATAACCATGTCTAGTTGTTGTAACCCTCACTAAGGCCTAGTTCTTAAACCCATTATCTATAAATTTATTGTATTGGGCTAGTTGGGCTTGAGTCCACTCATCTAACATAAGAGGTGCTCAAACCCAGTCCCTACAATATATATATATATATATATATAAGTTTAAAATTGAAATGATTTCATAAATCGATACTTAAATTGGCAAAATTAAAAACTTTAGACCTAATATAGCCCTTTTTATGTAATTTCCCCAAAGTATTTAAATGGGATGAAGTATACCAAATCAATAAAATAAAATGTCTCCAAAGATGCTAAAGAAATAAAATAATTTTATAGTATTTTTTTCACAACTTGTTAAAGTAGTCATGGAGATGGACTTTAGGACCATTTTGAAAATAGTATCATAGACTAAAATGAAAAATAAAAATAAAAATCTCAAACGTAAAAGACTAAAATGGTCATTATTCTTATAGCTTAGAGCATCCCCAATAAGGTTGCTAAATTGACTAAAAAGTCAATTTAGCAACTAATACTCTCAAAATGCCTTGTATAGCAAAGAAGCTAAACTCAAAATAATTTGAGTATCAACTACGGTGAGCTACTATAGATAGCTGCACATTGTAGCTTTAAAAAAAAAATTGTAATGTGTGTTGTTAAAAAAATAATATTTTAATGTGTTGATGATTGTGATTGTTATTTATTATGTTAGATGTATTATTTTATTGTGTTGTTTATATTATTTTAATGTGTTAAAAATGTTAAAATAAAAAACTTTAATTTTTGGTGTATTATAAAATGTGGTGTTCAAATAGATAAAATAATATTTTGAGTTGCTAAAAGCTATATTTTTTAGCTTTCTTACTGTGAATGCTCTTAGCTAGCATCTCATAGTTTTTGCAACAAAGATATCAAAGATCAATGTTAGAGGAAGGGAGATTAATGGGGACATGGCCCCTTGGATTTTTTAAAATTTCCCTTCCCCCTATATATTTTTAATAAAATTTAAGATTTTTGTTTGGATTTTACTCAATTGCCCACTATATTTTTTAAATGTACAAAAGCTCATGAGTATTAAACTATTATTGTCCAAATTTGTTCTTCTAATATTCATTTTTTCAACATATAAAACTCATTAATTTTATGAGTGTTAAAAGCGTATGTTCATAAAAACATGTGAGTATTAATAGGTTTCTGTATATTTTAATTTTTTTTTACTAACACTCATTCTTTTCTTCTAAAAATCCACCTTTTTTTTTTCTCAAAAAAAAAAAAAAAATCCACCTTTTTTTTTCCATGTATAACTTGTTTATTTTAGGAGTATTTAGAGCACATGTTTATGAAAGTATATAAATATAACCAAGTAAATCTCTATAGTAAAAGTAATTTTTATTTTCCAAAAACAAACTCTTTTTACTTTTTTTTTTCAATATTTTTTTCATTTTGCATGTAAAGTTAGGGACACATGAATGCATACTTTTTTTTTGGTTAATAAAACATGTTATGATTTTAATAATTAAAAATTTGGGACATGTTCTACCTAGTCTACCTTTGTCATATAATATTTCTCTTTTTTTTTTTTTTTTTGCCTTTCATATAATATTTCTCTTTACATCATATATGTTAAGGCATATCAAAATGAAATAGCTTTGCAAATTTTTTTTTGTGGCTCCATCATTATCCAAGGTTCAAATCATATTTTCCCAATATAATTAATTAACAATCAAATTTATCACAAAAAAAGGAAAAAAAAAAAAAGACTAAAATAAAAATAACCTTAAATTTAGGATCAAAAGTGTAATTTAGCCCCCCCAAGAGCCCAATTTGATTTATTGTTGCGGTCCTCATAATCCAATAGGCCCAGACTCCGAGCCCAAAGGGTCAATATCTCCACTTATGCATCACCAAAAAGAGGTGGTAGGTACTAGGTACAACATTATTTGTCTGTGACAACCTTTTTGTCACCGATTAAAACCCTCCATATTCGCACGCACACTAGCTCCCAATCGCATCTTAAATCGTAGCCGTCTGATCGAGTCCCCAAACACTAAAGCCCCAGCCGAATCAACTCTATAAAAGCCAAGCCATTTCACCATGAACCTGCAAAAACCCTAGCTCATACATCGCCGTCTTCCTAGTCCCCATTGATTCTTCTCCCATCTCCAATTTCCACCTTCTTGTTCCAATTTCATATGTGTGTATGTATATTTGAATTTTAATGTGGGCGAATGACGAATCTTTTTTTGAATTGTTTAGAGTGCTCAGACTTTGATTTTGGGTACAATGATTCAAAACATTGAATAGGAAGATCTGATGCCTCTCTTTTCTTTTTCGATTCGAACAAAACTTAACGTTGTTGTTTCTTGTGTTCTATGTTTGGTTTTTCATTGGATACCATTGTGGATGACGAATACTTATGAAATAAACAGTTATCCCTGTCTGATATTTGGTGCTGATATTTCTTAAATTCTGACATTACAAAATCGTTTTTATTTTTTTATTTTTTTGCATTATGTTTTATTTTTCAAAAATAGCCAATGATGAAGATCTTTTAATGGTTGACTGAAATGCAAGTTGATAATAAACTTGCTTATGTGTCGAAATTCATGAACTAGGACGGTCTGAGGCTTTTGTTTATTTATTTATTTATTTATTTATTATTATTATTATTATTATTATTATTTTAGTTAGATGGTCGAGGAAGGGGTGACTTGAACTTTGGACGCCTCTGATGGAAACATCAGGAGGTGCCAGTTCATCTACAAGATTGTTGGCTGAGGCTTTTGTTTTTCAAAATTTTAATATTTCAAATTGTTTTTACTATGTATTGTTTTAATTATTTTCTTGTATCTTTTACTAAATCATCTATGGATTGGTCTCTACAGTGTTGTGAATGATGAGAACAATAATTATACAGTTATCCCTGTCTGATGCATTGGTGCTGAGATTTTGTAATCTGACACTCACACTGTAGAGTCTTCATCTCATCCGTTTTTTTTTTCTCTGCTAGAAAGTTGTAATTTAATTAATAATTTTCTTACATTTTACGTTGTTTTAATCAATAGGGTGTGATGAACCAGAATGTCTCATTGGTTTTTATTACATTTCTTAGTTTTACGTGTTCTTGTTAGTTGTTATTACTTGTATAAACTATAATTTCATATCATATCATATTAATCTTTGCCTTATCAGAGTTTTGATATTGGTGATTTTTGAGTGATAAAATTCTCAAGATTAAAACTCAAAGTGACCGGATTATGCTCCAACGTCGAACCCTCTCCTTAGCAATGTGTGATAGCAAGATCTTTATCATAATGCAAGGATGGTTCTGTGCATCGGTTGGGATTTAAGAAGAAACACATAAATATAATGCCACCAGTTGGGATTAAACGAGAAACACAATTTGACAATAATGTTTGTAAAGTTCACATGTTGTATGAGAGAGATTCATAGATCATCTCCCACAATGCGCTGGTTTTACAACTGCTAGAGGATAGAGGAGATGTAGTCTAAAAATTAAACAGATTTGAACATTTAAGTTATGAATCCAGTAAAAATTTGGTTTCCAAACCAATGACAATTGTATAGGGCTGTGTCTTAATTGCATTTACTAAACAGAAATCGTCAAGAAGTCTGGTGCCAGAGCATGCCTAAATTGTTCAGAGAAAATATAGTATATGTTTGGATAGTGCTAAAAAGCACTGTTCACAGAACCCTACTTTTTTCAACAAAAACAATCTGAAAAACTTGGTTACATTCACATATTTATAAATTATTTTGTTACAATATTTTCAGTTTTCAACAATAAGCGGTATTCAAACACAACCTAATCTATTCTAAATAAACAGTATTTCACACAGGTATACCAGACCCTTGAGATACAAGTACACTACTTACATAGCTATCTAGAGTTACAACTTTACAAGTACAGATCACTTACGATGGACTATTAATGGTCGCTAAACCAAGGCAGGCTTTATTATACAACTATCGGTAGGAATGAGTAAACTAGCGTCCCCTTTACTTGATTCTGGTGTGCCAAGTATCAATGTCCTTTCATTAATTTATGGCTGAAAGGAAAAAAATTGAAGATGCATCATACTTGATCACTGGATGCTGTTTCCCTATTTTCCTATTCTTCCATTCACGAGAAAATTTACTAAGTCTACTTAATTGTGATGTAGCGATTTGTACCATGCTTGGCCCAATTTTCCTTCAAATCAACAGGATTTGACAGATCATGGCCTTCTGCAGCAAGCCGGCTGAGCAGCTTGTTAAAGGCGCTTCCACTCATCTTTCGCCCACCAACTCGGGCATGCCGTTTGTTTGGAACTGCTGGCAGAGGATACATCGACAAGGTGGTTGTACAGCATGAAGATTGCCACCCCCCATTTCCCCATTTGTAACACTGCCTTAGGATTCCAGTGCAGGAGCATACAGGTGCAGGCATCGTTGACTCATCAAATGCAACTTGATTTAACCCTAAGTCCTGCCCCTTCCAATCTGTCTTTGGAACCCCTGTCTGTCTGTTAAGATCATCACCTCCACTGCCCATGTCCTGCTCACTCTTCCACTCATTTGGCTTGCCAAACATGTTATTCAAGTCATCACTCTCCCTCTTAATCTTCCTTGGAGTTTTTGCAGCTTTCTTGTCAGATGAGATTCCCTTGGTCTCCTTTGTTCGTTTAGCCCGTCGTGACTTTGCAGCCTCGCAAGCAACTGGTGACATTGCTAGACCATCGCTTGTGTGCATTTCCCTTGTATTGTAAGATGGCTCACCCATATGGGGTACATGATGCATGTGCTGTTGTGCTTGTGGATGGTGTATGTGCTTCACCCCACGTGAGATTTGGCATCCAGGTGGGCATGACATATTACCACTGGTAAAGGAGTTTTCCCGGTATTGAAGTGTTGCAATTGCATTGTCACGTTCCAACATGGCATTATTCCGTTCTGCAATTGCTGTATCTCGTTCCAGAAATGCCATGTCTCTCTCTGCAATAGCTGCCTTTTTTTCAGCAACAGCCAAATTTCTTTCTTGAATGGCTGCATCTCTTTCAGCCATAATGCTCATTATCTGTTTCATTGATGGCTGATGTTGCATCAACCACTGTCACAAGAACAGCAATAGTATTATCATTACCCCACACATTGACAAGAAAAAACATAGTTTCATTCACATTGTTCCAAGTATTTTGTTTGTAAAAAGCTGCTTCTAGTACCTGACTCTGAGCTGTTTTGTACTGATCTGCTTTGTGTCTTCCATTTTCACGATGCCCTCCATCATCCATCTGAGATCCACAAATGGCTATAATTACAGCCAACGGTTTCAAACCCCTGCTGAAAGTGCAACTCTCAGTCAATCAAGCACAACACCTTTATCCAGGCTACAGATCCTGTATCTTACAGCAAAGAGACAAAATCTGTTCAATTTTGCTCATGGGACATGTGTGTGAACATGTATAGATAAAGGTGGTAACATATTTGGAATTTAGAGAGAGCGAGCTACTCCTATCGCATAACTGTAGGTGGAATGACATCAGTGATAGAAACCCATGCTGGTGTAAAACATTATCTCATAAGAAACAAATCATATACAAATTTTAAGACATGAAAGGAGTCCAAGTTTAAAACCAACATGCTTCTATTAACTATTGTCCCACAAGGTGCAAAAAAGCCAATATTGAAATGTAGATTATAGACAAGCCTATATCATAAAACTGATGCACAATTGCATTTCAGAAAGGCTGAAAAACAAGAGTCTCAGAAAGTTCATATAATAATAAAAATACTACTGAAATGGCTCGTCACCAATTTAAGAATGGGTGTTGAGCTAAGGTAGAAATAAATCTATTAAAGTGCATAAACAAACATATGCATAAACATTGAGACTTGCCAAAAAAATAGCATTTGCATGGTGTTGAAATAACACGAAACATGACTGCACATCATATATTAGGTCCTAGTATATTAAAAAGGGAACTGATCAAGTAAGGGGATGATATGAGCTAAAATGATACCAGCACACTTGGAAAACATGAGCATAAACATTACTTAATTCCAAAGCCCTCAATTTGACTATGCTTTGTTTCTACATAACATACTGATGAAAGAATCAAGGATTGTTAATTTTGTGGCATGCTCTTTTCTTCTCGATTCTCCATGTTTTATGCTTGTGCATAATGATGCTTTCAAATTATCACATCATGTAAAAGGCATCCCCACCCAACCCCCCCCCCCCCCAAAAAAAAAAAAAAAAAGAATTATTACATAGGGAAGATGCTTAATCGTCTAACAGCATGGCCAATTCAATGAATTACTCATTATTTGTCAGTCAATCCTAGCTTAATCCTCAACATCACTTTCTTAGTAGCAAGACTTAGTTTGCTCCTCTAGATTCGCATGAAGGTGGTGACTTCTGAAACCATGATAGCCAACACAATTACAGACACGCATTGATTTGTGTAAAATGTACAGTAACAGTCCAGCCAAACACAATAATGAAAACTCAAACCATCCCCTAAACCAAGTTCTGTGAATGATGAATGCCACTTATAGTCAACTAACATTAGACACAACATGGACCACATTTTCTGCACCACAGAATGAGTTAAGAGGATCACAAACATCTTCATGAATACCATAATCCACATTCCCAGAACCAAGAAAAGGGCTTATGATTTACAATTTGGCAACTATAGTAATGATCTAAAAATGACGCCTTTTTACGCAGCACAGTATTCGTTAGGCATAAATTGTTATGCAGACTACAAACATAACACTGAAGATTGACATTTCTAAGCAAAAATCAAGCTTCATCAAGCTTCCAACCTTAGCAAAAATTAACTGAACAATCAAAACTTCCCTCACTCCAGTCCTGAGATGAAAGCTAACCAAAAAAATACTATAAATTTCGTTTCTTCACTAGCAGCTATTATACAGCACAAATTTAAAAACCCACTTCTTCTTTTTATAAGTAATAAAACCCATTATTGAAACCACGCTCCAAGCCTCTACAAGTAAGTATCACTTGCACCAAGTGCAAAAACAGAATAACTAAAATTAGTTGCTATTGCTATGAAAATATATACAGAGACCTCAGTTCAAGCAGCAAGAAATACACAAACCTTGGTACTAAGTAATAATGATGATCAAAGAAAGAAAAATTAGTAATTCACAAGAGTCAACATGAACAAGCGGAAGAGAAATCGAAGCTTACCAGGAAGAGAGAGATTCGGCAGAGAAAAAAACGGAGAGAGAGAAAACCTAAGACCAAGGATTAAAAATTTGTGGAAGCCACAATTGGGACACAGGAGCAAAAAGAATTTTGATTTTTTTAATTAATTAATTTTTTTTTTCCACTTTTCTTCTTGGTGGTTTAACCTGTCCCTTTCTACATTTTTGCTACTACTATTCCTTTCTTTTTTTTTACATGTAAACACATAAACACATATATACACAAAAGAAACAAACGTACGACAAAGGAGAAAAAGCTATACATGAGGTGTGTTTTAACTGTGCTACCGTGAGCTTACCATGTATTTTCGTTTTAACATTAAAGTGAAAAAAGCTTGACTATTTTTGACTGCGTGGACTTGTACAACCTTGGCCACGAGCTACATGTTTGCTTTTAGGCATTTCTGATTTCTGTTCCGTTAAAACATGAGGATGATGAGTGACATTAATGACCTATCATTTTCAACTCCAATTATGTTTAGTGACGCAATTAATATTATTATTGTTTTTTTAACGATTTGTTGAAGGGCCAAGATGTAAGTAAACCATAAAAGTAAGATTTTTTTTTTGGGAGTGCTTTCATAAGAAATGAACTTTGTAGTATTGATAATTTATTACTTATGTCTATCTTTTAAAGTAACGTATTGAAATGATTCGTAATAATTATTATTTATCATTAATTCAAAACAACAATATATTCTCTTTAGGGCATAAGTGAGATTCGATTTCAAATACCTCATTTGATCGAAAGAGATTTTATTAATTGAAATAACTATTTATTAATTATGTGAAATGGTCATAAGTTAAGCTTAAATGCAACATGCTTAGCTTTTCAAGAAGGTTTTAAAAGGAATCATACAACTTTTGTAGCAAGATGTCAGATCATAGTAAAATTAGTGAAAAATAAATAGAAGAGCGAGAAAATCAGCATAGAGATTGTACATTATTCAACAATGTGCTTATATCCACAATAGCAAGTAGTGAAAATCTTCGCTATCATAAAACTAAAGGGTTTACAATGAATGTATAATGTCTCCAAAGAAATCCTAACTCGGTACATTGAATCTATCATTATATTCTTAACATAGCACAGAGGTTTCCTCCCCCTTCATCCTCCAACCTTTAATTCAGTCCAAACAAAATGGAAAAAAAATTAGCCACATTGAACCTCATGAGCCCCACTCCTGTTCACTCACTCCATCTATGAGGCCCTTAAACTAGAGACCTATGTTAATTATAAAGAAGATTATGAGCCACCATCTCTTAGCTTGATTGTTAATGACGATTGGCTCTAATGGTTAGCATCAAAATATGTTGATAGAGCTATTACCTATAACAATAAGTATAATGACATAATAATTTTCACAATTTTTGTTTATAGATGTTAAAATGATAGATTGTGATTGATATATAATAAAAGTGATATGAGTGGTTATTGCATGCAAAAATGATTACATTAATCACAATCTATCGTTTTAATAAGTGGTGGAAAAAAATTGTTAGGAATATTGTTGCATAACCATGTCTACGCGATTAAATATTTGGTAATTTACATATTTAGGTTGTGGAAGGTGAGCATTATACTTAGAGCAGGCACGGTGGTCTTTTTCTACGAGGCCAAAATAAAAGAAATAAAAGTAGACCAGTTCTGCCTGGGGATCCAACCTAATAAAGTCAATCTACTTTAAAATATTGGGTTAGGTCCAGATTTATAAAACACAATCAAATTATAATTAAGATTCTAATTCAAGCAACCCTACTCCACGCGAGATGAAAAAGCCCACCCAAGCCTTTGATAAGACTTGGGCTCTACCTGAATACCACGAGCAAACACTTTGAGGTGGGCTGCACTGGACTCTAGCCCAGACTTTTAAGCTGGGGAAAATGACCCACTAGGATTTAAATGGTTCATGTAGACATGTACCCGTACTTCATTGCATCCTTCTTTATTTTATTATTTTATTATTTTTTTTTTAAATTTTAGTGTTTCAACCTATGACATTCACTTCTGATGATAGCTCTTTATCATCAAACCATGACATCAATTGGTTTTTGGTATAGGCGGGAATTGAACCTTAGATCTCTTATTCAACCATTAGAGATTTTACCAGTTAAGCTAACTGGAATCCACACTTCATTGCATCTAACCGCTATAAAAAAAGAAAATAATTGTACAAAAACTTAAAAGCTAAGATGCATATTGTACCTTCTAGTTTGATTGAAATTCATTTCAATTTTTTAACTTTATTTTCATTCAATTAAGTATTTTAAGTACCCGTTTAGATACTGATGAAAAGGTTAGTGTTTGCGTTTTCTTTTTTTCTTTTTTTGAGAAGCATTTTATGTGGCTTTTATGCTTTGCCAGTGGATCTCATGCACTATTCACGGAACCCACAAACTTCTTTTTTCAACAAAACTTTCATTAAAAAGGGTCTCACAACACTATTCAGACATTTAAAAATTATTTTGTTACAGTGTTTTCAATTTTCAGCAAAATATGCAATATCCAAGCACACCCTAAGTTTAAATCTATTCAATTCAAGGCTTTTGTCCAATTCCGTTAAAATTTGTCACTTTGTAAGTAAATATGCAATTAACTAATGATTTTTATTTTTTTCAAAATAAGTTATCACTTAAAAAATCTATAAGGTATTTTTACTAATTTTATATTTTAAAAATTTTAAAATATTAACTTTATAGATAAGTTATATTTAGTAAATTTTCAAATTCTTGATTTTAGATAAACTTTTTCCCTCTCACTAGTCACTACATAGATTTAGATTGAACATTCGTTAGTTGAATACTCTCGTGGGTTTCTTATATTTTTTTTTTCTTTTTTTTTTTTTCTTTCTGAATCTTAAACTTATCAAAATCTATTTGCGTTTGTATGGCTTTTGTTGCTTTATGATAGTGGTTTCTTGGGGTTCTTGGTTTAATTATGTTTTGAATCAATTGATATTAATTTTTTTTTTTTGAAAAGAGAATGTTCATTCATTTAGATAGATAAAAGATCATGATACAGAGCATCCAAGGCTGGTGGGGGAGAGTCCTCCAACCAGTACAAGTCCTCATCTAATGTTTGTCTAGCATGTTGAGCCAAAGCATGGGCTACCCTATTCCCACCCCTTCTAATACAGTAAACCTCAGACCAAATTAAACCCCTTATCAAATGGCGAATATCATCCACTACATTGCCAAATGAAGAGGTGTTTTCCTTTGATGAAGATATATCGTGAATGACGTTACTGTTGTCACCCTCAATGATCAATTTGGAAAAGCCAGCATCCACAGCAAATTCTAAAGCTCTCTGGCAAGCCAGCAACTCCGCTTCATCACTGGTTTGCACAGCCGGTCCACAGGCAGACATTGCAGCCATTACCTTTCCCTTTTCATTTCGAACAATTGCTCCAATCCCTGTTCTGCCTAAATTCGGAAATGTTGCAGCATCAAAATTGAGTTTGTACGCCTCAGAAGGTGGTGGTTTCCATACTTCCTCATAAGGTTGCTGTCTCGGCTGAGCATTAAGTCGTGTTTGAGCCCGTTGGTAATCTTCCATGCATTCCTCTGCCCGTTTGTTCAAACAAATTGGGCTCTTCATTTTTCCACCATGCAGCAATGAGTTTCGCTGATTCCAGATCAGCCAAGCTTGAGTCCAGAATAGCCCAAGCTCTTCCAAATTCAATCGCTCCAACAATTCCTCCGTCAGTTGCACCAAATCGGACTGGCCATGCTTGTGTTTCTGCAGTTTACAACACTACCAGCCCAAACGTCCTGAGCTACTGCACAGTCCCACAAAGTATGAATAGTGGATTCCGGTTCTCTTGTACATAAGACACATATATCTTCATGAATAATCATTTTTCTGGTCAGGTTCACAGCAGTAGGCAAGATCTCATGACAAGCTCGCCATGCAAATACTTTAATCTTGTTATGGATCTGTAACTTCCAAATTGTAGACCAAACCTTTTTAGCAACACCACCTCCAGATGTTCCAACCCACGCTTCATCAGTAAGAATTCTTCTCGCCACATGATAAGCAGACTTGACAGTAAAAATACCTCGTGAGTTATGCATCCAAATTATAGTATCAGCTACAAATCTTCTGCTCAATGGAATTTGGCAGATTGCATCCGCTTCTTGGCTGTGAAAGATGGTTCTAATATCCTCATATCTCCATGTATTAAGCTCCGGATTGATCAACTCACACACCATCAAATCATCCCCATTCTCTTGGATCGGATTAAGGACCTTGTTTGTGGGAAAATTAGGAAGCCACTTATCCTTTAAAGCATTAATTGAGAATCCATTCCCAACCCTCCAACAGTGACCGGATTGGAGAATAGGCATTGCAGCCATCAAACTTCGCCACACATATGAGCAATTTGGTGATTCTTTAGCCTCAAGGAAATTTGATCTCGGAAAGTACCTTGCTTTAAAACATTGATAGAGCAACGAATCATTATCCTTTATCATCCTCCACCCTTGCTTGGCCAACATGGCTAAATTAAAGGCTCTCAAATCCCGAAATCCCATGCCACCTTCTTTCTTTGCAATAGTAAGCTTATCCCAACTTTTCCAATGAATTTTCCGTTCATTGCACACTTGACCCCACCAAAATTTTGCATACAATGCATCTAGCTCATCACAAAGTTTCAAAGGTATCTGAAACACACTCATTGTATAGGTGGGTATGGACTGTGCCACAACCTTGATAAGGATTTCTTTGCCAGCTCTAGACAATAAGGTGCCCTTCCATCCTTGGAGCTTCTTCCAAATTCTATCTTTCAAAAATGAGAAAGTGTGATATTTAGCCCTCCCAATCAAAGTTGGTAGGCCAAGGTATGTTTCAAACCGGCTAACCTCCTTCACTCCCAATGCACCCAAAATCTGACCCTTCTGGCTATCTGAGGTGTTGCTGCTGAAGTAAACTGAGGACTTTTCTAGATTAATACTCTGCCCAGAGGCTCTTTCATAGATTTGAAGGATCTCAGTTATGGTTTCCCCCTCATCCCTAGTTGCCTGGCAAAACAGTAATGAGTCATCAGCAAACATAAGGTTCGTGACCTTTGGTGCCTCTCTGCAAATGGAGACTCCCTTAAGCCGCCCTTCTGATTCTGCTTTGTTCAACAATGCAATAAAATCTTCAGCACATAATAAGAAGAGGTAGGGTGATAATGGATCTCCCTGTCGGATTCCTCTAGAAGGATGGATCTTTCCAAACAACCGGAAATCCCAGCTTCTTCATAATTCGTTGAAGAAAGTGTCACTCCACCCGGTCATAGGCTTTACTAATATCCAGCTTCAATGCCATGGACCCCTTCTTCCCTTTTTTCCTGGAATGCATGGTATGGAGAGTCTCGTATGCCACCAACACATTATCAGTAATCAACCTCCCCGGTACAAAGACACTCTGAGTGTGTGAGATGATCTGAGGCAGAACCTGTTTCAACCTGTTTGCCAACACCTTGGAAATAATTTTGTAAATAACATTACAAAGGCTTATTAGTCTAAACTCAGACATTCTCTCTGGATTTTTGATTTTAGGGATAAGCACAATATTTGTATGATTAATATCAGGAAGCATATTACCATTATTTAAAAAATCCAGAACAGCAAGAACAACAGAGTCACCCACCACATGCCAGAATTTTTGATAAAAAATGGCGTTTATACCATCAGGTCCTGGAGATTTTGTTGGTCCCATTTGAAACAAAGCCACTTTAACTTCTTCAGCAGTAAACTCAGTAGAGAAAAATTCCCACATGTCATCAGTCACCTTACTCTCCACTGCATTCAGGCACTCCTCCATTTGATCCCCCAATCCTGCATGAAAAAGGTTGTCAAAGTAGGCTGAAGCAACCCCAACCACCTCCTCCAACTCTTCCACCCACTGCCCATGATCATTCCGGATACCCTTGATATAATTTTTCCTTCTTCTTTGTGTCGCTTTGGCATGGAAAAATTTGGTGTTCTTATCTCCATGTTTTAGCCAATTTATTCTAGACCGTTGGGCCCAATAAATTTCTTGCTTCTGTAAAAGTTCATCCATTCTTTTGCTCAAGCCCAAAAATTATGCTTTTTCATCTTCAGTCAATTCGGCCTCATTCAATCTGTCTAACTGTTTTGAACTTCTTTGATGGCTAAGGTATCTGGATCAGTTATGGGAGAACCCTAAGTCATAAGCTCCGCTCCACAAACCTTTATTTTTTCCTGTATTGCTGCCAAACCAACCTTTTCCTCCCCTGCCTTCCCCCAACCCTCCTAAATAACTTCTTCACAATCCGCCCGGAGCAACCAAGCTTCCTCAAACTTGAAGCTTCTACCACATTGCTGTCTCAGCTATGAAAAGGATTGAACATCTAGCAAAATTGGCAAATGATCCGAAGCATGAGTTGACAAATGCACAATTTTACTCAATTGAAATCTATCTGTCCATTCCTTGTTTGCAACACCTCTATCAAGCCGAATCTTGGTATTAGCTTTCCCGGGTCTCTTATTGCTCCAAGTGTATGGATACCCCTTATATCCTAGGTTATGAAGATGACAAAAATTTAAAGCCTCCCTAAAGGCCTCAATCGAAGAAAACGGTGGCTGCCTAACACTTTTTTTTTCTGAAGCATGTAAATAAGCATTAAAATCCCCAAATACTACCCATGGGCCCACTACAAACGATTGTAAATGTTTCAATAACCTCCATGAATTTTCTTTCTGCTGTGCTTCTGGCCACCCATAGAAACCAGTCATGAACCACACAAAACCATCATCTTCCGTGACTTTTGCTAAAACATGGTTAACCGTAAAATTAATTAGCTCCAATCTAACTTCATTCTTCCACAAAAAAGCCAACCCTCCTCCAGAGTTCGGATGTTTAACAATGATCTTATTTTGGTACGGTAAATTTCCATACAAACTATCAAAACCATCTTTATCAAGTCTAGTCTCCATAAGAAAACATACCGTGGGAACTTGCTCCCTCACAAGCTTGCGAAGGCTTCGACCTGTCCAAGGGTTCCCAATCCCTTGGCAGTTCCAGCTTAGCAGCCTCATTGCTCCCGGCAAGGGTGACTCTCCACCCCCGCCGATACATTGTCTTTGAATTCCTCTTTATAGCTCAATATGCCTTTCTTCAGAATCTCCTCTTCAGACAGCCCCCCTTGTGTTTCATGCGTGTTTCTCTTTCCCAGGCCAGGTAAGGCAATGGGCTTGGTGGATCCACTTGGCCCAAATTCCATTTGTTTTATACGAGTCCAAGTGCTTTTGGGCTTTTTTGTATTAGTCCCAATCAGGTCCGGCTTGGAAGTGAGACTCCCAAATTCGGAAATCTGGTCTTCTAATATATTAAGCTGCACGTGACTCCCACTTGCCTTATTAATCTTCATCTCCGCTCCCTTCACTTCAGAAAAATCTGTGACTGGCTAATTAGGATGCTGAAATTTAGGACCAGTTACATCTAGTATATTTGATGTGGTTGTAACGTCTGCATGGCAATAACTATCCAAGCTGTCAACGTGCAAAAGTTCCGCCTTTGTTCCTTGAATCACGCCCTTTTCCTTATCCGTTTCTCTAGGGTTTCCAGTATTGAGTGGCTGCGCCGTCGTCTTCCTCACCTGATCTCCTTGCTCCGCCTGGATAGCATCCTTCCCTGCCTCACAGCCCGTATCTACCTCAAAGATAGCACTCGGACCTGCTGCTTTACTCCCCGGAACTCTAGACCAACTCCCTAGTGCCCTTAGGTAGTCACCATATTGATATTCTATGTGGCCTCCTTTTTTCTCCATAGCATAATGGCCTGCACAGTGCTTCAGATCGTGGCCTAAAATTCCACAATAGTGACAAAACATGGGCAATCTCTCATACTTAAAGGTTACCCATGACTTCAAACCATCTGAACCAGCTATAAAACCACCCATTCGAAGAGGTTTAGAGATTGGTAAGGCAACTTGAACTCGCATAAACATACTGAGATCATCCTTTTTTTTCTTCCATTCCACCTCCTCTACCTCCCCCAGTCGACTACCAACTTCCTTCGCCACTTGAGGGGAAACCATATCAAAAGGTGCCCCCCATATTTGGATCCAGAGTGATGTCGCCTCCAGTCAAATATTTCCCACAGTCATGCCCTTTTTCCACCTTTGCAGTAATAGTAATTGATTATCAAAAGTCCAAGGACCTCCTCTTAAAATCCGATCCAAATCAAACTCGGATTGAAATTTGAACTGGAAAAGATTCGGCCCTACTTCAAGGATTTGCATTGAATCATTTAGTCCCCAAGCTCTCCTTATTGTATTCTTTGCAGCCAATTTATTAGAAGACTTATATGTAAGGAATTTCCCAATCAAACTCATGTGACAACTTTCAATTGCTTCCTTTCTTCCTTCATCCGAAATAGCAATGGTTTCCTCCTCTTCAATCGTCAACTTCATCTTTTCAAGACTATCACACACATCATCCTCCATTTTTCTTAAAAAATTGAAATAATTACTCTTCGCACACAGCCAAGGGAGGGAGTACTCGTACTAGTACGAGAGGGAGAGCTCCACGTGAGGGAGAGTAATTTAATAATTTTTTGCAATTGATATTAATTTATATGCAGACAATTGGATATTTTTATGTGGGGCCTCTCTTAATATATAGTTTTTTTCCCTTCGTTTATTTATGTGTATTTTATGTTGTGGTTATTATTTATTAGGATTTTTTTTAATGGCTTGTTATTAGGAAGTTTTTTTCCTTTTTTTTTCCCCTTCTTTGCTATGATACTAACTGTATCAGAAGTTACCATGTGTTGTATTGTATGCGAGTAGAGTTAACACTGTTATACAGTTAGTTGGTTACAGTAGTGGATGTAGTTAGTTAGTTAGCTTTGGGTGGGAATTGGTTAACCGTGAGTGCTACTATGATGATCAATGAGAGGTATCCAAGAAATTAACCCAAGTTTGTTCTCTCTATCCTTCTCTAATATCTCTCTCTTGCTCTGGAGGTTGTTAGTTACCCTCGAAGTAATTGTCATTCTCTTCTATCCCCATTCTTCCTTCCTTCCATTTCTGAATTGCCAAGCACTTTACATTCTTTTGTGGGTTTCTTTTATGTCCCACTATTAAGCAAATGTTTTTGCTTTTGCATGGAGTTGAATTTAATTTTTTATTCTTAATGTAGTAAGGAATGGTGTCTTTTGAAGATGGTCTATGTTTGCGTGTGAATTGTGGTTTGTGGGGATGTAAATGATTTGATTTTATTGTAATAATTAGGTGGGTTAGGAAAGGGATGGATGTATATTTATTTTATTTTGTGGCTCTAGAATTTATCAAGGACCTAGTTGCAGTACAACTAAATTTAGTATATGATGAATTTATTGGTACAATAGAAAAATTATTAGGTACTTCCGGAGTACCATAAATGCGTACTTCTTCTCTCACATAAATGGTGAGTCTCACCATAAATTTAATTGGTGGGACCTACCATTCATGTGAGAGAAGGGAGTATGCATTTATAATATTCCAGGAGTACACAATAATTTCTTGGTACAACACTAGAAGAATTACAATATTAAAAGCTACGGGTTTCTGGCCTTTAATATTAAAGGTTAAAAAAAAAAGTTTATTGAAGTGTTTCAAAAGATTTCAAAGTTACAACTGTGGGGGCTAGGGCCCAAAATAATGTATTGGGTCTTGGGCCTTGTCTAAGGACATTAACAAGTCCGAGGAGGAAAACATGGCTTAGATGATCTAAGTTACAAATCTCATCAATGGGAGATAAAGGGAAGACGGTCTGAGGAGGAACTCCTTCTTGGACATGACAAACACAGACCAAGTGTATACTTAAGCAATTGAAGTGCACCCCCTGAACACGTAAGAGGGAAGAAAACTCAAAATATCTAAGAAAAAACTGCCACCACCACATTAAATGCACTGCAGCTACTTCCCTGGCCGCAATAATGTGGAGAAGACCCCTAAACAGTGCTGCCTTAGCTGTCACAACTCATAAAAAGCTGAAAAGGGGTGTCTGATGGGATGGATACTCAAGTGGGGATCTAGGTGATCAACAAATGTAAGGTCTAGATGATCAGGAATGACCTATATAATGTGGAAGAGCCCCCATGAAGTAGGGGGCAGAAAAAGAGGGAGAGAGAATACACTAACATGCAAAATAACACTAATATGGTGATTTGTATTTCTACATTAAATTTTGGTCTCCTTGGACGGAAGGTCCTTTGATCACAATAACTTTTATTCGTATTTGATTGCTTCTTAACTCTGTGCAAGCCATTGCCCAACTCATCTAAACCTAGTTCTTTGACCCATACTCTACAAAATTTATTATATTGGGCCTTTTGGACTAGGATTTCATACATTTAGGCTTAGGCTCCAAACTTTGACCTTACAACAACATATTTCAAATTTTGAATTTAATGTTTCTAGAAATTTCAAATCCATGTTAAATTTTGTGTTAAGTATTAATTTCTTTTAAAATTACTTTAAAGTACAAGAGAGTGGAAGTGAAAACTCAAGAAAGTGAAATCTTTCTCATCAATTAAGTTCCACTTTAATTTTTGTACCAAGTATTTCAATAAATTTCAAAATTGCAACAAATTTCAATTTTTGAATAAATTGTTTTAATACATTTTATAGTGTTACAACTTATTTCAATTTTGGTATTGAATGTTTTAAGAGACTTCAAGTCCATTTAGATTTTGTTTCAAGTATCATTTTTTAATATTCATTAAAAATAGTTCAAGTCCATTAATGAATAAATTTTAAAGAAAATCTTAGAATGTTTCAAAGGTATATTTTATAGGAAAATTATTAGGTACTCCCGGAGTACCATAAATGCGTACTCCCTCCTCTCACATGAATGGTGGGTCCCACCATGAATTTAATTAGTGAGACCCACCATTCATGTGAGAGGAGGGAGTACATATATATGGTACTCTTGGAGTATATAATAATTTCCCACATGGATGATTAGTTTTTGGCACATCCCATGTTTCTATCTCTTCTGAAGATAAGCTTTTTTGCAGATTCATGTGAAGTGAAAGCCGAGTAGCCTTCTAAACGTGTTGTGTGCTAATAATTTGTTGATGATTGCTCCTATCTCCAAAATGTATCCAAATTTAACCAAGACTATTTTCAAATTTTCATTTGATGGGAAAGAGTGATTTCAATGAGATGTGCTCTATCTTATCAAAATTTTTAGAGGGTAATGCTTTCACATCAAGAAAGACTACAATCAGCTGTGAGATGCATAACAATACCTTGAAAATAATCCTTCATATTTTCATTAAACGATCTTTAAGTGAATAAATCCAACACGTTTTGAACAAGCATACAGAGATTTTTCATCAACAAAAATGACGTCCCTGAGTTCCATCTAGTTCTTTCTCTGATTTTTGGCTATCGATACCATTGCCTCCATCACCAACCTAGACACGGTCCCAGAGCTCGTTGAGCAAGTCTATGATACAAACCCCAAAAGAGATCTTATCATTTGAGAGCGCTATACGCCTATACCAGTTTTGGAGTAATTTTTGGAGGTTGCCAAGTGCCATGGAGATCAATTGAGGTGGGATATATATGTTTATGTTGTACATAAAGGTATAGAAATGAATTATATGAAAAATGAGGTGGGAAAATTAGAGTAAAGAAAGGAAGTTTATGAATATTCTGTTGAGGGACAAAACATTTAATAAGATGGTTGGAGAGAGTTAATGACCATTACTTTTTATCTATCGTTAAATTTAATAAGAATCAATGGTTTAAAAATTGTGTAACTCTTATATTTGAATATATATATATATATATATAGATATGTATTATATGAACCTTTTCACTTTGCTTATTAGATAACTTTAAAAAATAAAAAATAAAACAATAGATTGGCAGTGTTTGGTTCGTGATGATTATTATTTATCATCAATTCAAAAAAAAAAACATATGTTCTTTTTTGGGCACAAATTGAATTCGATTTTAGATTCATCATTTGACCAAAAGAGATTTTTACTAATTAAAATAATTAAGTAAAACTTAAACGCTACGTATTGGCGGTATTGCATCTTTTGAAGATATCTTCAAAAGGAACCATATATATTTCTTATATTTTTGTACTCCTATAAACACATTGTACACATTGATTTCGTTTTCCTCTTTCTTGCTTTCCTAGGATAATGATCTGGCGAAGTCACTTGGAGCTGACTCTATGAATTCGGGGGTCGTTATGTCCAGCATATTACATAAATTAGTAAGCATTGACAAAAGGGAAGGCAGATGATCAGTCTAAGAAAGAAGAAAGCAACAAAGAAGCAACATCATCAACAAACAACTCCCAAGAACTAAAGAAAGACGAGAGCCAGGAAGAAGTAACATCAGAAAGAAGCAAGTCTCATGTATCCTCTACAAAAAAACCACAAGAAGCTGCTACAAGTCCTACCATAAATCTTGTAACATTAATTCTCTCACTAGCACAGAAGGAAAGCAAGGTAGAACTAGCAGTACGACATTACCATTTATGGTGGTAAAACAATGAGCTATGCCTATTCAGTCTGGAATATGGTGCTAGCCTGTTTGATGTAGCTAATTTGGAGGAAAAGAAATACCCGCACTTTTTAGGATGTTGAGAAATTTGTTGATCTTTTGAAATCTTTGTTAGTTGCGACATTGTTTGGGTGGTCTCATATTTGGGGTTCCACGTAATGTATTTCCGTATTTGATTTCTTGCAATTTGTTTTTGTTTCTCTTTGATTTGTTTGTATTTGTTTTAAGTACAGTTTGTTCATCGTCGTGAACATGATGTACTTTTTTATTAATGAAAATATCTATTACCTATAAAATATATATTAAAAAAAAGAAAAGAAAAGAAAGTGCAGGTGGTACCTGGAACCTACTTGTTAATACCGCACAGTGATTGATTTTGATTCATGCTTAAAGAATGAGAAATAGAGAATTTGTTTGTAGATGATGGTGACTTGGATATAATTTCTCTGATATTGAGTTTAACTTGAGCTTAGAGCATTTTAATGTCATTGTTCTCAAAATCCTCAGAAATAGAGAATTTGTTTGTGGACTCTCAAACTGATTTGAGTTTGTCTTTCATCTATCTTTTGTAATTTATGATTATTTATTAATAATAATTGTCATGTAACAAGACCACTGCAATCAGCTGGGTCATTAGGAAGCTATTTGGAATCTTGTACAGAGTGCAGACAGTGTTGGCATGCATGGATAAGCACTGCATTGTAACTGCTTCAGAGATCTTCGCAACAAATTCAATTTGAAAGTCATAATTATACATGAGATATAATGTTGACAACAAAAGCAAGGCGGGATTTAGACCCTTCATTTTGAACCTCTAATCTGTGCTTTCCTTCCTCTCAACACTTGAACGACTAAGTACAAGTACACCAATTACAATGAGAAGGGCACCTGAAAACCACTGTCAAACATACCTTCTCATCAGAATTGCTTTCTTAGTATTGCACCTAATGTTTTGAAGAGAATAAAACTCCCCAAATAAGAAGAATAAACAATACAAATTAAGTATCACTAACTAATACTAACGTTTCTAATCAAAGATAAGAAATCAATAGCAAGTGTTTTGAACTCCAACGTTCAAGACTGAAAAGTGAATCTTCAGTAACCTTGAAAAACTCCACCAGTGACAAAAGTTAGGAACTAGCCAGCGTCTTAGAGGGCGTTTGGATTGCGCTGAAAGTGGCTGAATGCATTGTTGCGTTTTCCAGCTCCTTTTTTTTTTTTTTTTTTCAGCCGCACTATTTGACCAAGTCAACTGTGAACAGTACATTCATGCACTGTTCACAGACCCACAAATTTCACTTTTCAGCAACTTTTTCATTAAAAATGGGTCCCACGATACTATTCACACATTTAAAAATTATTTTGCTACAGTGTTTTCAGTTTCAGCAAAAATAAGCTTAATTCACACATTAATTACCTCTTGATAAGATTTTGAAGATAACTATCATATTTAAACAAACAGTAATTTTTTATGCCTTTCTCTATCTCAAGGAAACCAGAGAAACATCAAAAGTAGAAACAAAAAGTGTAAATTATCATAGGATTCCAGAGAAAACATGGGAAAAAAATATTTAGGAGACATAGAAGACAGCTAACTGGTTTGAGAACTTGCATGGGAAGCTTCACACAATCAACAGCATAATAAAGTATCTCATATCAAAGGCTCTATGTAATACACAAAAGTGCAGCTCTCTAAACCAAATGCCTATGCCTTCCATAGTTATTTCTACTAGCCAGCATCTCAAGCTCCATTCTGGACATAATACAAGAGAACCTAAATGGAGTAGCAAAGAATAGCGTAAAAACATATTATCTTATAAGACTTGGTCAGAAGATAACTGGCCATTCTCAATAATGGAAGAGAGTGTGTCATATAGGAACATCACAGATTTGCAGCAACTGCATAAATAACTCACGGGCATTCTTGCCATTCTCCTGAGCAGTTAAGCAGCTCTCAAAAACCAATCTTGGTGTAGAAACATCTTTGTTCATTTGTTCACTTTCTTTTGGTTACCTTGAATCATTTTCCACACTTATCATCATGATTCTACCATAATTTAATTCACGGTCACAACTAGAGGAAAACAAAAAAAACAAAAAAAAACGAGGGGGGTGTATATATCACGAAGTTTATCGAGTGCATTCATCATTTGCATACAAAGAAACTAGCATTGCATGTATATAAACTTTAATGAAACTATTCCATGGTTAGGAGCAATAGGTATTTATGCATATAAAACAGAAATCTAGAGACTCTAAAATGAAACAATCTGTTATTAAAGCAGCCATCAGCTAATTATCCATAGTATACCTTAAACGATAACGCTTCTTCAAACAAAAAAAATCCAGCTAGACCTGAAGAGAGGAAGTTTGTAGCAAAGTTCGTCACTGTAGCCTGGAGAGATGAGAGAACTTTGAGGCTGTTCACATAGCATCCCCACATTGTCACATTGAAAAATATGACAAGACCAAATTTAACAAACTGTTTGGAAATGAATGAGAACTGGTTAGATATCAATACATGTGAATATTGGTATGCACAAATGCACATGTTGTATACAGTATATACATGAATATTGGTGTTCTTGAAAACAATTGTTCCTCTATTAGTCATATTTGTTTGTGTTGCTCACTTCATGTTTGTTGAATTGTCTCACACAGACTATACTAACCAACAAGATTTGCCCAGTTAACTTCTTCTTCTTTTTTTCACAACACACAAAAAATGAAGAAATGAATAAAAGAGAAACATAAATTGGAGCAGATATATGGAATTAAAGTGAAATCCAATGAGATTGAACAGAAAATTGGACCGAGAAATATAGGGTAAAGAATCAAAGAAGGTACCTGAGAGGTGAATAGCTTAGCGGAAATGGCAGCAAGAGCAGCGGTAAGCCCAGCTAAGAACGCCCATGCGTATCCTTTCCTCTTTCTACCTTCCATCGCATTCGCACCCTCAGATCACGATTCACACCTTTCGTTCACTAATGTCTCTAGCTATGGTTTTTTAAATTTCGGAAATTTTCAAAAACAACCCTATATTTTTTATTGTGCCAATTTAAACCCAAGACTTTTACTAGAGTGACAATTAAGACCACTCTCACCCGGTTAAACTACTATTTCTTACCAACAAAAAGTTCAATGGCCTTGAAAGAAATGCATAAATTAGAAGGTCTGTAGTTCTATTCCCTCCTTTTAGGCACTAATGCACGTTTTATGCCTGTATGGGTTGAACAAAGCAATACTTTTTTGTGTGTGTGAGGGGTTTGATTGTCAAAAGCCTGAAAGTGCAGGGTTTAAATTGGCACAATAAAAGTGTAGTTTTAATTTGCAACATGTATAAATCTACAGTGTTTTTTTTTATTTATTTTTTTTTAAGGATTTTCCCCTTTAAATTGTTAGTGAATGATGCTTGGAACCTATTTGTAAATATAGTGTTTTTTTTAATATTGTATTTTTTTTACAAAGATTTTCCCCTTTAAATTGTTAGTGAATGATGCTTGGAACCTATTTGTAAATAGGTCACAGTAAGTGATGGATTTTGACTCATGTTTAAAGAATGAGAAATAGAGAATTTGTTTATAGATAATGGTGAATTGGATTTAATTACTCTGATATTGAGTTTAACTTGAGCTTGAAGCATTGTAATGTCATTATTCTCAAAATCCTCAGAAATAGAGAATCTGTTTTCTCTCACAAAAGATCTTCTATGAAAAAGCATACCACATACCTAAGCCAAATCTGTCATGCTGATTTGAGTTTGCCTTTCATCTATCTTTTCTAATTTATGATGAAATAATACTACTTGTCATGTAATATAAGACCACTGCAATCAGATGGGTCATTAGGGAAGCTACTTGGAATCTTGTACAGAAAGTAGTGCAGACAATGTTGGCATGGACAAGCATTGTAACTGGTTCAGAGACATGTTCAGGAACTAGTGACTTTCATGAAAACTGTAGTAGATGATAAGAAAAGCTCATTGCCAGTAGGTTAGGGAGTCTGTCCATCAGTTATGTTGAGATTAATTGCTAAGTTCCCAGAATGAAAGTGCAGCGTAGAGTTCATGAGAAATTTTACATGGACACCCCACAATAAATTGCCTACTTTGCTTTGGCAGTGCCAAAAAAAGACTTTAAAGTATGACACCACATAAATAAAATGGCTAGTAAAAAATTCCTTCCGTTTCTCCAGAAATTGCAATCTCATCCAACGTAAATAATTCTCAAATGTAACCCACAATAATAAGCATGCTTTTTCAAAGAAGTATATAAAACTGATTCAATATAAATAACTTAGCAAGGAGTAAATAAAAAAGATGAAGCTAAAAATCGTATGAAGATAGATTCAGAAGATGTTACATCATTGACTACAAAATCTATCCAGGATCTTGCTCAAAATGAAGTCCTGTGCATCAGTTTACTTAAGACGATCCAACCAAGCCTTCTTCCTAGCATTAGACATACTCATGAATATCTCTCTCCAGTCTGCTGAAACAAATTTATCCATGGCCAACCTGTAGGTATTGTCGTCAATAGCACCAAGGTTCTTAAGCGCAATCACACAGTTCGGAAGGGAAAATTCATGGTATGGGGTCGCAGATTTACCCTCCTGCTGCTTACGTTTTTCCTTTTCCTTCATCATGGCTACCCTTGCTTCCGATCTTAACTTAGAATACTCAGAAAATGCCCTAATTGCATCAGTAAATTGACTACAGCTATCAGCTTTCCTAGAACACTTCCTACCCCTGGTCTCTAAATGCATAGGACGCTTCCCACTACGTGTGGTGCACTTCTGACTCACTATCTTCTCATGGCCATCTGGACTATCAAGATCCACATCAACATAGATTGCATTGAGATACTCCTCATCAAGCTCACACTCCTCATCTGTGTCTGGTACAGGTTCGTTAGAAGAAATAGCCAATACACCCATGGTAGCTATTCTGTTGAAGAGAATTCCCAACAACTTAAAGTGCTCGCAACCCTTCTCTTGGAATTTCTCAGCATAAGGGTTTGCAAACCACAAAATGGTTTATGTAATGTAAGTTACATTACTTACCTGAAGTTAACTTTCCCAAGTTTTAGGACTTGTGATAACAGTATTTGTCTCAGCATCCCAACCAAACCCATTTTGTTGTATGAGTTGAGAAAAAACACAGTATTTTTGCCTCAGTCTATTAAATGTAGCTTTAACTTGTTTCAATTTGAAAGATTGCTTACCCCATTCATTCAGTTCTTCTAAAATTTTGCACCAAGTTATATGTTTAAAAATGCCCCTTCGCATATTTCCTTTGTGCATTTCCTTCACCATAATGTCTATAAACAACTTTTCAAGCTTTGCCGGCCAAATCTTTGCATCTTCTGTTTCATAAAATCCAGTTGCCATCTATATTTAGAACATATTAGTCTCACTAACACTATGACCATGTTGATCATTAATCAGGAAAAGCCACGTATCTAAGCCTAAGTCATTCAATACTTTGACATTCATTCAACAAGAGGCATTAGTAAAAACTTAACATATACCCCAACCAGACACATTCATGGCCACCCATGAATCAACCAGTCCACAACTAATCTACGAAATTCAGGCTCAAACCATCCTCCATTCAATAAAACAGCATATAAATTACATGAAAACACATCACATGCAACACTCAAAACACATACAAGCTGCATACACCAAATAAATACATTATAGTTTTGCAAGTTTGTGCATGTATGAACATATTCACAATATTTTAACATCTAAAAATCTTACATGATGAAAATCACCCAATTCATTGATGCAGCTTCCCAGGCCCCCAAACTGCAGCTGTGGAGCATTGTGCATTCGCATAAATCATTGAATTTCAGTGGCAATTAGATTTTTTAAAAAAAGAAAAGAAATTATGAAGGTAGTCAAACCAGTGCAATGCCAGCACAAAGGAGTAATGATTAGAGTAACAAAAACATGGAGAACATGTTTAGCTGTTACTCACTGACTCACTGTGTAATTTTCAGTTTGGAAATTTAGATTTTCTATGTGCTGGGGATCTACATGCAATGCCAAGCGGAGTTCATACCAAATAGCTTCAAATATTGTAGTAAAGAAAGAAATTTGAAACACAGAAGTAACTCCTAATAGTGCTTCAGACTTGAGCCCATTTGTGTGTAATGTCATATTGAACTAGATTATTTGGGGGGCACGGAAAGTCTGGATTGATGGCAATGTTAAAACATGAGAACTAGTTATAAAAAATCTGGAATTTAATGAACTGCAAGTTTTTTATTTTATTTTATATTTTTTTATACAAGATATAATTTTTCCTCTAACCTAATCTAAATGTATATGTATGCGAAGCTTCCTTCTGGAGACTTGAACCCCGGTCCTTGCCTCTCACACCTCACAAACACTTATACTTGTGGAGTGACCACCGCACCAAAAAGTGCACGGTGGTATTGAACTGCAAGTTTTAAGAATGCTTTACTCTATAACTATTTCAAATATAATTGAATAAAGGAAAAGAATACATGTGGTAGAACCTAACTAATTTGTTGAGGATTTATAGTTGACCTTAAAAATTTAAGACTAAGGTTTTGTTGTTGTTATTGTATACCGCCCTAGTAGAGATTCTTTAACTGAGAAAATGCCTATAAGAGAGAGGAACCAAACAGCTAATTGTTACATTGGAATTGCAAACTAAGGTAATAGCACAAAATAATAAACAGTCTAGCATGGGAACAGAACACTCAAACCTTAACTAAATTAAAACACCTTTCACAAATGAACACAAACCCACCATTTGAATAAAGTATATATATAAATACATCAAACTCAAAAGGCCAAATGCACACAAGACCCAACGAAACTATTCACAAGTTAAAACTCCATAGCACAAAGGTAATCGTACAAATCTGAAATCATTTTCTCACCCAAATTGAAAAAATGCCAAACACATCTAATATATGCCCAATAGAGCAAAAACTATAAACACACAACAATTTGATCGGTTGATGGGAGGAGAGGAGGGCTTACCGGCGGTGATGGGTGGAGAGAGAACGCGATAGATCGGTAGCGGCACACTTCAGACAAGCTGGGCGATAAGCACAATAAATTTTTTAGAAAACACCCTTAATTTTCTCAAGCTTTTTTGTAAAACAGGAAACGAAATACACCCAACCAAACATTCATCATGGCGCGGTTTTTTGTTTTCTGTTTTTTAAAAGGTTATAACTTATAACTAAAAACGTGTGCTCAAGCTCAACTAGGGATGGCAACGGGTCGGGTTCGGGCCGGATTTTTGCATATCCAGGCCCAACCCGCGGGCCAAGACCCTAAACCCGAACCCTACCCGAATAATAATCGGGTTTTTTTTTCGGGGCCCAGACCCGCCCCGCCGGGCCCCGCGGGTCCCGTTTAACCTGTTGGGCCCAAATCTAGCCCAACTAATTTTTTTTTTTTTTAAAACCCATTGAGTTGTTTTTGGCCAGATTGAAGCCCATTTATTGGGCAGCCAATTTAAGCCCATTCTAGGCATTATTAGGCATCCAATTCAAACCCATTCAAGGCATTATTAGGTAGCCCATTCAAGCCCATTCATTGGGCAGCCAATTTAAGCCCATTCATTGGGCAGCTAATAAATTATAACTATAAATCAATAAATCACCAAACATCAATAAGACAACCAATTCAAGCCCATTTATTGGGCAGCCAATAAATCATAACTATAAATCAATAAATCACCAAACATCAATACATCTATAAATCAATAAATCATAACTAAAATCACCACCTAAACATAACAATAAAATAAATCCAATAAGTCCAAGAACTAAATATCAAAAGTCCAACAAGTTCAAGAAATTCAAAAATAAAAAGTTACAAAACAAATCCTACAAGTGTAAGAAATTACAAAATGTCTTATCCTCCACAAACCAACAAATTAAAAAGGCTAAAAAATTACAAAATGCTAAAAAGGCTTAAAATAATTACAAACCAACAAATTAATCCAACAAGTTTAGGAAATTAAAAAGACTACTAAATTAATACAAACTGTCTAATCATCCATAATTGTGACACAACTTCCATCCTCTTCATTAGGCTCCCCATCATCAAGAATTGTTTGAAGGGTACAATCTCCGGACATAGTTGAAGAACCTACAATAACAATGAATTAAAGAATGAAATATCAAATTGTAACTAGCAAATATAAAATTACAATTTTAATTTTATAAATAGAAATTAGACAATTACTAACCGTTGATTTCATTCCATAACCAATTCTGAGCACACATCATTGCCTCTATAGTCTTGGGATGTAGTCTACTACGGTGTGGACTTAAAAGTCTCCCACTAGTGCTAAAGGCCGATTCTGAAGCAACAGTTGTAACAGGAATGGCTAAAATATCTCTTGCAATCCTTTGTAAAGTAGGATACTTTAAACCATTACTTTTCCACCATCCCAAAATATCAAAATCTTCACTTCTCTTCAACACTCCCTCATCAATGAAATGATCAAATTCCATTCTAGCACTCCCATGTTTCTTTGAACTACTTGAACTATTATTCACAAACTCATCAAAAGATGACATTGCCCCACTCAACCTAAATTTCATTTGTGCCACAGGGCTTGAAGTACTAGCAGGAATATGGGAACTTCCTTCATTATCTACAGAGGACTCATTTATATCTCCATACTCATCAAGTAAATCATAACAAAGATTCTTAATTTTTTCAATCTCCAAATTAGAATTATCACCATAAATGTTAGGATAATAAAATTCTAATAACTTCATCTTATATCTTGGATCTAAAATAGCAGCAATAGCCATAACAACACTAACATTAGCCCAATAAGAATTAAACTTAGCAAGCATACTTTCTGCCATCGTACTTATCATCTCATTTGAATACACACTCCATTCATTCAATGCAATTTTCAACTCACACACCACATTAAAATACATATTAGTTGTGGGGTACTTACGACCAGAGAAAAACTCAGTCGCACTATGAAACAACTCCAACCTCCCACAAATATCTTTGGCTAACTCCCAATCATAATCATATGGTAAACAAGTATAAGATATTTCACGTTTAGCCAAACGTGAGAAAACATCTTTATAAATCAATGCAGTAGAAAGCATTAAGTAAGTTGAATTCCAACGAGTTTTACAATCTAAAACTAACTCTTTGGTGCATTGAACACGCAATTGACGTGCATTTTCTTCAAATTTTTGTCTTCTTTTTGGTGATCCAGTCCAATAAATCACACTATCACGAATCCTCTCAATACCATCACCAATAAGAGACAACCCATCTTGAACAATCAAATTCAAAATATGTGCAGCATACCTCATATGCAACATAGACCCACCCAACATAAGAGAACTAGTATCAAGCTTATTCAAAAGAATTCTAATCATGGCATCATTAGTACTACAATTATCAACAGTAATTGTAGACAACTTCCTATCAATGTTCCACTCTAAAAAACAATCAACAAGGACTTCAGCAAGAACTTCTTTTGTGTGTGGAGAAGGAACATAAATAAACCTAGAAAAATAATATGAATAATTATAACATAATTCAAAAATCATTCTAAATGTAAAGTCTTTAACATTCAATTTATAGATAAAAAAAATTACCTTAGAACCCGGCTTTGCAACATCCAAGTATGATCAATGAAATGAGCGGTAATGACCATAAACCCTCTCTTTTTGTTACTTGAAGTCCACATATCGGTTGTAATGACCATCTTACTTCCATTCTTGTCCGTCATCTTCAAAGCTTTCTCCCTCTCATTATCATAGATCTTAAGAATGTCACTCTTCAAAGTATTTCTTGTGACAAGCTTAAACATAGGTTGAAGATCGGCCACAAATTCTTTAAACCCAATATGGTCAACCATTGAAAGAGGATATTCATGTAGGATGACCATACGGGCAAGCTTATTCCTCATCTAACTTGATCAAATTGATAAATACTTAAGCTCATGGTTCCATCTACCTTATTTTGTTGTTTGATCAAAACTTGTGTCTTATATCCCTTATATCTTTAAATTTCATCCGTGGACATCTTGCTTAATGATTACGTAAATGAGTTGTACCTTGACTAGACTCACCCAAGTAAAGTTTGTTACAATGATGGCATTGGGTTTTAACTTTTCCGTCAACTTTCTTCCTTGTAAAGTGAGACCAAACATCTGAGGTAGTCTTTCTTTTTCTACTTGTATCCAAGTCCTCATTTGTAGGCTCTTGCTCTCCCTCTGTCCCTTCTTGTTCCTCTACCTCTAAGTCTTCTCCTACTAAGTCCACCGTCGGAGATTTCGGATTCCTAATTGGTTCAAAAGTTTGGGAGTTAGAATCAAAACAAATTATCACAAATTTATTATTACACATACTCATTGATTAACTACAAATTCAAACACTTACTCGTTTAATGGTGATCCTGAGGGTGAACTGCCAGGTGACAATGGTGAGGGTGACCGTGAAAATGGCGAAGGAGACCGCAAAGTCGGCAAGGGACAACGTTCGGTTCTCAAGGGAGAACCACTTGGCGAGGAAGAACCAGATTTGTTTGTGTCTGTGTTTGTGTCTTCCATCTCCGTTTTAGGATCTGCATTCCCAACAAACACAAAAAACAAACAATTTCTTCCATTAAACAAACTATGCAGAAATGAAGAAAACATCAAAGTTATCACATGAAACAAAGTCACAAAACCCTGTGGCATTGACCCTTTGAAACACTTTCTTGCTCCTCAAAGCAGCAACAACAATTCACTAGCGAAAGGATGGTATCAATGATACCCATTTTAGCATGAAGCAACGTAGCAGGGCAGAAGAAGGAATAAACTAAATGGCTGAGATTAACATGTGGCTAAAATTTCAAACTCCCTAGGCAGCCCATCCAACCAATACCTTTGATCCACACCATGAATTTGGCTGTTCAAATTTCAATGTGACCAAGTTTTAATTAACGTTCACTATATGACATTTTTATGTATCCAAGCATCTAATAATGGAATGCTGTGAGAAGGACATCAAGGAGTTTGAATTTCAAAGTATGCATATCTCTACTCTGTTTTATAACAAACAATATCAGTTCAACATTATGTGCATATTAGAATAGTATTGACTTTAATATCTATCATGCCCTGTTTGGTTCTGACTTTTTTTTTTGCATGCAGCAATAGGTAATTTGAGCCCCAGGGGGTTCAAACCCAGGTTCACACCATTATTACTTATTATATACCAATGAAGCTAAGACCACCTTTCAATCTGTTCAGCATTTCCTTCTTTTCTTGTTATAATTACTTCAAAATGAAAGATGTTCAATTCCAAGATTGGATACCATTATGAAAAATTGGCAAAGCATGCAATGATGAAATCAAATAAAGGACATCAAATTAACAAATTAGGCTTTCAGAAAAACTGTCTATGCTTCTATGATTTTATTTTCTACTCCAATAATGACGAGACATTATACATCAGGCCACAATTCATATTATTATTTATTTTGAACTCCCATAAACTTAAAATTAAAAATACAAAAACAATGAAGCTCAACAACATTACAACAAAAAAAAAAAAAAAAAAAAGAACCGGTGACACAAACCTGGAGATGAGCTGCGGAGTGAGGGAGAGCCGGTGACTGGAGATGAGCTGCCGAGTGAGGGAGAGCCGGACCTGTGGGTCGACGGTCAGCCACATTACAACAACCAAAAAAAAAAAAAAAAAGAACCGGTGACACAAACCTGGAGATGAGTTGCGGAGTGAGGGAGACTGGGAGAGCCGGTGACTGGAGATGGGCGACGGAGTAAAAGAGAGCCACTGAGCCAGTCGGAGTGAGGGAGTGAGGGAAAGCTGCGTGCTGCGTGAGGGAGTGAGGGAGAGCTAAGGGAGAGTCGGAGACCTGAGGGAGAGCTGCGTGCTGCGTGAGGGAGTGAGGGAGAGGCGGAGAGCTGTGTGAGGGATTTTCAGATTTGGGGATTTTAGATTTAGGTTAGAATTATAAGTATATATATATAATGGGCATTTTAGTAATTTAGGATACCGGGTTTTAAACGGGGCGGGTTTTGGGTCGGTTTCGGGTTTTTTTTTTAAAAAATCCATACCCGACCCTATCCTTAATCGGACCGGGTAAAACCCGACCCATTAGGGTCGGGCCGGACCGGGTATCCACGGGTCGGGCCGAAATTGCCATCCCTATGCTCAACCCATATTTCAAGTTTATAAAACACGGGTATAAATAATGCTTTTTTAAAAACTAATTTATGCATGAAAACATTTTAAAACAAAATATTAAAAATTTAAAAATAGCATCTTAATTTCTTTCTTATGAATTATTGGATAAAATTTGGCTTCAAACATGTTTGAAACTATCTTTTTCAACTCATCATTTCATTACTTGGTAAATTATAAAATTATTCATCTGTATTACTTAAACGAGTCAGTCTTGTGATTAAAATTACGTACAAATAATCTCTCCAATTACCATATAATAGGTTGAAGCAAAATAAGTCCAAATATATTTTGAGTCAAACTTTTTTTTTTAATTGGAATATGACGTTTTGTGTCAAATTAGGTAAAAAAAAAAAAAAAAACCCCTTAACGGTTTGGACTTTGGACTAATATCATGCACTCCCAAAACTTTTTAAAAATATCTAATTTGCTCTTTAAGAACAATTTCAATTAACTTGTGAGTTTAAGACAAGTTGTTGGAAGGAAGTAGGGAACTTTGAGGTGTAATAAACTTTTAAATGACGTCAAGTGTCGTATGTACTTAAGGGACAAAATATATATTTTTTGAAAATACATGGTAATATTTGGTAGTACCCCAAATCTTGATGGTAAAAAAGTATTTTACACCATGTGTTTACTATTTTCCAAATGATCTCTCCATTTTGGTTTAAATTGATCGCCCAAAAACACAAATTAAGGACAACAAATTGTTTGTTTAGGGATACCCAGCGATGGGTTCAATGGATTGGATATGCTATAAACTTGAAGATTCGAAGCTTCATCCACTGCACTATCTATCTATGGGGTTTTCAAAATGTCTTGTAAGCATGGAATTAAATAGTCTACCCAAAGTACGGAACCCCATTCTTTTTTTTAAGGACACAAAGTATATTACTAATTGTGAAATGAACCTCACCTCCCATTTCCCTTCCGTTTACTTATTACAATGGAATTGTTAACACTGCTATTAGATGTGTTTGTGTGGATACCTAAACCCTAAGTTTTTTCTTTTGGATTTTTATATGTGGTGATTCATAGATTAAGGGGTAGTTTAGCAAAAATATAACTGTTAAGAGCCCCTAAAACTAGAACATCAAACAAAATCCAAAAAAAAAAAAAAGAAGATTCTATTGTATCCTTCACATTAAAATAAGGGTAAAAAGCAATTTTATTCATCTCTAAATGTACACCCAATAGATAGAACAAATATATGAGCAACATAAAAGTAGCAAATTATTTCTTAAATTAATAAAAAGATTGATCAAACTTCTACGAGCTAAGTACCTATCTACTACCGCATGGGTGTGATTTGGTGATAGAAGGCATTATATCGCTTCATATGATGATTGGCAAGAGCTAAAGGGTTTGAGTAGTGGTGCTTTAATGAATGTATTGTGCCCACTACGATAGTCCTACTATAATAGCCTTATTAAGGTATTGGATGTACACATGGTATTATAGTATTACCTATCTTACACAAATTTGTTGGTATGTTTAACTATATAATATCATGTGTTTATATGTATTAGTATATAAAATTATAATTATATATACCTTATATCGCGCTCTATATTTTATAAATAAGCTAATATATGAAATTATTAATTATAACTTACTAATAATGTGGGGAGCTAAGAATACTATTATTGTTGGGCCAAGCTTGAGGAGTATGAAAACCCAACCAATAATCAAATTGATCCAAAGGGGGTTAAAATGACCTAAAAGAAGAGTTTTTGTTACCAAAGAGCTGGATAGCCCAAGGAAGACCTTTAGATAAGGACTGCACGAGGAGGGCAAGATGAAGACCACACAAGGCCAGAATGTGGGAGCTGAGGGAGGCAATAGTGACAAGTGTGGATAAGGGGAAAGGAAGCTTTCCAAAGAAGCATCCATCATCTCCCCATTGAATGCATTGCACCAACCATACTAGTTGTATTAATGGCTAAATGACACCTGAACAATGCCAACACAACTTGTAATCTACTCATCATGGCCTTAAAAGAGAGGATGAGACAAGTATCTTGGTGGGGGATCAACGACCCTTTATGTGGAGGGTTAGGATTGGAGTAGTACCACTATAAAAAGGAGGAGATTCCTAGTGAACATGGATTAACCCTTAATACTAGAAAGGAGAAGCACTTATCTTTGTATTCCAAGTATAAAAGGGCTCTTCGACCATTTTGAGGAAAGATAAATCTGTCTCTTTACCCTTAATCAACCTGTTTAAACTCCATCTTTCAGCTTTTACTTTCTCTTTTTGACATGGTTTATCATTTATGAGTCTAAGTGTTGGTTTGCAAACTTATTTCTACAAATTGGTTGTAATAAACCTTGATTCGAGCTCAATCTTCCATTGAACTTCAGATTTTTACCCCATACAAATAATATAAGTAATGGATTTCATTTTTAAAATTATATCTCTTATATACCAACATAATAGGTGTTTTTATTCGTTTAATATTTTGGTTTTTTTTTTTTTTTTTTTTTGAGAAAAAACTCGTTTAGAGCATCTCCAACAAATTCATCAAAATTTTGTACTATTTGGAGAATGAATAGTAACTTTTAGCTATATCTATCAATTTTTTCAAATATACTTTAAAACAAATTTTCTATCTCATTTAAATATTATTTATTCATTCATTATTTATTATTTCTTTAATAACTACATATCTTTCAACATTTTTTTATTCAACATCTTATTATTATAATAGAAAAAAAATTTGAAGAATGAATAGTAGCCCATCAAATTTGATGAGCTACTGTTGATGAGCAAAAAAAATTTTTGGGTATAGAAAATCCATTGGAGAGGCTTTTTTTGGTCTCATTCTCTATTATAGAGAATATCTTACTTTTGCATAGACCATTTGAGAGGCTCTTAATAGAGTAATACTTTTAGCCTTAGCTTGGGCATAAATTTGACCTGTTTTCTATTAAATAAATAAATACAATTTTTTTTTTTTTGATTACTAAGGTCTGATCTTTTAAAAAATAAATCAGTTTTATTTTTTATTTCTTTGATAAGAAATCGGTTTCATTATAACATATGTGTCGGCGTGAGGCGTGTAGCATGTTAATCTTGTACAAATTATTTTTTTGGGCAATAATTAAATTTACAGGAAAAAAAAAAAATGTGTCGGCGGGAGGCGTGTAGCATGTTAATCTTGTGCAAATTATTATTTTCGGAAATAATTAAATTTAAAGGAAAAAAAAAAACTGAAACCGCCCACGTACATAGACCGTATCAGCGAAGACCGCGTGCTTTAATATACACCGTTGATTTAAGATTGACTCGGGGTGAGTCACCACAAGCACGACTCAGCCAACATTTTATCTCACAAAAGAAACACAACTCGTCCACGCTGACAATCCTCGTCTCACACATAGCAACCAATAACATACAATTCCCTCACAAAAAAGCCACCAATCAGAGGGCTTCACACGGATCAACGCCTTTTCAAAAATACAAATCCTTCTCCTAAATGCCGTTGCGGACTTGAAGTCCACGCCGCTCTCCTCTCCTATATATAAGACCCCTGTACTTTCACCAAATCCCACATTCACATTCAAATCTCAGATTCTCTCAGAAAAATCAAAACCCTAACTTCTTTTTCTTCGCTTTTGGTTCTCTGATTCCGATCTGAAGAGAGATGGCTCGTACCAAGCAGACTGCTCGCAAGTCCACCGGAGGAAAGGCTCCAAGGAAGCAGCTTGCCACTAAGGTGTGTTTCTTTTAAAGCTTTCTTCTTAGTTAGATTCTTTCTTTGAATAGAAAATAATTCTTTAGATTTGTCTCTCTAGGAAAATAAAATTGCTTAATATCTCTCTCTTCTAGTGAACTTTCTTTGGAAACAAACATGACTTAGGGTTTTTGGATTGTTCTTGAATTTAATTCCGAGAATCGTACAAACGTGACTTAGGGTTTTCTTCTTAGTCCGTTTCTTTCTTTCAATATAAAATAATTCTTTCGATTTTCTCTCTAGGAAAGTAAAATTACTTAATTTCTCTCTTTTAGTGGACTTTCTTTGGAAACAAACGTTACTTAGGGTTTTGGAATTGTTCTTTGAATTTAATTCCGAGAATTATATAAACATGAAATTAGGGTTCTGAATTTGACTTTATTTTGGTTAATTTCGTGAAGGCTGCAAGGAAATCTGCACCCACAACTGGTGGAGTGAAGAAGCCCCATCGTTATCGTCCCGGAACTGTTGCTCTCCGGTAATTAATTTTTCGAAAAATTCGAACTTTTGTAATTAGGTTGCTTATTTTTTTTTCGAAACCCTAATTTTCTTCTGGATTTTAAACAGTGAAATTCGTAAGTACCAGAAGAGTACCGAGCTTTTGATCCGCAAGTTGCCCTTCCAGCGTCTTGTTCGTGAAATCGCACAAGACTTCAAGGTTTGCTTATATCCCTCACCTCTGTTTGGCTGCCGAGAAAATTGATCTTACATGTTTTTTCTTGTTCTCTTTGTGCGAATTGTTGTTCTTATATGAAATTCTCTATTGTTTTCCAGACGGATTTGAGGTTCCAGAGCCATGCTGTTCTCGCTCTTCAAGAGGCCGCGGAGGCTTACCTTGTGGGTCTCTTCGAGGACACCAACCTGTGCGCTATCCATGCCAAGAGGGTCACCATTATGCCTAAGGATATCCAGCTCGCAAGGAGGATCCGTGGCGAACGTGCTTAAGCGTTTCGGGCTTCGTTAATTTTAGATTGGTTATTCGTAGTATTTGCTTTTGATTTTGTATAGGAGATAAAAAAAAAGGCTAGGATATTGAGGCAATTGCCTTTAAAGCTTTTATATTTGCTTGGTTAAGAACAAGGTTTAATTCTTCATTAATCTCTTTTGAATTCAACGATTTTACTATTTTATTCGTTTTTCATTTATCGTGCTGTTATTTTTTTGGTTGTGAGCCTCTGATTGAACCCTAATTTGATAGTCTGTTTGATGTTGTGAAATCTGTAATCAAACTCTGCGAATGAGCAATCCCAATGATTCTGTATCGGGCGCAATCCGATTTGTCCGTGTTTTTGCTGCCTTGCGCGTTACGTTTGTGGGCTTGTATTTGGTTTTCTTCTACAGCTGTGCTGGAAAAAATATGGGCCTGTTAAAAGAAGTAAACGTTACTGCCCCCTACAACCCAATTAATCTTAACATCATCCAAAAAAATATATGTTGTCAATCTCATGAGTCCCTTCAAATGTTACATTGCCCCCATATGTTTTTTCTTCCTAAACTCCCATCTCAACACACCCGTCAACCTAACTATTGTCATCTTAAACTGATATGCCTCATCTTAAATTGATATGCCATGTTCATGAATTCATTTCTTTTGTCCCGTGTTCAAGTCTCTTTGTTTTTACTTTTTATTTTTTTTAAACCTATTTACAGGGAATTTTGTAAAAAAAATTTACCGTTATTTATAAAAATGCTATAAAAAAAAGAAAAGATTTTGATGTTTAATCACCATCAAAACTTTCATTTGAAGCTTCAATTGTCACATTATATGAGCTTGACATAAGAGAACATCCATATTACCCAATATCATCTAAGCTATGTATTGGCTTAGCAATTTCAAGAAAGTCTAAAATCTATCATTTGACATACGAAAACATTCAATTTTTTAGAATATGGTTACAATATCTATAAGCTATGTAAGGGGATTTAGTAATTTCAAGAAAGTCTGATTTTCAACAAATTGGCTAAAAAAATAAAGGGTTCCTAACTACGCCCTAAGTTGTGATTTTTGTTTGCTACTGTTATGCTTGCTATTTGTCTAATGAAATATTATTCAGCCAAAAAGAATTTTTGATCCGGTTCTATAATAGAATTAGTTTGGTTTAAATATTAAAACTCTTTGCTAATTATCACACTTTAAATTATTGAAGGTAAAAATCGAGGAATTCAAATTCAATTAGATTATAAATTAGAGTCTAATTTTGCACTTGTCTATATTAAATAAAGAGAGATATTACATACAATCTTAGTTACAGGCCTTACAAACATGCGAAGTGCCCATTTCGTACACCTTTACCTGTTGATGGGCCCTTAAATATCTTAGTTAAATGCATTACAAACGATCGACCGTCTATAGAGCATAATTAAGTGGTCTGACTTTACTTATTAAACAAATTTAACAATTTTAAATAGGATGGGTGATGTGGTCTAATTTCTCCTTCTCATGCTGATTTTTCAAAAAAATTGTCTCATTCCCCGATTGATTTCACTTTGAATTCAAATTTGTTGTCGATTTCCAAGTTTCCTTAATTCTTGACAAACACAACAACAATCAATGGGCCTATAGTATGAAACACTTTATGAAAGAGCGTTGTCCATGGAGACATGTCAATGGAGAGCTCTAAGCAGGGTTGGAGCCACATAGCAAAATTCAAAATTTCTTCTATAGTATACATAGCAAATGATATGGGCAATTCCAAAAAATATAACCGCCCCTCGTTTGTTCTTCAAAGTTGTACCAGTCCAACAGCTTAAAAGAAGCCTGTCCTCAAATAAAATAATACTTGGCCCATTCAGTTGTCCAAACACTTGTAATTAAAATCAGTAACTACTTTCTCCTTCCAAATAGCAACGACATAAGCCCATTAACCATTTCAAAACATAACTTTACTTTTCCCCCTTCATTCTATTGTCAAGAAAACTATAGCCTGCAGGTGTTTTTGCTTGTTTTCCTCTATAGTGCTGCCAACCCATTGTTTATTTCTTATCAACTCATCTCATCTCAAGATTCTCAACTCACTCAAACAAAACCATCAAAGTTTGTATGGGTGTTTAGATTTTTAAGAATATGCTTTGTTTATTAAAGTTGTGTTGTTCATTTATTTATTTATTTTTATAGCTATATGATAGTATATTATTATATTACATCTTTCTTCTGAGTTAGTATATCATCATTTTTTTTTTGGGATTTGAAATTAGGTGCCCAATAATTCATTTAAAAAAAATAAAATATAGGAAAATTTTAATAAGTGGCGGCTTCAGAAATTTTTCTTAGGGTGTTTCTTAAGAAGTATAAATTATACAATCTAATAAAAAGATAAATTCATATATTGATAACAACAACAATAAAAAAAAACGCGCAAATACATAAAATTTATAACTGCCTTTTACGAATTTTCATATTTTGAAATTGTTGCATGATAGTCTCATTATCAATGTTACAAGCTACATCTTTTTCGATGTATACAACTAAACAGTCATTCATCCATTGAATGTAGAACAAATTATAGAGCAAAATTTAATTTTATTGGCATAAAAAAAACTGAGGGTGTTCCCAAATATTTTTTTGACGGGTAGACAAATAAAGATTTTTAAATTATATTATATATATATATGTATATATAAAATTTCACGTCAAGGTGGTCTTGGGACCACCTTTACCTTAAGGTGGCACCGCCCCTGATTTTAATAATATGAATAATGATGGGTTATGTGGGGGAAGATCCACCTGCAGTTAGTTTGTCTGTTTTGGGATCGAAGGACCTGCACAGCTTTGTTCTTTGTAAGCGACGTGAGCAGTTTTTGAGATTTGCTCCCACATCAAAGAAGGATGCACCCCACTCATGCTTTATAAGGCTTGGTTGAAGGTAAGAGTGTACCACTACAACACATGGCGTGCCCTTCGGGGTAACAAAACCGTGCGGTCAGAGCAAGTCTCGAAAACTGCCACCCAAAGCGGACAATACCTTTGATGGGCACTGCCCTCAAAAGTGCCTTTTTGTGGGGGAAGATCCACCCGTAGTCAGTTTGTTCACTTAGGGGCTGAAGGACCCTCACGACTTTGTTCTTTGCAAGCGACGTGAGCAGTTTTTGAGACCTGCTCCCCACATCGAAGAAAGATGCACCCTACTCATGCCTTATAAGCCTTGGCTGAAGGCAAGAGTGTACCACTACCCAAAAACTGCTCATGTCGTTTGCAAAGAATAAAGCCTCCTTCGGTCCTAAAGCAGACAAACTGATTGCAGGTGGATCTTCCCCCATAGATTAATAGTAAATAATAGTGGTTTATTTTTTCTTAAGTGTGAATAACACATCAATATAATTGAGTAAAAATTGATGAAATTTATTCTATGAATGATTATCTTCTGACATAATTTTGATGCAATTTTTGTATATTATTATATAAGTAATATGTCTATTGTCAATTAGATAGTTTTTGTATATTTATTAATGTTTAACAATATGACAATTAATCAAAGTTGATAATTTAGTATTCAATAGATTTATGAATTATAATTGTAACTCGGCCCTCCAAGCGAACATTCCTAGCCATGCACCTGTTCCACATACAGAAATAGGGGAAAAAACAAGTGGATGAGAAAAAAGTGAAAAAAAATTTTAATTAAAAATAAAAGGTAGTTTGAGTGGGATACATGTCCACCATGTAAGGAAAATTACTAAATAAAAATTACAGTCGTGTTAAAATACAATATGTTTTGACAAAATTTTCAAAAACAGTTGACAGTTGAGTTGTCTTTTGTATGTCAAAAAAAAAAAAAAAAATTATTATACTAAGATTGACTACAACTAAAAAAAAGTATTGTGAAAATATTGTGATATTTAATTTTATTTTTAAACTTTTTAAATTAGTGTGCTATTTTTCTTTAGAAAAAAAATAGTTTTATTGACACAATATTTTAATAACAATGTCATAATAAAATATAGACAGTAAGTTATTATTAGTTCTTATCTGGACCTACTAGTGAGATTATCATTTTTTTATCTACAATTAACAACTTGCCATATAAATTTTATTGTAAAATTTTTATGAAAATGTTGTGTCCATAACCTAGATTAAGAGAGGTAATTAAACAAAGAATTCTCTCTTTATATATATATATATATATATATATAGAAATTAATGAAGTTTGTCTTTACCGAGCATTATGATGACTGTGGGACTTATCACGACTGTGGGACTTATCAGTCCCATATACAGTCGTGAATAACATAACTACATCCAAAGAGGGAGCATCTTATGGTTGTCGGTGTCTCAGTCATCATAATGCTTGGTAAAGACAAACTATATTAATTTCTTTGGCTTAGGAACGTCTCCATTGACATGTCTCCATAGACGATGCTCTTCAGAAAGTGTTTCACAGCATAGGCCCATTGATTGTTGTTGTGATTGTTCAATATCAGGTGCTGCACGTGCTTCTTAAATGATCTTTTATTTGTGTTTGTTGTCTTTGAGCATTAGCATTTTTTCTTAAATGATCTTTTATTTGTGTTTGTTGTCTTTGAGCATTAGCATTGAAAAATGCTAATGCTATATTTAAGCCCTTTTTAGCATTTTATGGCTCAAAATACACTGCATCAAAGGATGCTAAACACAACTATTGTAAAAAATTTTACAATAGTGCTACAGTACAATTCTATCTTTAGAATTGTACTGTAGCACAATTGTAAAAAAAAAAATATATATTTTAATCAACCGGCATTTCTCTCTTTTCACTCTCTCTTTCTCATCTGCTCTCTCCGCTCTCTTCATTCTCTCTGCACTTTCCTCTTCCAAACCCAAACATCATCTGCTCTCTCCGCTCTCTTCATTCTCTCTGCTCTTTCCTCTTTCAAACCCAAATATCATCCATCTCTTTCTCATCTACTTTTTTTTTTGGGCTGTGACCGGTGCTTAAAGGAAGTAGTGGGTTTCAAACCCAAACATCATCCATCTCTTTCTCATCTGCTTTTTTTTTTTTTTTTTTGGCTGTGACCGGTGCTTAAAGGAAGTGGTGGGTATGGCTGAGGTGAGTTGTGGGTCACGGAGATCGGAGTGGGCTGAAGTGGGTCACGGCGTGGGTCATGGCATGGGTCGCGGAATCGGAGATCGAAGTGAGCTGAAGTGGGTTGTGGGTATGGTTAAAGTGGTCATGGCGTGGGTCACGAAGATCGGAGATTGGAGATCGGGTTCTGTTGTGACGCTGGTTTTTTTTTTTTTTTTTTTTTTAATTGAGATTTTTGTTCCGGTGGGATTTTAGAGAAACTCCTTTGTACATGTCGCCGGAATCAGTTAATCGAATCGCTGGCGGATATTTGGATTATGTGTGTTTGTTGCTCTATTTAAGGTTTGATGGTTGTGTTTGTGGGTTTGTGCGTGTGTGTGTGCGTGGTGATGGATTTGGAAAAGCGTAGGAAAACAGAAGTTACGATTAGAAAAAAATAGTAAAAAAAGATTAAAAAATAATATTTTAATAAAAATAGAGTTTTAGGATGTAGGAGGTATTGTAAAATGGGATGGTATAAGTAATAAAGTGACTTTTTGAAATGGTATAATAGTATAGCATAGCATTCTTTGATGCTGATGCTCGTTTGTGTATTTATATGGTTTCTGAGAAGAAAATTAATAATGCATGGTAAAGAAAAAACTCCATTTCTTAATCTAATTTCTTATGCTTAGGAACAGGTGCATAACTAGGAATGTTCGCTTGGGGGCCGAGTTATAGTGTTGATACAATAATTATAATTCATAAATCTATTGATCGAATACAAAATTATCAACTTTGATTAATTGTCATATTGTTTTTTTTTTTGAAGATAATTGTCATATTGTTAAACATTAATAAATATACAAAAATTGTCTAATTAACAATAGACATTGTAAGGACTGAAATTGGATTGGTCCATTAATAAATATACAAAAATTTTCTAATTAACAATAGACATTGTAAGGACTGAAATTGGATTGGTCCCAAAACTAGATTGGGCTCATACGCCAACGGCCTAAACAATAAATTTGTAGAGCGTGGATAGAAGAACTAGATCTATCCCAGAAGAAAAACGATTAGATTTTACGATTCAAGACAGTTTGACCCAAATAAGATTAGAAAATCTATCCTCGGAATGGCTTAAGTAATTTGTATCATATGGTTTTCTTGAAAATAAAATTGTACAAGAGTTCCATTCTGTATATCCTCTCCTCTTAGTACATTTTTCTATGTTATATATTACAATTTTGGTGTCATCCTTACCGCACACGTGTAGGTTAGATTCGGGGGATTCCTTCCTGTCCCATCTAGCACCTCCCAGAACCATCAACCAGCAGTTGTAAAGCTGCTTGATCACTGTTCAGGCATCACTTTCACATTAATGCGGCCAGAGAGTTGGTTGAGAGGCATTTAATATTGAGGTAGCAGCTTTTGAAGATATTTGTTTACCTTTCTATTCTTATTCCTGATCCAATGTCTTACCCTTAGTTGTGATGTAACTCCGAAGTAAGTTCGTGATGATATGGCACTTAGATTTACCTCGGACACATGTTGCCGAGAAGACTTTAATCCTCGGACGCTTATTGGACCCATCTCACATTGTCTCTACTCCTCTCTTCATTTTATTCCCCTCGTAACCTTATTTGGGCCTCTTCGGATGGTTTAACGTCCTCGGATAGGGCCATAGGCTCAATTAATACTGCTTTAACAATACTTCCTAATTAACTGGCCCCCACAGACATATTACATATATAATAATATAAAAAAATTGCATCAAAATTATGTTAGAAGATAATCATTCATGGAATAAATTTCATCAATTTTTACTCAATTATATTGATCTATTATTCACACTTAAGAAAAAAAACCACTATTATTTACTATTAACCCATCATTATTCATATTATTAAAATTTTCCTATATTTTATTTTTTTTAATGAATTATTGGGCACCTAATTTCAAATCCCAAAAAAATGATGATATACTAACTCAGAAGAGAGATGTAATATAGTAATATACTATAATATAGCTATAAAAAAAAAAAAAAAAAAATGAACAACACAACTTTAATAAACAAAGCATATTCTTAAAGATCTAAACACCCATACAAACTTTGATGGTTTTGTTTGAGTGAGTTGAGAATCTTGAGATGAGACGAGTTGATAAGAAATAAACAATGGGTTGGCAGCACTATAGAGGAAAACAAGCAAAAACACCAGCAGGCTATAGTTTTCTTGACAATAGAATGACGGGGGAAAAGTAAAGTTATGTTTTGAAATGGTTAATGGGCTGACGTTTATGCTACTTGGAGAGAGTAGTTACTGATCATTGGATTAATTACAAGTGTTTACACAATTGAATGGGCCAAGTATTATTTTATTCGAGGACAGGCTTCTTTTAAGCTGTTGGACTGGTACAGCTTTGAAGAACAAATGAGGGGGTTGGTTATATTTTTTGGAATTGCCCATAGCAAATCCACCCTTGCTTAGAACTCTCCATTGACATGTCTTCATGGACAACACTCTTTCATAAAGTGTTTCATAGTGTAGGCCCATTGATTGTTGTTGTGTTTATCAAGAATTAAGGAAACTTGGAAATCGACAACAAATTTGAATTCAAAGTGAAAAATCAATCGGGGAATGAGACAATTTTTTTTGAAAAATAAGCATTAGGAGGAGAAATTAGATCACATTACTTATCCATTATTCTACTAAAAAACTCCAATCTTATTTAAAATTGTTAAATTTGTTTAATAAGAAAAGTCAAGTTTTGTTTAATTTTTTTGATTATTATCATAAATTAACTCAACAATTTTAAATAAGTGAATTTTTTTTGAGAAGAATGGTGAATAAGTGACATGATCTATCACTAAGGATTGTATAATTTATTCATTGGAAGACTGTTCAACATCAATCAAAGTTGTTGATGTCACTACTAGTGTCATGTTGATGTCACATGAGGTGGTGCATGGGCACATGAAGCAGGTGCACGGGAAGGCAATGCCTGAGAATCCAAGAATGGGCGAATGGTACATTATGGTGCAGGGTGCCCAAAATCTTCTGACAATTAGAGATCCACCTGCGTGGTTGTTTTTGTTAAAAATGCTGGAAATTGACAGATTTGTGAGGATAACAATCTTGCACCCAACAACTGACCCAAAAACAATATACGGATCAGTACAGGCAATGTGTGGGCGACTAATGTTGGTGACTATTTGGGGAAAAAAAAAAAAAACTTTGAATGATGAATTTATTCTTGTAAGCATCCAACTTCGTGTGGGTTGGTACAATGCCTCAATTAAGAGAACTTTTTAGTATGATGATATTGCAATAAATTAACATAAAAGTAATAAAAGAGAGTAAATTGGATTGAAAACTAAGGATTAAGGAATTGTGACTAAAGACACAACTTGATGAATGCTTACTTGAATCTAATTGAAGATAACTTAAACACAAATGTTGAAGATCACTAAATTTCCTACTAGGCTAGAAGAACTACCCTATGTCTAAAAAGACATGTTGACTTGAAGAAGTTTTCTTTAATGCGCTTGGTTGGCTGTTGTGTTATTTGTCCTTTTTATAGTCCTAATAAGACAAAGTTATTTGTCCCTATAAAGACGAAGTTACAAACAAACACATTACTATTTTACAAGTTAAAACATAACATTCTTATCAAAAAGTTAAAACATAACATGTTTGGCCCTAGATCTAACATGAAAAACAAATGCCAAATAGTGAATGATGTACATTTGCTTTGCAGTTCACCGAAAGGTCCGAAATCCTTTTATATAAAAAAAATGATGAACGAGAATAAAACCACAGCAAAGTGGAAGTTTGTACTTTGTACCGTGTCCTTAATGTAGGACCAATAACCATGTGAGAACTTAAATTCTTCGAAAGTGTAGTCTCCATAGTTTTGAATGAATCCACTGTATTTCTGCACTATGATGTAGGTAGCTAGAATAGAAATTATGCAATGACAAAAGGTCCTAAAAAATAAAATGGACCAGTTAGTCACTCTGTGGTGAGAGAAAGTTGTTCTCAAAGTGGGACTAGGAAAGTAGACCCAAAGACTGTAACTCATATAGGCTAATATGAGTTACAGTCTTTGGGTCTACATCGACTATCCGTGAATCAATTTCAATGGCTAAATAACCCGTGACATTCAGACTGTGGCATATAATTTACCTAGATATATTATTGACTCGTTTCAAGACAAAAATTACCAACTCTTTTTTTTGGAAAATGAACATGTCCCATGCGGCCATACCTTTTCTTAATTTGATTAATTATTTATATAGTTGTGTTATTTATGTATCAATTTTATCCTAGTCTAATAAAGTTTTCGATCTTTAATTCTGAAAGTTGTCGGTAATCATTAATTTTACTTAAAAAAAAAAAATCAGATTCTTTATGATTATATTGGAGCATGCATGAATGTGACACCCTGAATTTTTGCTTATACTAATTGGTTGAAATGGAATCAGAAAGTTTGTCGTTTATTTTTGTCTATTTAACCTTTACACGATCACGTAGGGAAAGACCGGACCACGAAGGATTTGAGTTTTCGTTGACAAAAACATGTTGCGAGAGTTTCACCCTATAATTCCTTTGCTTGATGGGATAGCACCATGTGACTGAGGGAATCAACTTGTTGAAGAGTGGACCAATTTGTTTTGGTTATGCATACACATATGCTCGAATTGCCATAGTATTTTCAACTATTTTGTAATTTGTGCTATGGACAAATATTACACTATCAAATTAATAAATAAATATAAACCGCGTTAGAAAATTTTTTCTCTCTCTCTCAAGAATGTTGTTGTTATTGTTTTGTTTGTTAGTTTTTTTCCCTTGAAATTAACAAGACTATGCATATTAAACACTGGCTATGTTGGCTACTACTTGTTTGAGGAATCATAAAGGTCCTCTTTCAAAGGATAATGCAGGGCATAAATAATTAAAACTACACGGCTTGAATAAACTGTAGCTATTTTTTTTGATAATCTGAATAAACTGTAGCTAGGAAATATTATTAGCAGCCAATTTGATGGAATGAAAGAAGGTACGTACAAACTAGATGGCTGATATTAAAATGTGGAATTGTACATCAGAAAAGACAAAATAGAATATAAAACAGGTACCACCAACTTTGCTAATGGCCATCCAATATGTGGTGTTTTTCTGAAGAAGCCTCAAGAAAAACTAGTCACTGCCTCTTCTTTTGCATTAGTTCCTTAATACAGAATCTTGAAGGAAAAAATAATAATAATAACAATCTATTTTAATTTGGTTGACTATTGCATGATTTATCCATGCATTGAATTTAATACGAGTACATGAATAAAGATATGTGCAACGAACACATTTCATTATATATGCGTATATGGATTTTAAGCCCATTACCCAAGTTGAGGGAAACAACTACTTTGGTGGAAAATACATATCTCTGCAATCATAAAGGGAAGATGGAAAAAAAAATTATAAAATAGAATCCCATATCTTCAAGATTTCATAATTTGTAGGCATAGGGACAATCCTGGAAGTTTCCTAGCTGCTAGCTGTTGCACCTCGCTTGGCCTTGATGGACAATTTCATCTTATGCATGGCATGGATTATGATGGATCATGCTGCTAATGTTTTTGACTTTTGCCCTCAAATTTTTTATTTTTTGATAGATAGAGTTTCAATTCTCAACCATGTTGGGCTGCCAATGGCTTTGGCAGTGTGCACGCGAGCATGCTATGGCTTTTGTGTCCATGCTGGGTTGCCGTGGTCTAGGCACTATGTGCTTTCGATGATTTCGCTCTTATTATCAAGTTAAGACACTAATCGATTTTTAGTATAAACGGAAATTGTACCTCGTGTTTTAGCTTAAGCCACATGTTTTTTTTTAATCAACAATTTTATTAACAAAAGAATCAGAAACAACAGCTAAGAAACCAAAATCCTAGCTTGTTCAAGAGCTAATACATCAAAAAAAAAAAAAAGATGGGGTAGAGCCAAGAACAAACAATCAAAATACTTGTTTTTTAAAGATGAGCAACTTGATTTGCCTCTCTAAGTAGTGGTGGCTCTAGGAAATTTTTTCAAGGGATCATTAAGAAACTTAAATTAAACAAAATTTTTTTAAAAAATGAATATATTGAGTGTAGGGACACAACTTTTAATGACCCAAGGATGACGTTGGGTTCGTATATAAAGGGCCCGAACAATACGATTTGTAGAGAGTGGGTTTGGAAAGGCATGCCCTTGGGCGCTGGGAAGGGGTCTGGTTCTGGTTTCATGAGAACTCATACATAGGTAGGCTTGGACTGTATAGCTGAGCCTTACATTGATGTGGTTCAAAAGGTTTGGCTCCTCGGAATTAGTCCGAGGAGCATTACATTCTCATCATTCTTCCTCCATTTTTTCCAGGATCCCCTTTTCTCTCAGCTCTCGTTCCCTTTTATACTAGTATTTTCTTCCCGTTCTTCACCTACGTGTCCGTTTTTCCTTGTTTGGAGTAGTTACTCGTCTTATCAATCCATACGTCAGAGTGGTTGGGAAAAGCTGGATATCATGGTGTGAGCATGGGTTTGTCAGGCACTAGGCTCCACATTATGGTGTTGGCAGCTTTCTCGTTTGTACTGCTCTTGTACTGAGTTTGTCATTTTCTTCAGGCGCTTTGTGAGGTGTTGAGCGTGAGATCGTCCTCGGCCACGTTCTTGGGCCTTCAGGGAGTTGCATTGCGCGTCCTCGGCGGTTGGGCTCTATCGGACAGGTTTTTGGGCCCTTAACACAAAGTGGGCTGGGATCTCAGATTTCGGGCTCCACAATAACAATATACACATATGTAACAAACCCTCTGTGTGCAAACATACTTTCAAGGGTAGATTATACTAATAAAAAATATTATATATCAATTTTTTTTTATAAAAAAAATAGCATAAAGTAACACCACCTAATATCTCTAGGAGCTCATTTGAACTGAATATATAAACTGACACAGAGCTACCAACTTGGTAACAAGGCCAACACAAGATAGTTTTAAGCCTAAGACGAAAATTTAAAAGGGGCATTTTTATATCTAAATATCACTTAAATGATATTTATTTTATTTTTTATATTATAATTTTTTTATTTCAAATCTATTATTAATTCTTACTAATTTATAAGACTAACACACCCAAAGTGAGCTGGTGATACTTACTATGTAGGTCTTACAAATTGACAAGTCATCAATAAATAAAAGTTATTCAAAACATTCATTTATAATATTGTTTGAGTGACACTAATCATATTCATGTCACATCAATTTGTAAGTTTTTTTTCATAAAATTTGTATTAGTTTTAGCATTTTTCATTCACTTAATGGTGAATTGGTGATTGTGTTGTATTTTTATTAATTCATAATTTTTGTGTGTGGAGAAGATGCTAAAGTACTACAAATTTTACTATAAAAAACTTACAAACTGAAGTGACATTTTAAGAAAAGAATAAATGAATATTGATTTATTTATTGTGATCGGACATCTCAATTTATAAGACCAATGTAATAAAAAAAATGAGCAAATTACACGCTTTTTATTATTATTTATTTTTATTATAATTAGAAAATTAGAAAAAAAAAAAAAAAAAACTTGCTGGCCCCATTTTAATTTGGGGGTCTTTCTATGTTAGGGGGCTTTAGGCCATGGCCTAAATGGTCTAGGCCTAGGGCTGGCCTTGCTTGGTAGTATCTGAAAATAGAACTTGAGTCCTCCATGGAGATGCAATGGATGGTCCATTAATATATACACTTAGGGGTGATTGCGGTGAGGTGTCGTGCGGTTTTCGGTCATTTTTAGCACTGCACTTTGTGGTGTTGTTTAGCCAAAATCATAATTGCACCGCACCTTATTTTTGCGGTCAAATGTGTGATGCGGTTTAGAGTTTAGCCAAAATCATAACCGCACCTCATTTTTGCTGTCACATGTGCAGTTTGATGTATAAGATGCGGTTTGAACGATTTGAAACTGGTATATTTTTCAAATTTTGGGCTTTTTCTGCTGTAGACACCGCATTTTGTACTCCTTACAGCTTATGCCCCTGTTCCTCAATGATGCTCGAACTCTAAGGCCCAAGGCCAGTTTAAAACCCAATCAAATTGATTTGAGGAGTGTTAAAATGGAAAATATCACTTTTTAAATGCACAAAAATCTATTTTTGGAAATAAAATACCAAAGTAGCCCTCGGTCCACGTACGTGGGCAGAAGCTTGTGTACACAGGTCAAAGCATGCGTATGTAGGCATAATCTTGCATACATAGCTAGGTCTTCAAAATCATGGAAAAGACAAGTTTTTTTGCAATAATGGCTGAGGTTTGGCATGAATCCCACATTATCTGGGAGCTGTTCCAAATCCTATTTTTTTAACTATAAAAAGTCTTACTTGGTACATTTTCAAAACACACAGAAATCCCACAGGAAAAACCTAAAATTCACTAGAAAATAGTGAATCAAAAGGGAGTTTTTCATAAAACACTTTCAAGTCAATTTTATTTGACTGAGACCTCTTCTTACCGCAATCCTTTTAGTTTAACGTTGCTAATTGCTTGTTTAATGACTTGTGATAGAGTTGACTGAGAGAAATGATCAAATTCAAAGTTTGGGAACTCCTTTTTGAGGGATCAAGCTTCAATCTTTCTTTTCTTTTTTTCTTTTTTTTTTTAGTCTTTCTTTTACTGTTTAACCTATTTTTCTTGCTTTGTTTGTGTTATAACCGTTTGTTTAGAGTAGGTTTATGTTTTCTTGTATATTCTGAGCATGTTTGGTTGTTAGAATTAGGGTTTTCGTTTCTGCTATGTTTATGTGTTTTTTAGGTCTTCTAGGCAAGGACTTGCGTACGCATAATCTTACCTGCACACATAGGCTTGATTATGTGTACGCAGGCCTGTTCTTGCGTGCATGAGTCGCTGCTCAGAAACCCTAATTTTTCTTTGTTTTGTTCCTACCTTCACATACTTGTTCTGATTAGCTTCTTTTCATATGTTTTAGGCTCTATAAGTCTTTATGCCTTTGCCCCACATGCTTGTTTGTCTTTCAACATGCTTAGATTAGGGTTTCTACGTTTGTTTCTTGCTTTGACACTATGCTATTCATTCACATGTCCATGCATTAATGCCACAGGTGCTGTGTTGCTGAAAGGTATGTAAAGGGTAAGTCATGCATTAAAAATGTTTATGCATCTGTGTTGGTTTTATTTTGATGATATGATGAAGCATGCTTAGATATATGATTAGGTTTTATAATATATTAATGCCTTGTTCATAAGATGATTTGCTTGCTATTGATGATATGCTTGCTGCCATGTTTGGGGCTGCTGCCTTGTTTAGATGTATGATAGGTCTTTCACATATTAGATGAATGCTAGGGTTTCTTTTGTGGGTTTGGCTCTTTATTGTTTTATGGATAGATATGATATGTGTTTAGGAATGTTGATGTCATGTTGTATGTTAGATGGATGATTAGTGTGTGTGTGAGTTTAGAATACAAGTGTTGAACTAGTTTTTAATAATGTTAATATTAAGACACAATGATGGGAGACCAACCTTAGGGTTGGGTGATCTTGGGTGCCTAACACCTTCCCAAGAGCGTACCTCAACTCCGATCCCATACTTTGGTAGTAAGATTAAAGGTCCTTCCTCGAGAGGACGCTATATATATAGTTCCTAGACCTTTACAAAAACTAGGTGACGATTCCAAAAGACCCCTTGTGTCCACACTTGCCCAACCCAAAACTGATTTTTTCCTTTATTTGGGGGCCAGGTTTTAAACTATTGAGCTAATCTTTCTTTATTTTGGGTTGGCTTTCTTAATCAACACTTGCTAGGGTTATTAGACTTTTTTTTTCATTGAAAACTAAACTATTAATAATATATTTAATATTAAAAAAATAAATATATTAATATATTGAGAGGGTGCAGTTTGTGCGGTTTTCTTATTATAAAACCACAAACTGCACTACACCATGCGGTGTGATGCACTATTATTTGTGGTGTAGTGTGGTTAAACCATTCGCGGACGTTTTTGGTGCGGTTTGTGCGATTTAGTGAACACCCCTATATGCACTTATGATCCCCAAAAATTAACCCAAAGAAAATTAGAAAGATTCCTTAGGGTCTGTTTGGATACCGCTTATTTGCTGAAAACTGAAAACTTATTGCTGAAAACATTGTAGCAAAACAGTTTTTAAATATGAATAGTGCCGTGTGAGACCCAGCAAAATATATAATCTGCGTTTATCTTGAAGTTGGCTGAAACGTGCATAGTTGCCATGGGCAGGGGTGGCCCAACAAATTTGGAGGCCTAAGGCGATATAATTAAATGGGGCATTTTTGTTATCACTTAAATAATATTTAACTAGTATTTAATATTATAATTTTTTTTATAAGAAAAATCTATTCCTTTCATTTTGTAATTTGCTTTTTTTTGGGGAAAATGCTAAAGCTATAACAAATTTTACTATAAAAAATACTTTCAAACGATGTAGAAATGAATGCGATTAATGACACATCAAGAAGATAATAAACAAGCATTTGAATGAATGATGTTAGGGATATTATAAATTTTATAATATGAGACTTACAAAGATGTATCATTAATAAAAAAAAATAATTCAAAAATGCAAATTTTTTTTCTTTTTTGAGAAACAAACACATACACATACACACAAGGGAGAGGAAAAAGGGTTCTAACACAAAGGCACACAACAACTCCATTCAAAAGCCATGGTAACTTTTAAGGGAGAGTGTGGCAAGTTATACTACACACAACATACTCTCTTAAGCAAAGTGGGGCAATTCAAAAATGCATTTAATAGGTTATTGATGTCCACATATCATATTAATTGTTACATCAATTTGTAAAGTTTTCAAGTAAATAAATTAATAATATTTCTAGCATTTTCCTATCTGAATTATCTCTTGTGATTAATGAAACATATATTTGTAAGGGAAAATGCTAGAGATACAAATTCTTTTACAAAAACATCTACAAATTGATGATGTTGTAAAGGATTATAGATAAATAAAAAAGTGATGTTATCAGTGAGTTTAGATGAGAACCAGTAAGAAGTTGCTATAACAACAATTTGTAAAAAATATTGTAAAATAGTTTATAACTGTAGCATTACTCTATTTGTAAGCTCATATATTTAAAGTTGTATTATCTCTACCATTACTCAATTCTTTGGAACTTCTTAAAAGCAGAGAAAAAATATAAAGCTATTATTATTTTTTTTCTATATCTCCAATTTTTTTTTTTTTAAAAAAAAAAAAATATATATATATATATATATATCAAATTTTCCCCCAAAATTTGGAGCCTTCCTCTAGTAGGGGCCCCTAGGCGGTGGTCTAAGTGGCCTAGGCCTAGGACCGGCCTTGGCCATAGGACCGGCCCTAGCCATAAGACCCACCTTTCAAACGCCAAACGCAGAATGCCAGCTGAAACGTGTAATCCAAACTCATTCGTTTGGTTAACCTAAACTAACTTTGTTCAGTTTCTGCCTTTGTCACCGTTTTGTAAATGATATGGTACTGCTAGTGCATCATCTTCTTTTCAGCTCCTTTCTTAGGTTGCTTTTTGCCTATACGCAATGTTTACAATAAGTCCCAACGCATGCACAAACTTTGACGTTGACAAAATAGCTTTTGTCTAATAGATAATAATAAGGTATTTTCAAGTTGATCGTACGTGTTAAGAAAATAATTTGCGATAGAAACCAAATAGTTATACTCCAAAAAAGTCTTAATTTTTAAAACTCTTTAACTGTGTTTAATTTTGTATCGCTATCACTTTCTATATCATAATCAAATTTACATTTTAAAAAATTAGACGTTTATAAATAAAGCCACATTGCATGCCAGTTAATATAAACTTTCCTCATTAGTTAGGAATCTCAAATAATTAGACGTACATAGACCTCTTTTGCTAGCAAATTGCTAGACCGCCACTTTTCTGAAAGCATCTTTCTTGCCTTCCTCTCTCCTCCCTCCTTGGAGCTCGTCCATTCGTTGGGTGATCCCTTGCTCTCACGTATATAGTTTCATTCAGATTACCACAATCAAAATTTTCCGAGGCTACCAACTCTTTTATTTTTTTAGTATATATAATTAACAAGGGCGGCACGTTAATTTCACTCCTGTATTGGTCGTGATGGTAGTATTATTATCCTTATAATTCATAAGCAATTTAGTAAAAAACAAAAAGCAATGAGACAACAAATCCCCGTGACTTTTTATTCAATTATATATTACAATTTTCATTGGAAACTTTTACATTGTATACAAATATATAATAACACCAAGTATAATTAATAAAACAACCTCTAATCTATATCTTATGTAGTTTGGCATTCAAAATATTGATTATATTACAATTTTTTTTGTTTTGCCAAATTATTTTAAACAAATACAGATAATTAAATTTGAAAAAAAAAAAAAAAAAGTCACGAGTTTGTCACTTGATTTGGACCCATATGCCTTCGCTAGGAATATCTTGATGAACCACAAAGAGAAGATAAAATCCCGATGGTGCAAGAATTCCCGACCCGGGTGTCGTCACCTGAACTTGATACGTCGATTTCCCAAGGCTTGTCACCTTCCCAGTAACAAGTACCAAAAGCCTTTGATTCATGGAGAACGAGTGGGTTGTCAATGGCGGTGCCACCATTGTTACCGAGACCAAGTTTGGTGCCAGTGTTCCCGTGACTGTGAACCGAACAAACAAGCTCTGCCCATACTTTATTTGGGTTTGTGAAGCTGGTGTCACAATTTTTGGACGCAGGTTTGCGAATTGTGCATCCAAATAAGCTGGAAAAAACGCTTCCAACCTCAACTCTGTAGGAAAAAGCACATTTGTGAATGAATAGCCTACGTGAGGGTTACTACCACCGACAAGTACTCGACCATCACGAAGTAAAATTGCTGTGGAGTGGTACATTCGTGGAATAGTAGTCGGGTTTTGTGTCTCGAACCGCGAACCCAACTTGTTATCGGGTCGGTAAATAACCGGGTTCAGAACCGGGTTTCTCCCCGATTCCCAACCAGCTGTCCCAGAAGCAGCACCATTTATGATCAAAACGTTGCCGTTTGGAAGCAAAGTCATGTCACCCATGACCCTAGCTAGAGGCATTGTTTCCATTACCCATTGGGGATTTGGGTCCGTGATTTTGATCCGGGCACACGTGTCCAAAGCACCCACAAAGTTGTTCTTCAAGGCCTGAGCATATGAGCCTTTGGGAGCTCCACCACAGACCAAAACTTCAGCTTCTACGAACTGTGATTGCAAATTCTTCAATGGTAGCAAAACCGCTGAGCCAGTACTAGGATAACACCTAGGATCACCACCTGGTATTTGTGGGTATGTCTTAACGATTTTGTTGTTCTTGTAATCGAACAAAACAGCTCGATTATTCGCGAAGACAAATAGATTGCCATCAACGTTAAGAAACACAAATGGGTACAAGTTGTTTTCTATGCGTGCGTCATTGGTTTGAGCTAGGAATGGAAAATTGAACGTGCCAGTGGTACCAGAACTCTTAGGATAATATTCATAGTTAAATTGTTTTCTACCACCGATGATGATCTGGCGTCCATCTGGCAGAATATGATTGGTCGCGTACCATCTTCTAGCCGCTAGTCCGTTTGGAACTTCTTGCCAATCACAAGTAGCACAAGGCCGGATAATCCTGACCCTTCGTTCACCATCATTGTATCCACCAGTTTGGATCAGACGGCCGTCGGGCATTACAGCGCCGGAGGAACACCAAACATCGGTTTGGACGAAGAGAGCTCGAAAAGTGTTTGTGACGACGTCGTACTCAGCTGAGTGTGCAGTACAGTCGACTTTCAAAACGGTGTCGTCTGGGTCTCTTCGGCATTCTCCGTCGGGCAATGAAAGGTTGGACTTTCCGAAGTCGGTGCGGTCGAAAATAACGACACGGTCGTTGTTGAGCAGTTGCATGTGCATGGCAGTTATGCCTATGTTGTTTTGCAAGACTTGCCACCGGCCACCGGCGGCGCCGGTGAGCGGTGGTTTCGCAATGAGGAGGAGGTAACAGCAAAGAAAGGAAAGAATGATGTTTGGTGGTGTCATTGTTAATTGCTGCTTTTGTTTTGTTGTAGTGTTTTTCGGCTTGGTTTTGGTCGGGTACAAGTGTTGCAGTGTTTATCTCAGGATGTCTAGCTCTTTATAAAGAGATCCATGTGAGAGAGAAAGAAAGAGAGATGTTCTCATGTCTCACACGCATGCATGTACTCGCGTGGGCGGCCAAGTGAAAATAACAATTTTAGTCCTTTTTTTTTTTTTTGTAATAATAAATTAGTTTGTTTTTTTAATAGAACCGGACATTTAGAATTAATAAGAATGAGAACAAAATATTTTGGCCACAAAGTTCAAAACAACATGCAATTGGCCGTGTGGGTCAACTTACTCAGTCAATCACATTAAGGTACTAATTAGTTTTTAACGTATGTAAAAATTGATTCATAAATTTTTTATTCAATCAATAAAATTTTTACCAATTAAGCTAATTAAAGTCTACTATCGTAAAAATTTTCATTATAAAAAAATAGTTTAAATTGATATATTTTTATTAATAAATTGGGAATTGGTGAAGTAATTGTCTTTTCCATTCATTATGGTCATTAAGTAATTTGGGCAATAGAATCAACTTTGGGGGATTAATTAGTTTAAGTTGGTTAACAAGAGTTGATTTTTCTCCTTATGTTATTTAATTGACCGTACATCAAAAGTAAAAACAAAAAATTTTAGCCATGACTTTATGTGTATATGTCATTATAGAATTGAGTTACACTAGGTAAAAGGACGACAACGGCAATGTTCCTTTCAAAGTTTCAATCTGTTTAGGTGTCGACTTATAAAAAAACATCAATTATTATAGACCAGAGAAGAGTTCAAAGGTAGAAATTCTTTTTGATGACTCTTATGCTCTGAAAGGGCACTATATTTCTTGGATAATAATTAATAAGTATGCATAAAATCAAAATGTGTCTAAGTATTGTTCAATCAAAATGGGATAAACAGTTAAAAATAGAGGGAAAATAAATGGATTTGAAATGGTTTAGCTTATGGTTGGCCAAGCTGAAATTAATTAAGCTGTGAATTATGTGGAAGAATGGAAGTGGAACCAATAGTAGCCACCAAATAAGATGAGATTTTCATGATAAGGTTCGCTGGTATGGTCTTTTCTTTCAATTAAGAGCTATTTCCTCAACTATAACGAAAACCAATGAATGGGACCCGATTCTTAATGCCCCAAAAATGAACTGGGGAGACCCATCTTTTATAAGTTAATGATTTTGATCTAGCTAGCTTCCTGTCCTAAAAACAAATGAGTTTTGAGTTTCCCAAGCTTGATCTGGAGCACGTGGAACTGTGCAAGAGAAAGAGGCTTTGTGATTGTGAGGCCAGAGAGAGTCAGAGAACCATTCCCACTTCACTTGTATCTAATGCTAAACTGCTTTTTTTTTCATCATCACTCTGTCCGTGTCTTTTTTTTTTTTTTTTAAATACCCCCTTTTCCTGTATTGATTCTTCTCGTTATCATAGAGTCGGTGACCCCCCCCCCCCCTTTCTTTTTCTTTTTTTTTTTTTACTAGTTCAATTTATTATTTTAAAGAGTTAAAGACTTTAAGAGCTATAAGATAGTAGGACTTTTATGTCATAGCCAGTTCTGTACTTCTGTTTGATTCTAGTACTTAGTAGTTAATGTAATTGTTAAATATGTCCGTGTTTTACATTGATTGTGAGTTTTGACTAGATTCTTTCGATGGATTAGTCTTTGTTGTTTATCTCTTTCATTAGGATCATAAAATTCCTCCTCGATTTGTCATTTTTCTCTTAGATGAGGTCTCATTCCTATGGTCGGCTTAATTTTTATTTATTTATTAATTATTTTGGCACCATTTATTCATTTATCAATAGTAACAATTGAGAGAAAAGGGGACAGACAAGAATGGTCTCTTGCATATTTTTTATTTTTATTTTTTTGAGAAGAAGAATGGTCTCTTACATTATAGTATATAACAACGAATGTTCATAGCATAAGCCATAAAGTTCACACACTGTATTATAACAGGTGCATGAACTACTCCTTAGGGAGAATGAGAATCATATAAAAATATTAAGAATGATTCCTTATGCATTGTATTTTAACTTTTTCTCTCCCTTGTATATATGTATATATGTGTTTCTAAATAAACAAAAAATTTAATTAACCACATAACTGCATTAAATATATATATATATATATATATACACACAAATAGTATTATCTCTTTTGAGGATTATTTTAAAAATCCAATCATATGATTTATTAGTTAATACAATCACAAATATACATTTCAAAAAATAATCATATAATTAACACGTATTCACGTACACAAAAATAAAATGTTATTAGATTAGGAGTCTGTTTGGATACCGCTTATTGTTAAAAGTTGAAAACTAAAAATACTGTAACAAAATAATTTTTAAATTTGTGAATAGTACCATAGAACCTAGTTTTAAAGTTGTTTTTTTAAAAATAAAAAGTACTTACAAGTTCCATAAATAGCTTACGAAACCCACTAAAAAATATTGGACGCGTAAAACGTGGGACGCTTACCGCTATTCAAACATACACTAGGTTGGTAGCCGCAGTTAATAAGTTCCTTAACCCAATTGTACGATGGGGCCTGGGGCCTACCTTGACCCAGTAATTGGAGTTTTAAGGAACATATTCAACCTGCGGTAACATCATGGGACATGCAAGTCAATTGCGTTTCCATGTAAAAACTTCTAGATGCCACTGAGTAAAAAAAAAAAAAAACATAGTTAAGCATGTTTAGGCGAGAACAGTACTAAGATGGGTAACCTCCTGAGAATCCTCGTGTTGCACCTATTTCTTTTATTCTACCAAAAAAAATTGATGTTGAGCATTGAGAGGAAAAGATAAATATGAATAAATTACTTTTTTGTTTTTTCATTTTCTTAGTCACACTAAAAAATCAAGAAACGAACCATACACGGTAATAATGTATGATTAAACACTCTTCAATTAGTTGATCAATTAGTAAGGTATATTGTCAAGAGTCTTGTAGCTTAATATCATAATCAACTCTTCTTCAATCACGTGATTACTTAATAGTCATGTTGTTTGAATGATTTAATCAATCGTATGATTTCATATAGTAAGTTACATGACTATTAACTTTTAAGAATGCCATGTGATTGAAAATGCATGTAGATAATTTTTTTTTTAAGTTGCCATGTGACAAGGTGAATGGAAAAAAGAAAAGAAAAGAGGTGAATGAACTTTTCTCCAAACTATTTGGTAAAAAATTATGTCATTCTTTAATGACAAAATTTTCCTTTGAACCAGTTTGGAATAATGTTCCTCCAACCCACTACGTAGCAATTATAAGATTATTTACATATACTTTTAATCTTATAGTCTACTTAACAATTATGCGACGCTTTTAAATATTTTAGTAAACCATGTGATTTAATATACATTAATAGTCCTATAAATCTCACATAATGAATTGCTGGCCATGACCTAGTCTAAATTAAGTGTTACATTTATTACATGGGATCTTATGTTATAAATTGATAGCTAGAACTTTATAAATGGTTCACAATCAATATAACTTCATAACGCATCTAACCTCCAAGATTGCGTTACAGTATGAGGAAAGCTCCATTTAGACATATAATCATAATCCGGTAGATATGTTATTGATGTGGGATTGCTTAACAATTTGTATAACATTTGATGTAAAACATTGACGGAACTTGGAAGAAGACAGTTGAAAACAGCTTCTATGAGAGCGCATGTTTGAAATATGCCAAAGAAATTGTGGCTTAATATTTTGGGGGAAAAAAAAAATGCATGACAGCAACAAAATTGTTCACGAAAAGAGAGATAACTATGAAGGGATATTAGCTCAACTTTAGATGTATGAGCTAATTGACCCCACTATCACTGTCACTGACAATTCTCCATCTCTCTGATTTTATCCCATGGAAAGTAATAGCAAAACCATTAACCATGCCGTTTCCAACAAGTTAATTAACCGTGTGGGATAGTATTTTCATATGTGATTTTCGCTAGGGAGATGAATTTGTTTGACATTATTGTTGAAGGTGACTGACTTACTGTTATTCAGGCTTTGCTGCGCGTTGGCCCCTGTCCTCTGCTGTTTGGCCATATCATTGATGAGACAAAAAGACTTGGTGGAGTATTACGAAGTTGTATGTTTCAACATGTTAGAAGGGATGGGAATAGATTAGTTCATAGGTTAGCTAAAAAAGCAGTTTTATTTGCAGATCTTGAGGTTTGGGTAGAAGACTTACCCTAGGACGTGGATGTTGTTTTCCAATCGGATCTTTCTTGAGTTTGGTTTTTGTTTCCTTTTTGTAGTTCGTTTTTTTTGTTAAAATTCCGCTTACCTTTTTCTCAAAAAAAAAAAAATTGAACTTATTATTGGAAAAAATATTATGTTATGATATGATTAAATTAATGCACAATGATTACAAAATTATAAAATTTTGTTGGTAATATACAATCTGATTGAGTTCTTTTACGGACATAATAAAATATCACAACATTTTCACAATAAGTTAAAATCTCAAGCTATCAGCCCACCATAAGTCAAAATAAAATAAAATAACTGAATCCACCACATGTGTGCTGCAAAGTTCTTTTATGAACACAATAAAATATCACAACATTTTCACAATAAGTTAAAATCTCAAGCTATCAGTCCACCATAAGTCAAAATAAAATAAAATAAAATAACCAAATCCACCACACGTGTGCTGCAAAGTATAAATAAAAATGTTATGACATTTTATTGTATCTTAGACTTTCTCAATCTGATTCAAGAATTGACTTACCCATAAGGCTATACCTACTAGTATCTATCTATCTTCTTCTTCTTCCTCTTTTTTTTTTTTTTTAAAAAAAAAAAAATTATTTATAATAATCACCTACTAGACACTAGTATCTATCTATTTTAAAAGTCAGAGTTATGCTTAATTTTAATATCTTATGATCCACATTTCTTATTTGTGTAAAATATAAATGTGAACATATGTTTTATTATTCCTATTCAACAAAGCTTGGCCATGAAGAAAATGATATGGCTTGGGTGGAAATATTCCTCTTAGGTGATGTTAACAAAAGCTGGCTCAATTCTCTCTCTTTCGGTGCCTTCCTAATGACAAGCTGGAAAGAAACAGTGTCCACAATAATTGTCAAGGCCTTCAAACAAAGTGTCTTTCTTTTGATTTCAAGCATCTCACAAGTAAAACTTTTTCCCAGAAAAATTATAGAAAACTAGTGAAAGAATGAAGAATCTATGTTAAGAAAAAGAACAAATATAGTTTAAACTTTATATAGAACAAAGGAACAAGTTAAATTGAGTTTATATTAGCACCTACTTATGTTTAAGGAGCTACCAGTATTTCTGTGTAATTTTCACCTGAATCTGATACGGTAGGTGTATAATATTTTTATTTTATATAAAAAATTAAAAAAATGATTGATTTAGCTGTGTTCAAACTTATCAAACTATACAACTTTGGAATGTCCAGGTCGTGCAATTGCACGTCATTTAATAAAATAAATTTTTGTTAAGTCATTGAGGCTTTTTTTCCCCCTTCGTCATTATTGAAGATAACACCATTGAAGTTGAAAAATTCCATGCATGAATCATCAATGTTGTTATAGTTTGTTATAGCAAAACAGGGAGGGAGATAGAGAAAGTCAATAGTTTGACCTGTACAAAGATTTTAGGTCATGAGGTCATCATTATCCTTTGTTCTTTATTTAAATTCATACCATTATATTTTATATTATTTGGAATTTAATGTGTCTATCAAATGAGTAAAATATGCAGCCTGATTTCCCTGGGGTATAATATAATATTGTAACGATAATATTGCAGAAATCTATGATGGATCGTAAAGATGATATGATTAATCATAATTGTGTGCCAAATATTGAAGTCAATACATGTAATTGATGAACCAATAAACCCCAATAATATACTGTATTATCAGTACCACCAAGCCGAAATTGTAAAAACAGTTTCTCAAATCAATTACGAGGCCATAGTAGCTATCAGCAATTTAGTTGAAGGTATTTATTCTATACCAGATGAGTGATTTCTGAGGCATTCAAGTAACACATATTCGAAGACAAGGAAATCGCTTAGCATCTCTTGGCTCAACATACCAAAGACATTGATGGTTATATAACTTGGATAGAGAAAAATCCTATGTTTATTGAATCAGCTTTGATTCAAGGTATAATGAATTTATCTTCTCTTTAATAAAGTTATGATATTCTTATAAAAAAAAAAAATTACGAGGTCATAATAAAAAGGGAAAATTTGTGAAGACCACTAGGTCCACTACTACCAGCAATATTTGAGATTCTGCTAGACAAACAATAAGACAATTACAACTTTTTGGCACATTCTAATTCTAAACGTTTGAAATATAGGATAGAAAAAAATCCTATGTTTATTGAATCGGCTTTAATTCAAAATATAATGAATTTATCTTCTCCTTAATAAAGTTATGATATTCTTATTAAAAAGAAAAATTACGAGGCCATAATAAAAAGGGAAAATTTGTGAAGACCACTAGGTCCACTACTACCAGCAATATCTGAGATTCTGCTAGAAAAACAAGAAGACAAGTACAACTTTTAGGCACATTCTAATTCTAAACGTTTTAAATATTTCTTAGCTAAAAACCTTAATTCAATATTTTTCCTTTTCTTCTTCTTCTTCTTCTTCTTTAAATGCAGTGTCACAACTCACCTATACACAAATTTGACAAGTATTAAAATAGACGTTAAAAAATAAATTCAAAATAAGAAATGGTTTACATTTCTTGCTTTTCCTTTGAAGATTGGAGCTTATGGATAGAGGAAATTAAACCATCGAAAATGATTTGATTTGGTGGTTACAACTTTTCAATCAACAGCATCAATTCTAGATAGGTTCAACTTGATGAAGTATGAAGATTTGACAGGCCAAGCTTCACAAGTCTTATCTTTTGCTCTTGGCGTATCCTAATTGAATTCTGTATTAATAATAATATTTATATTTCTTATATGATATAATATACACATATTACTCCATTTGATAAGAGGCTACCATTCGAAGTTTAATGTCTACAAATTTCGTCACGTGATTTTGGCCTTTAGAAAGGACAGCAAGACTCATAATATATTCTGAAGCAGCCAAATGGAAACTATATGTTAAGTTGGATTAATTTAGTTTATAAAATTTTAAAAAGTTACAATAAAATCTCTAAATAATTTTAAAATTCCATTAATCTTATAAATAAAAATTGACAATTTGATACATTTTTTTTATGTGATTGTTGATGAGACTAGGTGCCGTTTATCACTATTTAATTTAATTTTAAAAAGTTTACTTTTATTTTCTTATATAAAATTTAAAACTTTACTTTTTCTTAGCTGCAGTTTACTTAACTTATTTGTTTATCTCAGAAAAATTCTATGTCAAACATACTATAATTCATTTAAACAGTCTAAGTGCATACTTACTTTAGTAAAAGTCATGATATTGTGTGTGTGTATATATATACTAGTTTTACATAAATTTTAAAAAAAAAAAATTTTGATAATATAATTAAATTTAATAACAAATAAAATAGTAAAAATATTTTATAGGTAATGGCAAGTTTTAAATTTCTAAAAGCTCTTAGTAGTAATTTTATTTGAGGAACACTAATTAATGATTGGAGAGAAATGCTATATCTGGTTGGACTAAGATATAACTTTTACCTGTTCAAATAACAATTAAGGTGAAGTAAGGTGAGGAACAACAAATAATAATTATAACATACTGACATAATAACATTTATATTTAATTATAATGACTCGCTTGCATCTCAAAGTGTCAAATTAATATCAACACTAAACATGCTAGGATGTTTATGTTAATTAATGTAAATAAGCAAAAAATTAATATCAACGTCTAACACCCTACTACTGCATGAATTATGATTAAAATTGACCTAATATTTTTACTTTAACCCCAAGAAATCATCCTAAATTTACAAATTAAAAACTACACAAATTTATAAATAAATAAAAATTGAAAGCAAAATTCACTACAACACACATAAATATATACACACAAAGAAACTCTGAATTCATTAATTATAAACAATATAAATTTCTAAACATTAAAAAAAATATGGAATTAGAGTTTGTTGAGATCTAAAAAGTTATAACACCAAGGCCTAAAATAGCACAGTGGGTGAACCCCATATAAAAGGGTTAAGCTCACCACAAGAGAAAAGGATGGCCCAAGTCCATTAAAAAAATATTTAAAGCCTAGAACCCACAAAAGGACAGGCCTTAAGGCCCATGAAATGGAGGGAAGAAAGGAAAAAAAGCCCAGCCTGTCAAGATCAGAAAATCAAAGAAAGTCTAGTGGGAAGAATTGGGCCGGGATACCTAGAGGCTGCTAGGGGCTCGGGATCCTCGGGACATGCAACACAACTAGGATGAGATTGAGACAGTTCAAAAAGAGCACCAAGAAACACAAGGGGCAAAGGACAAATACGTCTTTCTCAATCACCCAGTGATGCAGAAAGGAACCAGAAGGCTTGGAGAGTAACAATTCATGAACAAGGGGTTGGTATCTCGGGCAACCCAGAAAGAAGAACTATAAAGAGAAGTAGTCGGGAAAACCTTCAACCTAGCAGGAATGAATTCGGATCGCCTGGGAAAAATGACAAAAAGAAGGACAGCTAAAAAGTTGAGTCTGAAAAAGGTAAGGATTAGAAGCCTTGAGGGAAGAGAGATTGGAGGCTGCTCTAAGGACACCCCAGAATGGAAAGTAAACAAGAAACTTTTAGGAAAACAACACCAAAAGAAGAGAACTATGAGAAACAAGAAAAGGACCAGTCATCAGAGTGGTTGGCACAACATGGGTTCTGGTACCCAAAGGAGTAGAGGAGGGGAATCAGTGGTACCCCAGAACCTTAGAATGACGCTATAAAAGGGAGAAACAGCCAACATTGAAAGGGCATTCAGCAATAGGGAATCATAACAGAATCATTAAGAAAACTCTGTCGAAAACTCAAAGAAAGTAGTACAAGAAAGGGAAATATCGCCCGGTTTCCCAAAATAGCCACTATAGAACATACTTGGATTCAACAAGATTCATACTTTGTAAGTCTTAAAGGCTTAGATAGTCATCTAAGTCTGTAATTTTTGAACTTATTTGAATCTTGTAACACGTCTTAGTGAGCGCATTGTGATTTACAACTAAAGAAAGTAATTAAAATATTTCATAGTGTTTTAAGGATCCTTAATAATATATTTGTTTCTCTCTTTATTACATTGTTCCTTCACTGTTTCTTGCTATTCAATACATATATATTTTTGCTTGCTAGTATGTATGTATTGTAGGATTCTTGCTCTGTGCACCATTTGGTTTTGTAAACAATCTATTTAGCTGCGGTGAATCAAGCCCAATCCCTTTAAACAACAACTCAAAGGCCCATGGTCCTTGCTTTAACTTGGGCTTGGACACTGTCCAAAAAAAGGACCCTCACAGAGTTAAAGTAAAGACACTTACATAAAAAATTTGGAATTAGAGTTAAAGTAAAGACACTCACATTAAAGTTGAATTAACTTTGACAGAAGGAGGAGGCAAACGAAGTTATGTAGATTTCATATCACCTTAAATATCCATTGTTTGTATATCACCCTTTTTATATTTGATCAATTTTTTGTCTCCATTCTTTGTGGAGTGATGTTCATTATCATGGTTTTCAATACTCAAATCTTGGTCTCGTGGCTACTTGTGGATGTACATATTGGAAACATCAGTAATAGTACCTTACTTTGTCAGTGTTTCATATATATATATATATATATATACACGCACACACACATATATTACAAATTAAAAGCTACCCAAATTTTAAAAAATTTATATACACACACACACATATACACACACATATTTTTTTTAAAAATTGAAAGAAAAATTTACTACAACACACACATAAAATATACACACAAAGAAACTCTGAATTCAATAATTACAAACAATATAAATTTCTAAACATTACCAAAAAAAAAATTAGAATTACAGTTAAAGTAAAGACACTCACATAAACACAGATTTTTCAAAAAGCAAATAAGATTTTTGTTAAAATTAATTTGTTAGTTCTCATGGAAGATTTACCATTGAATGGAAGATATATCATTGATTTTGAAGACCATATATAAAAAGCATATAAATTAGATGAAATTTAACAAAAATAAATTAAACAAAGGGCAACCTGCACACAAAACATGTTCAATTTGATGAAAAAAAAAATTAAGAACAGAATTTTATGAAAAAACAAAAAGAAGAAGGCAAATACATACATGCAAGTTTCATAGGTAAGGTATGAGAAGGAAATAATATCAACAAACCGTACAATAGGAAAAGGGAAAAATACACTAAAACCGTATATTCACTTTTATATTAGATAATTTTAAGTTGTGAAGAAGTTGATAACTTGATATGAACAAAAAGAAAAAAAGAAAAAGTAGTTTACCTAATCAAGAAGTTTAGGTTAATTACATATGAGTTTGTTTGTTTGTTTGTTTGTTTTTTTTTTTTTTTTTTTACTTTATCCCAAAATATTAGTTAACGTTATTAGCTAGATTGTTATTAGATTTTTAAATTTTTTTTTTGTTTGCGTCAAAGTTAATATATATTACCTTCTTTTTTTTACTTTATCCAAAAAAAAAATTAGAAGAAAAAATAAAAATTTTAAATTTGTTACTATTAGAAAATAGATGATGTAGGATAAATGTTTATCCCAAAAAGAATATATATATATATATATATATATATTAATGTAAGCTAAGATACAAACACTTATTATTACTTTATCCAGACTCTAAAGAAGTTGATAAGATCAAAAACTTTTTGTTTTTATCTAAAAACTTACAGTAATTTGGTGTAGCCACTTGGCTCAACAATTATATATATTTTTTCAAAAATTTAAAAAAAATTATGCAATTTGGGGAACCTACTTGGCGCAACTGTCGTCTAAGCCCAACTTTTATTATATAATATAGTATATGATATGATTTAGCTTATAAATATATATATGTTTTAATTATTATTATTATTATTTTTTTTTTTTTTTTTTTTTGAGGAGGATAAGTAGAAGTTAAGTCATATACACAACATGAGATTTGGAGATAAGATAGGCACCAATTGGACTACAAGCCCATTAGCTTTTAATTATCGTATAGAAACACTATGATTGAGCATTATTCCATTAAAAATTTAAAAAAAAAAAATTATAAGGTACCACCAATTTTTAGATGTTTTGATAGAATTATTAATTGATTCTTTTTTTTTTTTTTTTGATCCATTCTATTCAAATAGATATAGAAAACATAAATATGAGAATCATATGTTCTTAGCGTGTAATATCTTTTGTTATATTTGAGTGGTCAATAACATCCTATAGGCTAAAGGTACACCTTTTATTTATTTTATTATTTGGAAGCCTGGTACACCTTTTATAATTTCCGCTTTAATTGTTATCTTTTTTATAAAGAACACCTAAGAAATTCACCAATGCAATGATTCAAACACAGTTTCAGACACTTTGAAATCTCGTATGTGGGAGATTCTAGTCTTTTGCCCTTAATTTTTAAAAAATTTAGCAATATGCCCCCATTTCGAAACTATATAGGGATATGCCCCTGTTTCGATACTCGATTACCTTAAAATCAAGTTCCAATGAAATACTCGATTCGTAAAAAATCGAGTTATGCCCAATAAAACTAAAAAAAAAAAAAAAAAACATGCAAATCGATTTTAGAGAAGTCGAGTTTCAAAACGCCACTATAGGGATTTAAAACATCACTATAGGGCTCCTTGAACCTAGTATGGGGACTTGTAAAAAAAATTTGCAGGAAAACGCCGCTATAGGGCTTTAAAATGTCACTATAAGGCTTAAAAACGCCACTATAGAGCTACCTGAACAGGGCAATCACATTAATAAAAAAATTTGCAGGAAAATGCCGCTATAGAGTTTTAAAACGTCACTGTAGGGCTTAAAAACGCCATTATAAGTCACCCTGAATATGGGGCAATCACACTTTTAATTTTTTTTTTTGCATGGAACTCGATTTCCTGAAACTCGAGTTCGATGTAAATTTTTTTTTTTTTTTTTTTTTTTATTGGGTATAACTCGATTTTCTACGAATCGAGTATTTAATTGAACTCGATTTTAGGGTAATCAAGTATCGAAACAGGGGCACGCCCCTATATAGTTTGCAAACAGGGGTATATTGCCAATTTTTTTTAAAATTAAGGGTAAAATGCCAGAATCTCCCTCATATGTGGGTCGTAAAAAGCCAACAAACACGCACACCTTTAGCCCATCATGCTCTACATATTGATCATTTTGTAGCATGCCTAGAGGAGAATCTGTGTTTCTTAAAGTACACTCTGTTTACTGACGTAATTTCTGAAAGAAGTTTATTTATTTCTCATAAAAAAAAATTAAAAAAAACATTACATCTGAATTTAATTTAATATTGATAATTCAAAGACTTTAATGTTTACCGAACAAGGGAGAGCAGTAATTATACTCTGGTTATGTAATATATTATAAACCTGGTTTAAAACACTATTATTACTATTTTCGTGTGTATTCTAATAAGTATTACTATTTATTCAAAAAAATAGGGATGCTTATCCCACATTAGTTGTATGTGTCTAGTGTCCGCTGTTTATGGCTCTAGTCTATAACTACAAAAGTTAGGCCTTTTTATAGTTGTACTCTGGTTATGTAATGTATTATAAACTTAGTTTAAAACACTATTATTACTATTTTCATGTGTGTTCTAATAAGTATTACTATTTATTAATAATAAAAAAATAAAAAAAATAAAAAAAAATAAAAAAAAACTTAAAAGAGAGAAGTGTAAAATTGAAATAGGAAGAAAGTGACATTACATAAGCTTCTCATTTTCTTTGTCTTTCTCTCAAGAATATGAAAAAGGTTTTCCCAATTGAAATAAAGCTAAGTACAAAAGCCAAATCTGGAGCCCAAGCGAGTTATTGCGTTTGCTAACCTATTTGGCTATCACAGTAATACAGCTGTGTGTAATAAAAGAAAAATGGCTATGTCTTCTACCAAAAAGAAAAAATGGCTACGTCAATGTGAACATCATTGTTTTGATAAATCCTTCTACACAAGTTGGCCATATTAGAGCAAACCGTGTAAGCTTAAAACGAAAATCTAATGGGACAAAGACAATGGTGTAAGAGTGTAGACTTAGTTTAAGCTTAGTATAGAAGGCAAACTACATTTAATATTATTTTGTATTTTATTATTTGGGTTTCCTTGTGATTTAGAATGGTTAAACGAGAGAATGTTCATATGATTATATAAATGTGTGTGTGTGGGGTTTTTTTTTTTTTTTTTTTTTGAAACCAAAATCAATCATTCATTCATTAAGGGAAAGAGAGTCCAAATATAAAGCTTCAATGGCTGGAGGTGGAGACTCCTCCATCCAAAATATATCCTCATCTATCAACCTAGCATAATGAGCTAAAGAATGGGCTACAGTATTAGCAGTACGCTTTACACAACCAAAAGACTGACATTTGCTACCTGTAGCTAACAAATGAATATTCGCATAAATATTACCAAGTCTGGTTCGTAAGGCCCTCAAGGAAGAAATGGATTTCATGACCGTTGTGTTGTCACCTTCTATCACCAACTCCTCAAACCCAACATCCATCGTGAACTAAGTGCTCTCCGACACGCAAGCACTTCAGCTTCTTCACTGTCACCTACAGCAGGCCCTTTGGCTGACATGGCAACCATGACCTCCCCCCTGTTGTTTCGAATAATCACCCCAAACCTCGAAGAGCTTGTGTCCTCAAACACCGCGGCATCGAAGTTCAATTTGTAAGAAGAACCTAAAGGAGGATGCCAGGACTGCACTGATGCAACCATTTCCGTGACCGTCAAATGCACTTGTGCAACCCAAAACTCCTCCAACAAATCTTTGGCTCGTTGGTTCAGCCTACTAGGATCTTGTATGGTACCCCCATGCACTATAGTATTTCATTGATTCCAAATGAGCCAACATTGAACCCAAAACAACTCTAGCTCTTCATTAGTCAATCAGCATTGCAATTGATCAACAAGTTGCAGCATATCCTCATGCTCACTCAATCCCTTCTGCAAGCGTCTTGAACAACCGACCCAAATATCTTGGGCTAACCCACATTCCCACAATGCATGATATCCAGATTCCTTGGCCATCGAGCATACCTCGCATCTGTCATCCTCAACAATTTTCCTTCAAGCCAAATTCGCCCGAGTAGGCAATATGTCCAGACATACCCTTCACCCAAACACTTTTATTTTGTTTGGTATATGAAGTTTCCACAGTTTCGACTAGAAAGAACTTCCAAAGTCCACCCCTGAGCACCCAACTTTATCTTCTTCCTGACTAGAGATAAGCCTTGCCGTGTGATAGCTAGACTTCACCGAATATTCCCCACTCTTTATGTGCAACCAAAACAGCACATTTGGAACTTGTCTATGACTCAAAGGAATGCGCAATATAGCTTCTACATCAGACCTCTAAAATTTGTTCTCAACCACCTCACGATCCCAAGAATTAGTCCGCCAATCAATAAGGTCCGAAACCTACCACTCTCATTCCTCCTCCACTGGTGGATGAAGAACCCGGTTTGTAATCTGATGCGGTATCCATTTGTCACCCATAACCCGGATGGCAGACCCATCCCCCACCCTCTAGCAACATCCCTGTTTAAGAATTGGTTGGGCCGACATTAAACTCTTCCACACATAAGAGCTATTAGGAGCATCCGAGGCATCTAGAAAATTAGATCTTGGGAAATATCGTGCTTTAAAGCACTTGTAGAGTAAAGAATCCTTCTCTTGAATCAACCTCCACCCTTGTTTGGCCAACATAGCCAAATTAAAATTCCTCAAGTCATGAAATCTCATACCTCTTCCTTTTTTTGGCTGAGATAACACTCCCCAATTCTTCCAATGTATCTTCTTTTCGTCACCTGTCTAACCCCACCAAAATCTTGCACATAAAGCGTTAAGTTCATTACACAATCTAGCAAGAAGCAAAAATACCCCCATTGTGTATGTGGGGATGGATTGGGCTACAGCTTTTATCAGTACCTCTTTACCCGCTTTTGATAACATTTTCCCTTTCCAACCTTGCATCTTTTTCCATACTCTATCCTTCAAAAAAGAAAAAAGCTTGATATTTTGATCGGCCAAGGAGTGTGGGAAGTCCCAGATAAGACTCAAACCTTTCCACTTCCTTCACTCCCAACATAGATTTTATCATTTCTCTTTGCCCCCCAACCGTGTTGCTACTAAAATATATAGAAGATTTTTCAAAATTAATGCACTGACCAGATGAGTCCGCATATAATTGAAGAATATCTATCACACACTTCACCTCCTCCAAAGAAGCTTGACAAAAGAGCAAAGAGTCATCCGCAAAAAAGAGATGGGATATCCGGGGAGCACTTCTACAAACCGCCACCCCCTTAAGCCTACCCTCCTCTTTGAATTTAGATAGCAAAGTTGTAAACCCCTCTGCACATAACAAGAAGAGATAAGGCAACAAAGGGTCGCCCTGATGAAGTCCTCTAGATGGCATAATAGTCCCATATGCTTTGCCGTTGATACATACTGAGAATCAGGGTGTAGAGACACAATACATCACCCTCTCAATCCACAAATTAGGAAACCCCAACCTGACCATTATGCCTTTCAGGAATTCCCATTCAACATGATTATAGGCTTTGCTTATGTCAAGTTTCATCGCTAGTGAACCCATCTTGCCCTTCCTCCTGCAGTGCATGGTGTGCAAGGTCTCATATGCAACAAGTACATTATCAGTTATCAGTTTGCCAGGAGCAAAAGCACTTTAGGTAGGAGCTATCAACTAAGGAAGAATCTGTTTCAATCTGTTAGCCAACATTTTTGAAATAATTTTATAAATAACATTACATAGGCTAATAGGTTTGAAATCAGAAATTTTTTCAGGGGACTTCACCTTTGGAATAAGCACAATATGGGTATAATTAATTTCAGGAATCATAGTACCAGAATTCAGAAAATCAAGCACAACTGTAGTCACATCATCCCCAACAATATGCCAATATTTTTGGTAAAGGAGAGCATTCATACCATCAGGTCCAGGAGCCTTTGTTGGTCCCATTTGGAACAACGCTGCTTTAATTTCCTCCACATTATAATCACTGGACAAAATATCCCGCATGTCTAGGGTCACCTTTTGTTGTACTACACTAAGACACTCCTCCATTCTTTGACATGTCCCGAACTAAAAATACTCTCAAAGTACTCTATAGCCACTTTAGCTATCTCTTCAGGCTCATCCACCCATCCATTATTTTGGTCTCTGATCCCATGAATGAAATTTCTCCTTTGCCTTTGAGAGGCTTTGGAGTGAAAATATTTGGTATTCTTGTCCCCATGCTCCAACCAAGATACTCTGGATCTTTGTGCCCAATATATCTCCTGTTTAAGAAGCAAGTCATCAAGAGTCTTACTAGCTGCCAAAATTTCAGCCTTGTTCTCCACCGTATGATTAGCCATACTTAGAACCTCGACCCTTTTTTGTACTCTCTTGATTTCTGCCTCATCCGGATGAGTATGAGAAGCACCCCAAGCCTGCAATTCAGAACCACACTCGTTGATTTTCTCCCATGCCCTTCTCAAACCCGGTTCCATATTATTTCCTATATGACTCCATGCCTCATGAATTACATGTTCACAATCGTCCCTCATCAACCAGGCTTCTTCAAATCTAAATGAGTTAGTGCGTTTGCCACAACACCTTAAGGCAGTTCTTGCATGCAAGATAATGGGTCGGTGATCATATGCATGTGAGAAAAGGTGAGTGACCAAACTGCCCTGGAATTTATTTCTCCAACCTGTGTCAACCACAACCCTGTCCAACCTTTCCTTAGTATTATCCAACCTTGGCCGTTTGTTATTCCATGTGAAAGGTTCTCCTACAAAGTCCAAGTCAGCCAAACTACACCCATCCAAAGCACCACGAAATTTATCCATTTGTTTGAAAGGAGGAGAAAACCGACTTTGTTTTTTAGCAGAGCTAAGAATAGCATTAAAATCCCCTATGTGACACCAAGGGCAGTCAACAAAGGAGCGGAGATGATTAAGAAGGGCCCACAATTTGTGTTTTTGGCTTACTTCAGGCCACCCATAAAAACAAGTCAACATCCATGCAAAACCATCTTTCTTCACCACCCTCGCAAGAATATGGTGGTCTGTAAAATTTATAACTTCCACCTGTACATCTGCCTTCCAAATGAGAGCCAAACCACCTCCCCCATATGGCTTCTTTATTATAAACTTGTTCGGATACGGTAATTCTTTACAATGATAATCAAAACCCTTTCTATCTAGACATGTTTCCATCAAAAAACACGCATTGGGAGCTTTATCCTTCACCAACTTGTGAAGGCTACAAACTATCTAAGAGTTCCCAAGCCCTTAACAGTTCCAACTTAGGAGCCTCATTGTGGTCGACAAGGGTGCTCCTGCACCCCCGCCACTTCATTCTTTAAAATATCTTCTTGGTATTTCCCACGTTTCCCTCCCTTCCTTTCAATCTCTGTATCCTACTCAAAATAAGCTTCCTCCATCCCTCTCTTCCCCAACTTAGGTGGGCTTGTTTCATGTATTTTTTTCCTCGGCCCAACATCCATCTGTGTCACCTTCGTCCAAGTATGTTTTAATTTTAAAACATGAGGCCCAGCCTGCTCCTTCCTTCCCACATGCCCTCCAAATGGTAATGGCATCATCACGTCCACATGTTATGAAGCCACGTCATGTGAAACGTTATCCCCGTTTAAATTTTGCTCCTCTGTATTATTCACCTAGTAGAGTGATCTCATGCTTTCCATAACTGTCCCGTGGATATCCCTGTTTTTAAGTTCTTTCCTAATGCATGAATATCCTCCTCAGTAGGGTTTCCCTTTGTGGATCTATTCTCCGTCGTCGGTGTCTTCGAACTGTAAATCACGCCTTGTGCATCAGACCCTTCAACGTTTAGTGGTTGCGAACTCGTGGTTGAACTCTTTCTTGGTGGTGAATGAGAGTGTCCACCTGTGGACTTTAACCACTCTCCATACTAGCAGACAACCTCTTCCCCATTCCTACTACGTGCAAAGTATTTAGCGCAGTGTTTGAGATCATGACCCAATAAACCACAGTAATAGCAGAACAAAGGAAGACGTTCATATCTGTAATCCACCCAGCTTCGCTGCCCATCTGATCCCCTTATGAAGCCTCCCCGTCGAAGTGGTTTAGATAATGGAACTGCCACCTTGACCCGCATAAACAAAGTTCTGAGTTTCCAAACTCCTTCTTTTTTCTACCTCCACCACTTCCCCCAAACAACGGCCAATCTCAGACGCTACCTTAGGTGATGACATATCAAAAGGCACCCCCCAAATCTGAACCCAAAGAGCCACCGAGTCAAACTTGACATTTGCAGCCGTCATACCCTTGTGCCATCTACAAAGCAAAAGCATTTGATTGTCAAACAACCAGGGACCCCCTCTGAGAACTCTGTCCATATCAAATTCTCTACTGAACTTAAATTGAAAAAGATTAGAGCCAACCTCCACAATTTGTATATCCTTCTCCAAACCCCAAGCTTGTCTCAACGTGTTATGGGCTGCACGTTTGTTGAATGGCTTGCAAGTAAGAAACTTGCCAATCAGACTCAAAGAGCAACCCTCAATTTCCTCCTTCCGACCTTCATTCGATATCATAATCACTTCTTCCTCTTCTGTCGTCAACCTCATATTTTCCAACCCATTGATCACATCCTCAGCCATGTCCAGCCGCAAAGAATCCTAGAACCAAAATAAAAAGCAAGCCCTTAATTGCCTAAGGGAGGGAGAAGTCTTGCACTAGTCGAGAGAAAAGACTCCTACGTGAGGAGAACATTGTACAAGTAGGACATTATTCCCATATAAATGTGTGTTTGGAATAATTGATTTATTTATTTTCTGATTTAGTCCAAGTGAAAGTGGATTAATAAAAAAGAGTTCCTAGAAAAAACTAAACTAAACACCTTGCTTACTAAGAGCATTCCCATCAAAACTTCTAACAAATTTAGCGTTTACCATCTCAAAAATCAACTTTATAACATATAACACACCACTTTACAATATCCCTTGCATCAAAACTTCTGTATTTTTAACACTTCATTTAAATATTCTTTCTTTATTATTTTTTATTCATTTTTTTAATTATTTCTCACTCTCCCCCTGTCTCTCTCTCCCACTATCTCTCCATCTTTCTCAACCCGGTCTAGAAGTTTCTCCCTCTCCCTGATATTCTACTCTCAAAACCTCCATGGCTTGAGCTTTTCAAGCTCATCACCTCTAACCATGGCCACAGCCACAGCCACCACCACCAACCACAACCTCAATCCCCAACCACCAAAATAAAAAATAAAAATAAAAATAAAAACCCATGGCACAAACTGCAGCCAAAACCTACCACAAAACCGCAGCCAAAACCTACCACCCCAACAACCCCGATCTGAACCTCAACCCCGATCTGAAGCCACCATAAAACCGCAACCAAAACCCACCCCAACCTCTCCGATGACCACCACCCCAGCAACCCAACCACCACAAACCCACAACCCATGGCCTCAACCCATCGGCACAACCAACCTCAACCCATGGCACAAACCCACGGCCTCAACCAACTTCAACCCATGACACAAACCCATGGCCTCAACCCACGGTCTCAACCAACCCCAACCACCATCGAAGCCACCACTGTCGAACCCTCCACCATTTGACCCACGACCCACTTGTAGTCATCGAGACCCATTAGACCCACAAGAGGGAGAATCTGAGAAAGAGAGATGAGAGAGAACGAGAATGAGAGAGTGAGAGTGAAAGTAAGAGTGATAGTCTGAAGAGAGAGAAAGAAAAATATTTAAAAAATGATAACGCCTTGCTACAGTGTGCTCTAAAAAATGAGAGCGCACTGTAGCAAGATGGAAATTTTTTTAAAATATAGCATATTTGATGGAGCAGCATTTTATGGTTTTAGATGCTAAAAATAACATTTTGGCACTTATAGTATCTTCGATGAGAATTCTATAAACTGCTAAAACAGTAGAAAATCACTTTTTTGAGTAAGTAGATCACTTCTAGGAGCGTGAATGAAGTTAACTATTTTCATTGGCTCATTGAAAATTATGTACTTTATAGAAGTAATGTTATTTTTGGTTTCCTTTGACTACTCAAATACCAAATGTATATTACAACTTTTCACGTGACTTAAAAAAAATTATACCTCTCTCTCTCTCTCTCTCTCTCTATATATATATATATGATTGATATACATAACTTATATGGATGACAAAAAGTTAGCATTTAAAGCTTGAACAAACATATCTTAGGCTAAGAACCACAAATACTTCATTTTGGATATTATACATGGGTCATGTCATAATGGAGTCTACTAACCATTTTATATTATAATTTTTTAGAAATTACTTATGTTACCGTTTGTAATTGCGCCTGTGTTCGTTATTCTTATGAATCCTCCTAGTTTCATTCCCATTTCAAGGTTGCAATTTTTTTTCCCAGATAACATATCTCTTCTAAAACTTCTTATTATTTATTAATATTATTATATTAACCATAATTATCGATAAGTCTTTTTCAAATGCATTCTTTTTCCTTTTGAAATCTTGCAGTAAACGTGATAAAAAAGACAAGGATTTAAGTAGTCATGAAGTAAACATCATAAAACTTTTCGTGTGGATGCATCCAATTCCAAATGGATGGTAATCTCTAATAATAAGAGAGTTAGGTAACGACAATTCAGAAACTTTGTGCTGCTAAACCCTTCCTTTAAGCCCTTTATTGTCAGAGAAGAACTTTAAAATGTTAACGAGAAGTGAAAAATTATTAGTTTTTTGGTCAAACTTCAGCTAAGCTTTATTGAACATGAGGTGACTATTATCTCTTTAATTATGGCTTTGTTTGAAGTATTCTTTCTTAGCTATGAATTGCCTAGCTTCCTTATAGGTCACGTTTTGTCTCCATGTCAGGCTTTAAGAATTTTGCCAAGCTGTGGTTTGAAACCGCGTGTTATGTCAGCCTTTGGCCAAACAGATTGGACTTCAAATCTTATCTGTTATTACACTTTTTATTATTGTTAAATGTCCGTGGGTATGGGTTGTGTGTACTTTTGGTCATGAGTTTATAAAATATATAATTTTATTGAGAAATAATGATTAGGTTGAACAAAAAGCCGTGTATTAAAAAAACTGTTAATATAAAGTTAATTGTAAATTCATTGTTAAAAACAATACATGTAGTAATTAGTTAGGGGAACACGGCTTGTGTCCGGTATATTGTGCTCCGGACACTTTGGGATGCCAACATGTGTTCAATGCAATTGATGTACTAAACACAATTTTAATCTTTAGATATAGTATCCGTTTGGATACACGTTTTTACGTCCAAGTTTGCGCGTTTGCACGTTATACTCATTTTTTTTTCTTTTTTTTGGCACGCGTTTCAGGAGCAAATAACACTATTACAACTACTATTCATGCACTGTTCATAAATAGTAGTCATAATATTTGACTTTTCAGCACATCAGTGAGTTCCATGCACTGTTTATGAAACCCACAAATCTCATTTTTTAGTAACTTTTTCATTAAAAATAAGTCTCACGGTACTATTCACACATTTAAAAATTATTTTGCTACAGTGTTTTTAGTTTCAACAAAATAAGTTCTATCTAAACGAACCTATAGTATCCACCTTTTTTTTTTTTTTTGATAGTTCCATAGTTGAGTATGAAGAGATTTAAATTTCTGGATGTTTACATTTAAAACACTAGAAGATGTTACCCAGTTTAGTTATAAGGCTCTTGACATTTTCGCGATATCCACTTGATACAAACATGAATTTTAGGCTCAAATTTTGTTATATGGTATATAGATTATAAATAGATAAATAAACATACAGATATCTTAAGTGACCTTCCATCATATGAAAGATTGATATTGATAGAAAATGAAGGCAAACTAAATAATAAGAAAGCAATTATCAACAAAAAGAATCTTGTAGAGGAATTCAGCATTGAAAAACAAATCACATAAACTTTCAAGAAAAAAATAATCAAATAAACCGAAATAAAATCTTTTTAATAATAGTGTTGAAAACAATTGGATAAGACTTAAGAGTAGGGGAATTATAGATAAGTCATAATTGGTTGATATTTATCAGAATTTAAATTCTATGATCCGAACTGATTATAAAACTCTTATCCAATTATCTATTTCACATCTTTTCTTTTCTTTTTTGAGAAACTATTTCACATCATATTAATTAAACACAATCACAAACTAATCCAATAAGTGTGCATTTTTTTTTTTGAAACCAATAAGTGTGCATTTTTAATATTATACCGAGTATATATTAAAGAAGGTATACTTATGTAATTTCTTCTCAATGTCATGCAATTTAACAGTGTTTAATTTGTTTAATATTTACAAATTTCCACGCTCGAATTACGAGTTCTTTAAGTTCTTAAGACATACTTCCAATTTTGTATAAATAAAATGTTATTGACCATCCAATGATTCCAATTTTTTAACTCATACTTTTGTGTAAAACATAATTAAGTAGATAAAACATGAAATTATAGATAATATAGTTATTGATCTCTTATTATCTTAATGTTTTGTAAGTATAGAGGGTATAAGGAGAATATAAACCAACAATGTATTTGCTGAAAAACATGTATTGACAAAAATATTTCACTAATGTCATTAAAAGTGACAATAATATAAAAGAAAATGTACTACTTTAATTTTTTGAGACTTTGGTGATAGAGCTTCCGTTAATAACTTAATAAGGAAATATAACTGAAACGATTTAAAAAAAATCATGGTTTCAAGTGGAATTTTTTAAAAATTAGGGAAAAAGAAAGAAAGAACACGATGAGTTATTCATATTTATCCAAAAAAAACTATGTTTGAGACAGAGAAATTGAAGCCGAACTCCACATATAGTATTCATAAATAAAATTTTCAGCTTCGTCAAAGGTAGCTCTTTCCCCTCGAAACATATATTTCTCTCTCCATATGAACCTCAACAAATATAGCAGTATAGCCTTCCATATTTGATATTCACTATTATTCCTCTTTTTGCTAAATATCCACTGTTAAATTAGACATTCCCTAACTAACAAATAAGCAAAAGACTAATGACCACATTTCTCTAGTTATATTGCAATGAAGGAACAAATGTGCAACTCACACCCCATGGTTCTTACATATACAACACAATCCATGAAAATTATCCCCTCTTCTTGAGATTGTCTTTAGTTAAAATTTTCCCCAAAGCAGTGAGACAAAAGAAGAAATCCATATCCTCAGCAGTACTGTACAAATGTTTTGTCGCTCGATACCAGTAAATATTAAGTGCGAGGAGGATAAAGTTCCCATAGAGCAACAGTCGTGTCTTCCGATGCAGAGGCCATTAGCTTACAATCAGTTGAGAATGAAACCGCGTTACACTGTAAAAAGGACAAGTGATACATTTTTATAAGGGTGATCACAACAATGTGCTAGGGCCATCAAATCAGAAACAATGTGCCAATGATAAATTAACCAAGCAGCAAGGTGGGATGCTTGTGTTGGCCTTAAATTTTAAGCTAAAAAGCCTTTATTTTTTCTTTTGGTAAAGGTAAGATGAGGGACTTTGCCCTAGGTGGGCTTTGAACCCAAGCTCATCCCCATGGTAGGAGTCAGACGTGCCATTGGGCCAAGAGGCTCTTGACCTAAAAATCCCTTGTGCCTAATTTATTAGGTGATTAGTCCAAGCAAGGTTGGTGGCAGATAGACAGCCTATGTAGAACTTGTCAAGTATGAATACAGATTTGTCGGGAAGAGAAGAGCTCCACTTGAAATGGAGCTCATAAACTAGAAAAGGGAAAATAAAAAAGAAAACTGACTTTTCAAGAACTTCTACCAACTAATCAGTATATCTGGAATTAAAAGTAATTCAACCAAGTTTACATTAAAATTGAAAACCTATATAAGAAAGAGACACACACACACACATGTACCCAGTGGGTCATGAACCCACAACCTCACTATCCACCCGTATTTATAAAAAGAGGAAGTTCCATTTAACTAGAGCTTGTTGGCCCTGATATAAAAGGATGAAATTTAAAAACAACATCCGAATCATAAAATTATCCATTTTCCATCAAAGCCCTGAATATCAAGAAATAAAATACAAGCCACAACAACTGATTTAAACTTTCTAATAAGCAAATAGAGATACGAAGTTTAAAATTTTAAGGAAAAAAATAATAATATTGTATATGTTATAATACAAATATGAAATGACATACCGTAGCATGGTGATATTTCAATATTGCTAGAGCATTTCCTTTGCGGTAATTATATATGCTTACTCTGCAAACAAGTGAACAGATACCACTTTAAAAGCCTACTTTTAATAAATGAATTGCATAATACAAAAATCACATTGAGTCTCAGTTTGATAGCAAAACAAATGACGAAATGCAAAAAAATGTGAATATCAAAAATATAATTTTTTTTTGTTCTTTTAACTACTCAATAATGGACCTGGACTGAGCCAACTCCTGTTTTAGGCTCCAAAGTGGGATTATTGTTTTCTGGGTTTTCAAAGGCTTATGCAAATTTTCATGGTTTGAGCTAGATCACTTAAACAGATGAATATTTCTCAAAAAGAAGTTTGTTCAATTTCATTGACAAAGTTTTTAGACAATTTATGAGAATCCCATCATCCACGTAGTTGAAGTTTTCATGGTGAAACTCTGCATATCTACTCACAAGAAGATTACAGCAGCATATCTAGTTACTGGAATTCCTTAAAACTGGGGGGACCAGGTAAGTTGGGCAACAGAATACTTGAAAGGAACAAGTCCAAGAGTCATTCTTTGCAAACTGTCTTGGTGGGCAACAATTTACCACTTGTGGATTCAAAGAAATAACAGAATCTATGGTGGCAAGGTTGAGACAGGAGAAAATCCTTAAGTATATCAAAAGAGATATAAGGGGAAGAATGAAGGAAAGCAGCGGGACAACTCCATCCTTTAAAAAAAAAAAAAAATTCTTTTGTGCAAATTGGGGTATACTTAGATGACTTTGTATGTTTTATCACTTGATGTAAGGGATGGGCTGGGCTCTGGTAGTTGTTCAGTAGTGCAGTATGTGAACTTGTGTCTGCAGTTGAGTTTGTTTAGACTCTTCACTTGTGTTCCATTGGTTTGGATTTGCTGGCTTCCAGCCTTGGAGCTAGCTGAGTCAGGGGTTGTAAACTTTGTTCTTTGTTCAATGAAATACTGAATTATCAAAAAATAAAATAAATTAAAGATTTCAAAATTCGCTGTCAAAAGCAGATTTTGAGGAACCCTTTTAGGGACTCAGTTGAGATTAAAAACAAATCAAAATTCATCAAACTAACCAAAGAAGAAATAAATCCATTGTTAAGATCATAAAAAATTAAATATTTAGATAGTAATGACAAATATGATTGTTCGATAATCCAGACAGTCAACTGAATTGATGAAAACCATTTCTTATTGGATGAAAAATGCCCCACAACTAATTTGCTAGCATAACCCATTAAATGAGAAGAGAATTTCACATAGGTAAACCCTTCACTGACTACAACTCTATATGCAACAAATTATTATTAACATATTAGCTGATATTTGTGTGAGAACTGACTAGTATTCATATTTTACAGTAGAGTAACTGAAACTATGCAAGAATTGTACATGAAAATCCTATAATCTTTCAGGGAAAAAAAATTGTTAGCAACCTGTGGTCCCAGCCAGCAGTAGCAGCAATTTTGCAATCTGGTCTAATTGAGGTGCCTGCTATTCCAGGTCGTTCCAAATTAATTTCTTTCTTGACCACACAAGAACCCTACATTATACAAGGCATGACATGACATAAGAACAGTTATTTCAAATAGCAGGAGGCTGGAGGCAGCAAAAAGGTAAATCATCATTAAATATAAATATATATCCACAAAGTCACCAAAATGAAATAAATAATAAAGCTGCTAAAGAAACAGAAAATAATGGAACATTAAACTGGTGACGTTTGCATTATCCAAACCAGATATGCTCTCAAACAACTCACTAGTCATTTTCTGCTAGTTGATTATTTTGTAGCCACTGTTTGATATGATTGTTATCATTCCCAATAGATGTTTGAATTTTAAATCAGCTTATTTAAAGTTTACCAGCTATCAATGATGTAGAACTCTATGTACAACACAAAAATATTTTACAGCATTGATCTTTAAAGCTTAGAACTAAGTTGAAAACTGATGGAAGTTCTACCAATTTAACATTCTATATTGACAAATTAAATACCCTCAAGGTCCAAGATCATAATCCAAATATGAGCACCAGACAGTGGAATGGAAAAGGAGGAAAAATTTAAAAAGAAGAAAGGAGTAAGAGAGTGGTAAAGAAAAAGAACAGCTTAATTATATGGTGTCAAGATACAGGGGACTAATGGTCCGATTAAATTGAGGGGGAGGGAGGGGGAGTAGAGTAGAGTTGGCCCAAAATTAGCCTATTTTTAGCCAACTCTATATTACTCCCTTTCCCTCCCCCCTCAATCCAAATGGGCCATAAGAGGTGAAGAGGAGAGACGAGGGAGGGCAGGGGGGGATACACTCTTTAAACTGACACAAACTAACATAATATTGGCAACCGTTTCATGACAAACCCAACAAGATCAATTAACTATTGAAGAAAAACATGGTCAAGATTCTCTAAAATCAGCAGTTTCTTTGTGCTAAGAATGGATACTTCTTGGTGTTTGCCGGAATTCTGACTTGGGAATAACTTTGACCGATTGCCTACCCCTTCATTAAGATTAGTAACATGGGGAAAAGCAAAAGAGGAAGAAGAACGTTTTAGAATGGGTTCCCTTACTCAAAACTAAGGGGGATTATCTGAAATCCCCCGAAGCAATAGGACAAGTCATGGTGATCAATGGGGAAGGCGCATTGCCCTCAATCTCAATCAATAATTCACCTGAAGAGCCACAAAACAAAAGGAGGAACATACTTTGGAATACTTGGAGTAGAGGGAAATGATGTCAAGCAGATCGAAAGAAGCCCTAAGAATCAAACAAGGAATTCATGAATGCAATGAAGAAAGCCAAGATCAGTGGTGGGCCATCCAGTCAAGTACCCAAATTCCAATTATCAATCATGGATGAGCCTCCTCTACGGATGCAGAGAACTCCTGCACCTTATTTCATGAATGGGCAATCCAAGAGGCCTCTAAAGCGATTTTCTTATGAACGTAGTTTTGATGATGTGATTGACAAATTCACCAGCCAGTAGTTGCACTAGGTGGAACATCTCCCAAACTCTGAGATCTAATGAATGAAAAAATGTAGCCTGGTTTTGAATTCATAACCTTTGTTAATCGATAGGGGGAATTTAGCAGCTAAAGCAAAATGGAACACAAAAGATGAAGATGCAATACAAATGGTTATCAATAACCAGCATGGGCCCATCAAGGGAGCGATGGTGCTAAGAGATTGCCAAACATTCCCTCAACTGTTACCTTTTCTTTATTGGTAAGAGATGAAGATTAAAAACAAGTATGATGAATTTATGAACAAGTGTGTTTACCATGGAATGATCCAAACTATACATCACGATTTTGTCATCTGCAGCTCCTGAGATACCCCCACTACACCATTCATCAATGGATATGCTAAAAACTGTATACAGGATACAAAATGGATCACAACTTGCTTTCAAGGGGAAAAAAAATAGGAAGAATATGTTGGTTATCTCTAAATACAGGATCCCATACCTGGCTCTGAATGGAACTTTACAGAAGTTAGAGGAACTCCCAAATGCCGTATATCCCACCAAAGCATGGAACCATCTTCGTAACTGCCACAACACACCTTATAGAGTTGCTAAACTGATAAAATGCTTAGCTGCATTCATAATAGAAGATGAATAATAAAGATAAGAAGGATATACCCAGCCAAGACATTTAGGAATCCCTGTGATTTGGATGGTAAAAATGCTTGAACTGCCATGCACATCCCTTCCAAGTAATAATTGTTACATGTCAAAGTTAAGCATTTGAAAAGAAGGGGGGAGAGAGAGAGAGAGACAGAGAGGTTCTTTACTGAAGAATAAAGGGCCAAGTGATGGAGATCATTGCTTAGCCCAATAATTAAAATAATTGAAGGCAATGAGTATTTACCCATGTTCCATGGAAAATGTATGAAAGGCAATATGTATTTACCCATGTGAAATGGAAAATGTATTAAATTTTACAAAGGAAAATATGAAAATTTAACGATCAAGCAAGAAACAATAAGTGAGCCCAAAACAGGCTTAAAGAAATATGATACTCAAAAATTGAATGAAATAATGACACAAGCTATTCCAAACTATCTTAACACCTCAGGAACTATGTGATCAAAGTAGAAGAATTTTGCTTAAAAACACCCTTACTTCATTTTTTAAGTGCAGATTAATTCCTATTCCCTCCCCCACACCACCAAAAACAAAAGTCAGGGTTCTGGAATGGCATCACTATACAGAAGTCTAGGCTCAGGTTTCTTCAGCAAACAAAACCTCTAGAAGACCCCCACAAACGATATGTTGTATTCAAGTCAAGGAATTCAGAAATATTTGTCCAGTAGATTTTAAAAATCAAACTGATGAATGAATGTATATGATGGAACTGTTCAGCAAATTTAAAATATAACTTTGTGAAGCATGACGTTGCCCAAATAATAATATAGATAATACCAATAAGTTAAAAGACGTAAATTCAACTCAGATACAGACCTTTCTCATTGGCAGAAACATTTGGGGAGCCACCAACACGATTTTGAGGTAGCCGTGCAAACCTTTCTGCAGTATTGAGATCCCAAATTTCAACCTTCAGATATAATCCACATAAAAATAAGTGATAGGCACCAAAAATTATATAGATGAATAAACAAAACAATCAAAAGTTGGATATTGACCTCATGTGATTGCTCTCCTGCTATAGCCACATATTTTGGTCCTTCAGCATGCATATCTTCTGGGTAAAAAGAAATTTGATTAATCCATAAATTTCAATAGTATCCTGAAGCAATAAACACAGAAACAAGTATGGTACCACCACGAAACCAATATGACAGATGAGGCAGAATGATGAAAAGCACAAATGTGTAGGATATCAAGGGATGAGCCTCTAGGGCAGCACCTCCAAGTATCAGTGCTAGGGTGAGCTCTAGCACAAATCTTCTTCTTCTTCTTCTTCTTCTTCTTCTTTTTTTTAATTAGTACACAAAATTTCATCTCTCTTTTTCCCTAGGGCAGCATGATACAAAAAAGAATAGCTGTTGCAGATAGGAACTTACAATTGCATCAGGGTAATTAGTATACTAACCATATCAGATTTAAAATCCAGACTAAAGCAATATTGCAACTTGAATATAGATATCTTGAACCAAACTTCAATTCTAGAACATTTATTAGTAGATGAGTTTTTGATGAGTCCTGACACCAAGGGAAAAAAGTATAAAGTAGATGCACAAATTCATCAATTTGAACAAACCTGTAACAGTGTGTGAAAACTCTGGTAGACTTCCTCCAGCCTTTCCCCCACTATCTTCCAGACTTTCTGAGTCAGCAGTTTCCCTAACCTCCCTTTCGTGACAATACTTTAGACCTTCAGCTTGCGGTGCACAAGCAGAAGGCTTCTTCACCAGGGAAAGCTTGCAAAAGTGATAAGTGTTTGTCTTGACTGTAAGCGAGGGATTCCTGTAAAGGGGAGAGAGAGAGAGAGAGAGAGAGAGGAAAAAATAAAAATAACAACGAGTTATTCAGCCTCAAGGTAATATTTCACTACAAAACTCATGGCTAATACTTACATTTAAAATATTATTTTAAAAAAAAAAAAACCCATAGCTAGTACTAAGAACTAATCCTTACGAGGAAAGACAAATCACACTCACAGCTAGAGGAAGTCTGATGAGACAAATGCCACAATGAAGCTTGACACACCAGCTAATCAATAAAACTCATGCAATATAATTCTGGGACCAGAGCTCAACCCAGTTTTAATGATGTATTACTGGGGATAATAAGAGCAGTAAATTCAATAAAGGAAACATATTGACTGGCAAACATCAAATAAGATCAGGTCTGCCTATGGACAAGACATGCTTTTAAAATTTCCAATAGCTATATTTTTGGAAAGACCCAAATCTGATGATCAGTGGCAATCATCCTCTCAACTTGGGTCATAAAGACAAGAAAATGTGATCAACAAATAAGTTTCCGTCCATTCCATGTAAATGATGACAGCTCCCCCCCCCCCCCAGCAGCACCCCTCCAAGTCCTCTATAATAATTAACAAAACAACCTTACACTCACAAAATAGGTGCTAAACATGCTCTTGTAACTACTGACTTTTCCTAATGCCCCGGCATTCAGAGAAAGCGCCTTGTGAGGTGCATCTAAACATGTTCAGATGTTTGAAACTTTTAACAATTCTTTTATGCACCACATTCACTCACTACCTACACTCTCTTCGTAGCAAAGCACATGCACAAGTTATGCTTAGAAATTCAAAATCTTGCCATAATTCATAACCATACTCCAATTTGAAAAAAGGCACTACAATTAGTTGCTTACCGAGACAATCCTCCGTCTTCAATATCCCAACACTTAACAGTTCCATCCCTTCCCTGGCTACATGCCCAATTAAAACATTACAATAATCACAACGCTTGTATCAAAAGAAACATTAGAAAAAAAATAAAATAAAATAAAAAAACCAAGCAGCACCTGATAACTTTGTTTGCTCCGATCAAAGGACTACTTGCAACACAAGTAATCCCGTGTGCCGCACTATGCACCCTACACTCAGAGTAGACAAAAACAAAAACAAAAAAAAATCAATTCCCAACAAGCCAATAACGTTTAAAACAACAACAAGAACAACAAAAACAAAAAAACAAAAATGCTGAAACGATGCGAGTACCATGCAGATGATAGTGTTCGGTGCTGGACCGTGTCCCAAATTCGCAACTCACCATCCGCAGAACTAACAAATATAAATTCCATTTATTAAAAATAAAAATTAATTAATTAAGAGAATCGAATTTGATGGATGAAAATAAAATAAGATTTGAATTTATTTTTAAAAAGAAAAAGAAAAAAAAGAGTACCCAGTGAAGAGTAAAGGCTTGGAAATATGAAAAGAAGCGTCCATGACAGAAGCGCGGTGGCCTCTTAGAACCGCCACGGGGTCAGGTGGGGGCCTCTTGCTCATTCTCGCTTCGACTTCCAATGAAGACGGTGTCGTATCGTTTTGAGGGTTTTAGCTGGAAATACGTTTGCAAGTTGAACGGCAATGAGTTGCCGGAAATGGGAACTGGAAAATTTGTTCGATGACTATAAACCCTAACGAGACTGGAATGTTCCGCGCCGTTAGGGATTTTAATAATTTTTTAAAATTTTATTTTATATATATATATATATATATAAAAAAAATAAGAAGTTAGAAAAAGGGGGTTTGATTAATATTATGTATGTATTATTTTATTTTTCTTTTTTAACAGGTTAGAGAAGAGGTTCAATATTTTATAAGTTACCATTAATATTATATATATTAAAAGTAATGTTATAGTCATAAATTATTTTATAACATTTTTACAAACTATTGATGTAACAAATTCTTATTAATTCTAATATAAGTTCACCACTAACATCATATTTATATTTATTAATGATTATTTGAAAGTTATTAAAGCCACATCAGCAATTTGTAAAAATGTTGTAAAATAATTTGTATTTGTAGCATTACTCATATATTAATAGGTAAGACTTAGAGAAAATTCAATTAGATTCTTCAATTTAAGTCCTATTTTAAGTCATGTGTCCTAAATTATTTATTTTTAGGGAGAGTTTTATTTCTTAATATTTGAGTCAAATGTGAGATTACAGCATAAATATCCGTCAAAGTGAGTTATTGCTTACAAAAACCAAAAAGTCTATAATTAATTAACATAAAAAAATTGACAATTTACATTTTTTACTTAATATTATTCTTACAATACTTTTTAAAGAGTTAAATACACAAAAAAATTTGATTATCAATAATATTTAAATTATATATGTAAGAATTATACTATACTCCTTAATATATATCTTTTAAGTATATTTATACATATGCATGGAATTACAAACTAGTATAATTAGTTAGCGGGCTTTCCGTTACTTCAATTAGTAACAGAGGTGTTACTTTGGGCAGTTCAGCTTGCAAAAGTGGAAAAATGGAGCCATGTGATCTTTGAAGGAGATGCCAAGATTTGTTTCGACGCCATCAACTCCCCCAGCATTCCTCCTCCTTGGTGCATCCACACCCCGCTGCTTAACATCCTTGCTCTTGTTGAGTGTTTTGTTTCCTGCACTTTTATTTGGGTTAGTATAACGTGTAATGGTGTAGCTCACCAAGTAGCTAGTTTTTCTTTACGGTCTTGTTCAGCTTTCTTTTTCTTTTTGGATAATCTGCCCCCCTCTTTGCTGCATTTATGTAAGGCAGATTATCCCCCTATTCTTTGTTTCTCCAGTAATGCATTGCAGGTTATCAAAAAAAAAAAAAAAAAGGTCTTCCAATCCTATAGATTGAAATTTTATAATATTTATATATATATATATTTTTTTTAAATTTGCTGCTATTAGCGTGTAGTGTCATATGGTCATTCTAGTGTTGTGCAATTCAATCCGATCCCGACCAAAACCGTCCGGTCCAAATTGACTCGATTATATATGGTTGACTTGACCCCAAATAGAGCTTAGGTTTTATAATTGAAAACATACCATGTTTGGTTTGATTATAAGACTTCCATTAAGAAAACACGATACAATCAAACTAACCGAATAGTTTTATTATATATGTAAACCTTTTTATGTGTCCCTAAATGATTGGCCCTGTATATTTCTCACTTCTCCATGGCTGACACATACACTTATTTTTGTATTTCTCGTTGAAATCAAATGGCAAACAAACTTAAACTTATCCTTTTATCTCTCTTTCTTCTCTTCATATTGGTGATCTTTGTTTATGTAATTTGTTTGTGGTGTGATTGTAACAGTTAGTCAAGAGTAAATTGGGTGTGGTGGTGGAGTAAGGTTTGGAGCAATGTGGTGACTTAGCCACATTTGTTTGGGTTTTTTTTTTTTTTTTTTTGGTTGCATATTTGAACTGTAGTGTGGCCAATGGCCAATCCAACCGAACCCGCTAGTCAATCTAAAGGCAAATGGTGGACAAAGACTTGTAGATTGCCGATAAATATTAGACGATGTCTTCCAGCATCTGATGAGATCAAGTTGAGTCACGGGTTGATCCATAACCTAAGCCTAACTAACTCATGAATACCCATACTTCTCAAAACAAATCAAGATTGCCACCCTCTCTTGCCAATGAAGTTTGCTACCCTTTGTTACCAATCAAATAACTATGGTGCAGTGTGGATAACCGCTAAAATAACAAAGTTCTATCTATATAATTTCATCTCTAGATATAAACAAAAGAAGTTCAAATTGCATATCCAACTGTGGCAAAAGCTTTTATTATTCTTTGGGCCTTACAATCAGCTAAACTTGAAAAGTTGCAGAACATTACTATGGAAGATGATGCTAAAGCTTGTTTCTATGCTTTCAAATACGAATATGACTATGTGGTTCTCTCTCTCTCCCTCAGTCTATAAGGCTTGGAGAATCTTACAATGTGTACGGAATTTTGGAGCGTGAGGAAAGTATAGAGTATTAGGGCCTTGAAAGGGGTGGGGAATACCCTTTTGTTTAAATGTTTTGAAAAACTAAGTATGGGGAGAATGATAAATATTCATTATCTTTGTTTGAATATTTTAAAAATTAAATAAGAATTGAGAGGAAATGAGAAGACATCATATACAACAATAAGGGCACGTTTGGTAATAGATACTGTAATGTAATAGATATTTCTATGACATAACTATTCAGTTGTTTAGTTATGTTTTTATTACAATGAATAATTATTCCTTATGAATAGCTATTCTTCAAAATGAGGAATAACTATTCCTTATCAAAAGTACTGAATATCTATTCCTTCACCTTATATAATAACTTTTTTAAAAAATTTCCTAAAAGACCATTAGTTGCTACGTCTTCAAAAGGAAATAAAATAAGTTTTCCTTATTGTTAATTATTAACTTTATTTTGAACACCCTAAAATAAGTATATTTTAGGAAATTTGACTTAAAAATGATTTATTTACACATTCTTTTTATACTCTACTAAATTGTAGATGCATATTCAGGATTCTATTTCTAAATGGTCACCAAAATAATGAATAATAATACTTATTAGATTTCAACTTAATGTATTCCTTGTAATATTTATTCATATTCCCATGTAATAATTATTACAGTGTATCAAACGTGTTTTAACAACATAAACAAAGCCTTAGTAAAGGCTGGCCATATGTATGTGTTTTTTATTTGCCAATCTAGTTTACTTGAATTCATACTCTTTATTACTTTCATAATAGACATGTCATTTTTTACTACTTATATTAATGTTGTTTTTGGAATTCTTCTATTGTTCCCTTAGCTTGAATCATCTCATTGTTTCACATTTGTGCATTAATTACTCACCTCTAAACATGAGCAAACCATTTCAAATGACTCTTTCTTATTTTTCCATCAATAGGGCTACCCCATCTTTAAGTGAATTTACTTGTTTCAAATCACAACCTTCCTAATATTTTTTTCACTTATCAATTTTTACATTCTTATTTCATTTTCACTCTTTATATGAATAAGTTGTTAATTGATAATTATATCACTTATTTGTTCAATTTAAAGAAATATAAATAAAATGAAATCATACAAGTAAAACCAATAGTTTAAGTAATGTAAATATAAGTGAAACCCCTCTCGTTAAATTCCCAAATTACGGGGATGAAAATTGAGGGGCTTGGAAGGATATCTCACACCTCAAAATGCCCTTCAATCTACTCCGCACTCTATTTTAAAAGAATCAACACCTGGTGAATTAGAAATCTAAATTCCTTCTCCCTTTACTTATCTCCTTTTCATCCAAAAACAACTTTAAGGATAACAACTTTAAGGATAACATTGATACACTGTCATTGCAAACAAACAATATAAAATTATTTTGCAGGAGAACATTGTCAAGAACATTTTTAGTAAGAAAATGTTTGTATGTCAAGAAAGATAGAGCATAATACGATTCAAACATGAGTCTGCCATTTCCTGATTACATGGATAAAGAGATAAAATTTTATTGTCTCATAAAATATATACAAGCTTGACATAGAAAAAGAATGATTAGAGTTTGTCCAATAATTTCTCTCAAAAGTATACAAGTCACTATCAAGGTTTGGTAAGGAGTATTAAAAAAATTCAAAGATATTAATACTTTAGCAAAAAAAAAGTCATTATTTACTCTTTTTTTTTCCCCTGGAAGAGTGAATTTAATAATGGGTCAAGTACCCTGAAAGTTCCGGTGTCCCCATGTATTTTGGACTCTTCATTGAAAAATTTCCCCCAATTGGTTTTAGGGATTAATAGTTAAGTCCTTGAAGTTGCCATAAATGAAACCCTTCTAGAAACTCGTACGTTCCCGCTCCCTAGTAATTACTTAGAAACCTCATTTTTTTATATTTGTTTTTTTTTTTTTTGAGCAAAAGTAATTAGAAACTTTTTTTTTGATCAGAGAAACCATTTATTAATCGATTCCAAACACTGCCTCCGTTGTCTGCCCTAACTCTATAGTCTCTCTCTCTCTCTCTCTCCACATAAACAGTGTGCCGTGCAAAAAATGAGAAAAAATCCCTCGTGACGGAATTTATTTTTCCTCCGAATTTCATTTTCCAAATTTCTAATTCTCCAATTTTGTCAGTAATTTTTTTTTTCTTCTCTCTTTCACACTCACTCGTCTCCACGGCGCAACTTTTATAGAGCGGACCTTCGCAGCCTGTGACTCGACGCTAACGTGCGCACCTCACTTTCTTGGTGAAATTCCATTAACGCAGCTTCAAAGCTCTCAGGTCTGACACGGTGACACCCCCCAATTTCTATATCTCTTTACTTTATTTAACTCTAGGGCTTAGTCATTTTATTTGAAACAAACCTAGGGCTTTATTTTTGTTCTATTTTTAATTTATTTTTTGTTTGTTTTTGAATTTTTGGTTGTATCAGAGAGAAGCCATTGACAACCTTTGCCCTAGAACTATTAGATAGTGATTGTTTTGATTAATTTTATTATGGGTTTGAATGGTTGAAGAACGAGTTGTGTACAAAACATGAGCTTCGAAAATTTTGTGATAGAGAATTGGAAGGTTATGGTTGGTTTTCGAGATTGTTGTGTGCTGTTTTGGGCACTGAAGGTGGGTTAGGGTTACTTAAAAAAGGGGTTTCTGATTGAGGATTTGTGTAGCTACAATGGATGGGGAGGATAAGAAGTGTGGGATAAAGAGAAGATCGAAGCCGGTTGAGATCGGTTTGGTTTCGGACGACGATGAGCCCATTGGGACTTTGTTCAAATTGAGGAGAACAAAAAACCCTAAGAAGGTTAAGTCTGGGTTAGAGAGTGAGGGGATAAAGAAGGTTGAGATTGGAGAAGAGAAATTGAAGGTTGAGGGAGAGGATTTTGGGGGTATGGATGATACTTTGGCGAGTTTCAAGAAGAAGTTGAAGGGTCCAAAGAAAGACTGTGGATCTGGAATTCTAAGGGGAAGGAGTTCTACTTTGAATGCAGTGGATTCTTCGGATAGATCATCGAATGGGCCTGTGGAGGATGTGGAGAAAGGGCGTGTAATGGGTGGTGATGAAGGGTCTGATGTGACTATGGATGTAGGGGTAGAATCCAAGTGTAAAGGGAAAGTGAAGAGACCCAAGATAAATTCAGTGGTGAAAACAGTAGATGGTCATGTTGCTTTGGATAATGATTTAGAGTCTATGGGATCTGGGTGTAATTCTTTGAGGGAGGAGTCTGGTTTGTGCCCCAGGGAAGGTCCTAATCAGTCTGTGGATGAAAATTTGAAAGACTCGTTATCGGAATTTGTTCGTAAGGCACAGTCTGGTTTAATTAAGAAATATCGGATTTCTCCAAGTTTAAAGCAGAAAAGTGAGGCCCAGACTTTGGAGGATGGGTTGAGCCCGTGCTCTGAAAGTTCTGTAGGTGTTTCGAAGCTCGTAACCCTAGGGAGACTTAGATCTGGTTCTTCCTCAAAATTGGAGTGCACCAGTTTGAAATCTAAAAATAGAAGATCAGATGACAGCTTTTGTGAAGTTTCTGACTGCATAGAAGAGAACCATGATTCAACTAGAGGGCTTCCTTCTGATTCAGCAATTAAAGAAGAGAGTATGAAACCTAGTGACAATGGATATGATAGATCGTCCAAAATTATTTTTGAGGATCCACCTACTCTTTCAATATCTTCAAGATCTCCCTCCAAAGGGATTCAAAATGAGGCCATGGAGGACCCTTGTGGTTCAAATGTGCAGGAGGGATATAAAGTGGACAATGATAGTTTGAATGAAGTTTGTGATGGAGAGTTTATTTGTGTTCAACTCAAGGACAATTACTCTGCACCTAGCCAAAAGGCTGCAATGGGAATTCATACATTTAAGGATAGATTAAAGCATTGTCCTACAGTTAGCACAAGCACTTTGCTTCATGATGCTGTAAAATTTCCAAATTCTATCTCTGGCCCTACGAAGATGGAAGAAGACAATGAGTTTGACATAGGTTTTAGAGATACATTCACCCGACAGTCGGAGGGTATTCCAACAGCACATGTATCAAATGCAAACCTTGAAATTTCCTCTTCTATGGTCCAGAAAGAAATTGTGGGGACTTTCCATGATGATGAGTTGTTAAAGAAATCATGTATATACAATCCCAAGGATATTTGCAATTCAGTTTCTGGAAAAGTTTTGGAGGTTTCGTCAAAATGTATATCTCAATACTCCTCTCCTCATCTCATGAAGATGGGAGATGCTTGCAGTGATGGTGATGGTGATGGTATTAATACTTGCACCGATGAGCCAGATCTTGCTTCAGATTCTATGCAAAAGGAACATGTTATGGTTTCTGATGTTCGGTTATCTCCACATACTATGACGTCTACCGGAGAGCATAAGTCAGGACTTGCTTTCCAGTTGAATCACCAGGACAAATTTTCAGAGCCTTGTCTTTATCCAAATAAGTCTTTGGCGTCCATTCAGAAGTGCAACTCCACTTTACATCAAAATCAGCCTTCTGATGATGCGTCGAAAGGCATTTGTGTTCCTAGTCATGATTATGTTTCAGCCAATGAGGAGGCTAATGGAGCTTCTTCTCCATCTATAACTCGAGATGAAAATGACAATTACCCAGAAGATGCAACATCTGTGCCTGATTGTGAAAACAAAGATGGAAAGCTATCAGCTGTCCAGCGTGTTCCGCGCAAGCCTAAGAAGCGTAGGCATGGAGACATGGCTTATGAGGGGGATGCTGACTGGGACATTTTGTTAAATGAACAAGGTTTCCTTGAAAGTCAGGGTGTTGTAGATAATGAGCATTCTAATAGAACAAGAGCAAAGTCTGATACCTCCTCAATTATTGCTGTAGAGGCTGAAAATGGTAGTGCAGCGGCAGTATCAGCTGGGCTGAAAGCTCATGCAGCTGGTCCAGTTGAGAAGATTAAATTTAAGGAGGTCTTGAAGCGCAAAGGTGGGCTTCAGGAGTATTTGGAGCGCAGGTTAGTTGTTATTTCTGAAACCTGGCTTTATGCTGTGGCGTTTTTGGATGCTGTCTTGTATATGAGTATATTTTTCTGCCATTCAAAAGAGTTAATTTTAATTATTTCGTATTATTGGCAATTTTTTTTCAGTGAAGCACATCTGTTATGTGTGTCATATCTATGTAATGCCAATTTTTTGAAGTTTGTGCATAAAATTCTTAATTCTAATTCTGTGTTTATTTACCAAAAAAGGGAAAGAAACATATTTTTAGTTTCTGTTGTATTTGCAATTACCTTCACTGAGGTTGATCTGGTATGGATATTTGTTTTCATTGCTAACCCTTGTTATTTTTGTATATATGTATTAGAAGCAGGACAAAATGGTTTTTTCTTTTCTTTTTTTTTGTTGTTGTGGGGGGGGGGGGGGGGGGTTGGGGGGAGGTGGGGTGGTGGTTTAGTGTTGTATGATTAATTGGAGATCTACTTTATTTTGAATGCATAATACTGATGTTCAGGCACCCACTGAAAAGCTTTCCTGTGGTTTCCCAACCGCTTAACTTGGAAATATGCTAATATCCATGGAAGTATAACAAATGTTGTCAAAAGCCCACTTAGGCATGCTCCAAGCCCCCAAGTTCTTAGTGCTTCACTTGTGCATCTCTTGCACACTGTTTTCGTGCTTTTTGAAGAAGCGCAAATCATGCCTAGGCATTGTTTTTATAAATGTTTTTGCTAAAAAATATGAACCATTAAAATTAATTGCTTGATCTTGAAGGAAATGATGTGGACCATTGATTTATCATACAAAAACTATTTTTAAGGTGCTATATTACACAAACAATTTTTGTTTACCTATCAAAAGACAAAAGCAAGGATAAATTTACTATTGTACTATTTGGTCTCTGCATTTTGGATATATTATGATTGGACCATATAGATAACTATTGTAAATCATAGTTATGTATTGTTATAAAGCACAAGATAATATGTCATGTTTAACTTTCTAGATTTTTATTAAATTGTCCATTGATAATTGTTTTCAAATTTACTATATTAAAATTCTAAGAGATATAGCTTATGTAAATTTATTGTCCACTTTAGCTATTAGACAAAATATATTTGAGTTTATCAGCCTTTTTTTTAGTTGATATTTTTTGAATATTTATATTAGAGATCTTTGGAAAATGTAGCCTGTGCTCTCGATGCTTTTACCAACACTAGCTAACACTGTCACTTAAAAAACGAAAAGGTTGGTGACAGACTTAACTAAAAAAGAGGTAGGTAACTGTTTCCCCATTTTATTGGATAAAGCTTTTTTAGAAGTTGAACCCATGTAGATGTAATCTTTAGTTAGGCTAGTTTTTAGACTAGGATTAAGAGAAGCTACATGCTTTCAAGTTTCAACTGGCTTTGCTTCTCCTTGCATTATAGTATAGATGAAACTTATAGAAAGACTACGGGCACTAAATCTTGTAGATGGAAAGCTAATAGTCATAATGACAATTTTTTATTACATGCTGGCTTTGCTGGCCTTGTATTTAAGATCATGTTCAGTGGCTTGATGCTGGGGCAAAAGGGTATGTATTATTTAAAAAGACAGACTAATTAATTTATGTATTCTTTATATAATTATGTCTTTTATTTGAAGTTTTGACAGCAAGTCAGCAACTCCCTGTTGAAACCTTTTCTATAGATTGGGGTGGTGCTATTCCACGATAGAGGTGGCCACAGCTACTGAGAATCTAGTTTCTGTGATAATGTGATTTTATTGCAAGTAGCTCCTGTTAGTGTTAGTAACGCCTTGTATATGTTGGCTCTGTAGGCGTCTTCCAATTTTATATAATTGGTCTTACCCCTACTTTGTTTTCTTCTTAAATCCTAGGGATTTTTGCCAAGTAAATCATCTACAATGGTGGAATCTTTCTATGCCTGTTTGGTAAAGCATTTTCAAAGAGCACCTTTTCAAAGTACAGCATTTTTAATGTTCAGTCTTTTCTAGATATAGCCTTTTCAAACAACCCTATTCTGAAAAAAACTGAAAAATAAGCTGTACCAAAAATGGGCAGACTGTCACTTATTGTGCTGCTGTAGGTAAATATGTAATTTATCATTAGTGCCCTTGTTTGACTTTTTATTTTTAATTAAGTTTAATACGGTAATACCTGAATGTTGTATCTAACCGAAGAATACTCTGCATTATTTGAAATTGTTTTAGATTTGCTTTCTTCTCTAAGTGGAGGTTCTGATATTGTGGCTTCTACTCTTCTGTGCCTTTTCTATGAAAATTTTACAAACATACCTTCCAGCCTCTCTGTGCATCTTGTATCAGCTTCTGAAAATTTTCAATTATAATGAGTAATATTGGGTCCTGCATATTCTTTTTATTTGAACTAGGAATAGGCTAGATATTATTTTTAGAGTTATACATTAATATTATCTTTTACCCAGAACTTGTTTTTCTAATGATGAGTTCACTTCCTTTTAATTGCTTGGTGGCATGCAGGAATCGGATATTGAGTCTTTGGAGTAAAGATGTTAGCCGTATTTTACCACTTGCTGACTGTGGGGTCTCTGATACTCCTTTTGAGGACGAACCATCACATGCTACACTTATCAGGGAGATCTATGCATTTCTTGATCATAGTGTAAGTTTGTAAAGTGTATTGAGTTTTATTTATGTTCTGTATACTTTTTTCTTGTCAAAATGATGCACCTGTTTGTTTGCTTCCCAAACCCCCCCCCCCACCCCCCCTGGCCCCCCTATTTTCTTTATTTGTTTTTCAGTAATTTGTGCTCGTTTTAGGGATTGAATAAGTCTTTCTATATTGTTTGTTTCATGCATTTATTTAAAGCTTACCATTTTTTTACAGGGATATATAAATGTTGGAATTGCTTCTGAGAAGGAGAAAGCAGAAACTAATGCTAAGCATAATTATCAGCTTCTAAATGGAAAAAATCTGAAGGAAAATTCTGGGTCTTCAGTGGCTGATTTGGAGGATGGAGTTTCTTTTATTGTTGGTCAGGTTAAGAGTTCTGATACTTCAATGGAGGCAAAGAATGATGTTATCCTTGAAAATGCAACTCAAATGCTTGGAGCTATTAGAGGTAGCAGGACTGGTACTCCTGCTGCACCTGAATTACCTGATGCAACAGAACGTGAAGAATGTCTGGCTGATGATTACCCAGAATATGGTAGCATTGACAATATGCCCGTTGACAATATGCCCGTTCTAAGTACTGGTCTGTCATGTGAAAAACTGGATGGTCTAACAGACCCTGTCATAACATCTGAGTTAGTGAATGACTCGTGCACCATTCAATCTGCCTCAGATGATCAGGTTGGGGGGGATCACTCTCTGCAGTGTGATTCTGATGTTAGAAAGAGAATCATTATTGTAGGAGCTGGTCCTGCTGGCTTAACTGCTGCACGCCACTTGCAACGGCAGGGTTTTTCTGTAACAGTTCTTGAAGCTAGGAGTAGGATAGGTGGCCGTGTTTTTACAGACCGCTCATCTCTGTCTGTTCCTGTGGATCTTGGTGCTAGCATCATTACTGGTGTTGAGGCTGATGTGGCTACTGAAAGGAGACCGGATCCTTCCTCATTGGTTTGTGCTCAGTTGGGCCTCAAGTTGACTGTGCTAAACAGTGACTGCCCTCTTTATGATATTGTTACAGGTCAAAAAGTTCCTGCAGATCTGGATGATCGCCTGGAAGCAGAATACAACAGCCTTCTGGATGATATGGTACTGCTTGTTGCCCAGAGAGGGGAACATGCAATGAGAATGTCCCTTGAGGATGGCTTAGAATATGCCCTTAAGAAGCGTCGTTTGGCGCGATTAGGAACAAATAAGGAAGAGACTGAACTGCATGGTTCTAAAAATGCTTTCTTTGATTCCAATAAAGGTAGCGTTGATGGCAGTTTTCCTCTGAGAAATTATTCTAAAGAGATTTTGGATCCTTTGGAGAGGAGGGTTATGGACTGGCATTTTGCCAACTTAGAGTATGGTTGTGCTGCTCTGCTTAAGCAAGTATCTCTTCCCTACTGGAACCAAGATGATGTTTATGGAGGATTTGGAGGAGCTCATTGTATGATTAAAGGGGGTTACAGCACTGTTGTTGAGTCTCTTGGAGATGGACTTCCCATTCGCTTGAACCATATAGTTACAAATGTTTCATATGAAACCAAGGACTCTGGAAGTAATGGTAGTGGGAGTTATAGAGTCAAAGTTTCTACATCAAATGGCAGTGAATTTTCGGGAGATGCTGTCCTGATTACAGTGCCGCTTGGGTGCTTGAAAGCAGATACCCTAAAGTTTTCCCCACCTTTACCCCAATGGAAACATTCTTCTATCCAGAGGCTTGGCTTTGGAGTTCTCAATAAAGTGGTTTTGGAGTTTCCGGAAGTATTCTGGGATGATTCTGTGGATTACTTTGGAGCAACAGCTGAGGAAACAAACCGAAGGGGCCAGTGCTTTATGTTCTGGAATCTTAGGAAAACAGTTGGGGCTCCTGTTCTTATAGCTTTAGTGGTTGGTAAGGCAGCTATAGATGGCCAAAACATGAGCTCGTCTGATCATGTAAACCATGCATTAATGGTTCTCCGTAAACTTTTTGGTGAGGCTTCAGTTCCTGATCCAGTTGCATCAGTAGTGACAGACTGGGGCAGGGATCCTTTTAGCTATGGTGCTTACTCCTATGTTGCTGTTGGAGCATCTGGAGAAGATTATGATTTATTGGGAAGGCCTGTAGAGAATTGTTTGTTTTTTGCTGGTGAAGCCACCTGCAAGGAGCATCCCGACACAGTTGGTGGTGCAATGATGAGTGGGCTACGGGAAGCAGTGCGTATAATTGACATATTGAGGACTGGAAAAGACTATACTGCAGAAGTAGAGGCAATGGAGGTTGTCCACAGACAGAGTGACTTTGAGAGGGATGAAGTTAGGGACATAACAAAGAGACTTGATGCAGTTGAGCTTTCTAATGTCCTCTACAAGGACTCTTTAGATGGAGGCCAGATTTTGACAATAGAAGCTTTACTACAGGAGATGTTCTTTAATGCAAAAACTACTGCAGGACGATTGTGTGTGGCCAAAGAGTTGTTGAATCTTCGTGTTGAAACCTTGAAATCCTTTGCTGGGACCAAGGAAGGGCTTACTACACTCAACTCATGGATACTGGTATTACTTGCCTTCCATAGTTTTTCAGTCTTTTTTATTTATTTATTATTATTTTTTTTTATAATGAATGGAATATGGAATTTGGTAATGTATTTGTTCTTTGGCTGTTGACATCATCCTATGTTCATCATTTTAAACAAAATTTCTGATGCCGTGTATTTTGTTTGGCTTATGATAGGACTCTATGGGGAAGGATGGGACCCAACTCTTGCGGCATTGTGTTCGTCTACTTGTACGAGTTTCAACTGATCTACTTGCTGTGCGCTTGTCAGGTATTGATTTGTGTTTCTGTTTTTTGTATGCAGCATTTACACATGCATATGTACATAGAGGATTGCTTATGCTGAAAAAGAAAAAAAGAAGATTACTTTAGTCATTACTGATTCAAGTTTTTAAATTCTGTCTTCTTAGTCTGTTTCTAGAAGAAAGTTTCAGGAAGGGTGATAAATAAATTTCACTGGGAAAATGATTCACATGTTCAGCAGAAAACTGTGCAGGAGAAAAATTATGTGGTTTCAGCTGATATTAGCTCTTTGATTGTTCAAGACTTGAATTGTTAAATCCGTTACTTACCAAAATTTTAAAAAGAAAAAAAAAAGACTTGAATTGTTTAACTGGATCATGCTGAGGTAATTTGCTTATAATTTGTGCTTAAATTGTTTGATATGAAAATTTAACTAGAATGATTAGAAGTCACTTTCTTAAAATTATGTGTAAATGCACCCATATGAATGCGTTTGAATTGACTTGAGTTGATATGAATTCATTTTCTAGAAGTAATTTGATATCAACAATGTTGATGATGGAATATGCTTTTCATTACAATTATTATTTAATTGTTGATACTGTTGATGTAGGCATAGGGAAAACTGTGAAAGAAAAAGTTTGTGTACATACTAGCCGAGATATACGTGCAGTAGCAAGTCAGCTAGTTAATGTGTGGCTTGAAGTCTTTCGCAAGGAAAAAGCTTCTAATGGTGGATTGAAGTTATCGAGGCAAGCAACTGCTATAGATTCAGCAAAGAGAAAATCTCTTAAAGATCCAGTAATGGGAAAGCCGCCTCTGCACACACATCATGGTGCTTTGGAGAATAAAGGAAACTTGCAGGTTCCTGCATCTGGAAGTTTCTTGCCTTCTAATGCAAATTTGAAGAAAGTGAATGGCAAAGCAGCCCAACACGAAACTACAAATGACTCAAAAATGGAGATTACATCAAGGTCCCAAGGTTCAATAGGTACACTGGATACTGAGCTGGAGGGCAACAATGTTGCTATGTCTGAGGAAGAACAGGCTGCCTTTGCTGCTGCAGAAGCAGCCCGTGCTGCGGCACTTGCAGCTGCTGAGGTTTGTTTCTCTTGATTTGGTACAATGCTTCTTTTCTTTTGATGAGTATAAGATCTGTATTGAGGAAAACTCATACAATTATATAGGATAAGGGGGACAGCTTTAGTGTACTGGATGTATGCTCAACTATCTCCTCAAGATCACACAAATTCAATGAAACCAAAAAAATTCTACTTCCAATTAAATTAAAGAGCTAATAGACATTGATTTAATTCACATAACTGACAAATCTCCCCCCTCAAATGTTCTTTCCTTCCATAAAGTCCATGTGAAACACATTGGGACTATGGTCCAGACTCCAAATCTGAAAGACTCGGGTTTCCTTCTCCAACATTGAAGCAACTCCTGGATGGATATAGGCACTATCCATTTAGCTCCAAATAACATGAATGTTGAAGCCATAGCAATTGTGCAATGTTGTAACAAGTGGTCCATGGTTTCACCGCTGCATTTGCACATATAACATCAATCAACCACTATCATCCCATATTTGATAAAATTTCCAGCTGTGAGGATAACCCCAAAGGTGCAGTACATACAAAAAATGTAACTTTGCAAGATGCTTAGATCATGGTTATGTGCTGACCCACTTAATGTCTTGCATTTGTAAATATTGCCATACCTTGTGTTCTTGTTAATGTTCTTAGTGTGCCTGAAAAATGCAATGTTCATGATACAGACTCTTCACTTTTTACACATTAAATATGGCTATCCTTCACCACTTTTATACAAACTTTCCAGTACTATGATGAGGTTTTGATACTTATTTTTGGTATCAATTTGGAGTAAATTGCTGTGGAACCCAAACGTAACCACTAAAATTTAAACTACACAGGCATCACTTGTAGCTTGGATTGTTGATGTCCTTATTTTTATTTGTTATTGTTATTATTTAACTAGGTTGATTGCAATTTAGATAGCATGCAATTATGTTGATATTTACCTGGAACAGGAGGTGCCATAGCACTTTATTTCTGCAGCCATATTTAGTCATAGGCTGTTCTGTTTTACTTATCTTCTTTGTGAATCTTTTCCTCTTTCTTCTGGTTACTATCTCTAAAGGATTTTAGTGGTGGTTTTGTATTGCAGGCCTATGCGTCATCAGAAGCCAAATGTAATACATCACTGCAGCTTCCTAAGATACCATCATTTCACAAATTTGCTAGACGGGATCAATTTTCCCAAATGGATGAGGTTGATACTAGAAGGAAATGGTCTGGGGGAGTTTTGGGAAGACAAGATTGTATATCAGAAATAGACTCTAGGAACTGCAAAGTTAGGAACTGGTCTGTTGATTTCTCTGCTGCTTGTGCTAACCTTGACAGTTCAAAAGTTTCAGTGGATGACCTCTCATTGCGGAGCCATTCAAATGAGATTGCCAGCCATTTGAACTTCAGAGAGCACTCTGGTGAAAGTGTGGCGGTGGATAGCAGTATTTATACTAAAGCATGGGTTGATACAGCTGGTAGTGTGGGGATAAAGGACTATCATGCAATTGACAGATGGCAATCTCAGGCAGCTGCAGCTGATTCTGAATTCTTCCGTTCGACTGTGAATATAAAGGATGAGGAGGATTCGAACACAAGTTCGAGACTACCCACCTGGAGGCATGATAGATTGGCAAATGAGAGTTCTGTTTCACAAGTTACAGTAAACAAGGAGTCTGTAAAAAATCTTTCTCGAGGGGCTGACCGCATTAAGCAGGCTGTTGTGGATTATGTTGCATCATTGCTTATGCCCCTTTATAAAGCAAGGAAAATTGATAAGGAAGGATACAAGTCAATTATGAAGAAAACTGCAACTAAGGTTACTTGTTTTTCATCTTCCCTATTTTCTCCCTTCCTTTTATATCTAGTTGCAAATTTAATCCTGATGGATTTTGTATGACATGATTAAACATGAGCTTGCAACTGTTCTTTTATTTTTTCCCCAGTCTTACAGTTCAATTTTCAGGTCATGGAGCAGGCCACAGATGCTGAAAAAACAATGTCTGTTTCAGAGTTTCTTGATTTCAAGCGCAGGAATAAGGTGTGTATTACATTTTTATGTTATTAACATCGGATCTATTTATCTGGGGGAACCTTTTTCCTCCCTATATACATATTTTTAAAATTTATAATTTTTAAAATTTACGAATCCATGTTGGCCCTGTTGGTTGGTTCATTTGGAAAAGCACCCGTCTTATATTGCTTTCTTTAGGGTTGGCTTGTGCACAAAACTTCTCCTTGACAAATTAATAGATTTTTTTATTTTTATTTTTTATAGAATTATTCTTTCTAACATGAAAGGAACCAAATTTTCTGCAATAGCTTTTATTTGTACCTGCTGAATAACCTTATTGCATAAATGAAGCCTTAGCGGTATTTTGTAATGTCGTGGTATGTCTTTTCTTCTGAGTTGTCCTCTTATGTTTAAACTTGCAGATCCGTTCCTTTGTGGACAAACTGATTGAGAGGCACATGGAAATGAAGCCAAATGTGAAATCTTGATAATCCCAGGGATTGGGTGACCTTTTTTTGGTACCATTTATGTGCAAGGCTTGGAGTGGTCTGGTTCCTTGTTTCTGCAGGAGTTTGTTGCATATATTGTGGTGGTGGGGCATGGTTGGTATCCTGTTAATGATCCAGAAGGCATTGTGGAAGAAACGGGATGGTTTTTTGTTGCCTGTTTGGTCATAATGGCATTGCCTCCCAATGCAAACTGTTCAAGGTCTGATGCCTCCTTGCAAGTGTGATCAGAGATGGTCATGGAGTACAACAAAAGGCCATTTTTGGTGGTGGCATAGACTTCTTGCTTTAGAAATCGGCTCAAGTATTGTAACTTGGATGGTCTGGACTGCAGGCATCTGGGTGGAACGATAAGATTGGATTACTTTCAGCAATTGGTTCATCATCCATCAAGGCTGCACCTCCTAGGGTGAAAAGTTAAGCCCTATTTTTTTGTTCGGGGATCCCCCTAGATGAGACAATTTATCTTGACATTCTTGTTTTCAATATGTACAGATTAGGATATTTTAGTGTCAACAAGCATACAGAATCTTTTTCCATCCTTTCATCAAAAGGACTTCAACATTGTTCAGATTTTTTTAGTTGAACATTAGTTACTAACTTATCTTTTGTTCGCTAAATTTTGAGCAAAGGAATTGCAATTTGCCTTCAAAAGTGCATCTTTGATGGCCTTGACTTCCACTTGGATTTTGTCTTTTATTCTGTTCGCACTTGCAGCGCATCCTGGATGTATGTTTGTGTCTGGTGTATTATATATTATTAACAACATTTAAGGATTAAGGGCATCTATCACGTGGTTTGTGACACTGAATCGACATAAATATGCTAAGGTGCCTGTTTCATATTTGATCACCTAAATTCATTTGACATTGTATGACAGATAATACCTTCAAGATCAACTTTCAGGTATTGTTTTGGTGTTGCACTATTTATACTGAGCTTCATCACATTGTGTATGTACATTTTGAAATTAAGTGATTTAATCCTTCCTATCCTAATCTACCCTTCTGTTTCAGCTGTTGTTGTTTTTTATTTATTTATTTTTTTTAAAATTTTTTTATCTTACTGCTTACACTCATTTGTTGGCTTGTTGCTAGGTTGGGGAAAATATTGTGGCTGTCTTGCTCATGAGAGGTACGCCTGCTGTTGCCTTATAACTGGTTTGCACCCGTAAGTTTTGATCTTTTATGCCATTGATTTCACGAAGAAATTCTTAGGCTGCCTGTTAAACCCCCACCTCCTTGATTAATTATAGTTGGGTCCTTTTCTTATTTGAAGTTCATCCCTGCATTTAATGCTGGCATGGCTGGTATTATAGTCCCAAAGGGTAATTATGTTCTTTTCCCCTCTTATTGATTAACAAACACGTAAGAAAATTTTCTCTAGAAAGGGTTTCTTAAAAATGGTTATGAAGTGCAGCTCTGTGGTTCCTCCAGGTACAGTTCAACAGTTTTTTCAGACAATTGGATACAGTTTTGCTTGCATTTTTGTGCTACAAATTAAAACTTTTGATAAGTGGATATATAAGTCCAGCTTTCCAATTTTTCAGAAAAAATTTATTATCATATTATTAATATATCATGTATTGATGGAAGATCTCTTAATGAAATGGATCATCTCATCTAGTTTTTCATTGGTTGTGGCATTTTCTTCCCATGCTTTTGAAACTTGTTAATTTGTTTAATATGTTGGATTTTTATGGTTTTAAATATTTCATATTTCAACTGTCTTTCTCATCACATGTATTGTGGACCGAAGGCTTCCTTCATACCATCATCATTATCAACGTATTTGGCCTTTTGTTGCTATCAATACTAGTTGTATAGTGTTATTGGTGGGAAACTATGTCCTTGGCGTTTATGTCGTTATAATCTTTCGAGTCTAATAATGGAAAAACAAAATGGATTAATAATAATTGCATCTCTATGGTCTCTTCCTAACAATTTACCATTATTTCTGCTAATGTTATCATCGGCTAATTATGTGCATGCGCTGGTTTCTATGGTCATGACACGTGCAATCTTTATGGTATCTTCCTTTTTTTTTTTAAATTATAAATTTCATGTACTTTATGGTATCTTCCTAACAATTTACCATTCTTACCCAAAGCATTAAAGCTTTAGTGATGAACACGCAGACATACACTATCACAATCTCCTGTTGTTGTATTTGCTGAAGTGTTTGGAAATTGGATGAGGTTATTTTCATAGCTTAAGAAATAAACTGGGCAAAAATGGATTGTGCTTTAACTAGATTGAATTTTAAAAAATTTGAACATGAGACAAGTTAGTTAAAAAGTGCTAAACTATTTTGTAGAGATGATAAAGGTTCAACTCTTTCTTTGACCTCAAGTAGAATGGACGGTTAACGTTAAGTGGTGATCAAGAAGCTGAAGCCTAAAATGAAGAAAAAAGAAAAAAGAAAAAAAAAGAAAAAAAAGAAGAAGTCAGAAGTCAGAACTCAGAACTGAAGTCAATTTGTTAAGAGTTAGTATTGTTGCAAACTTGGAATTTTTTAGGAGATTACTGTTCTAACTTGAATTTTTGAGGAGATGGTCCACCACAAGAAAACTGAGGGTTCTGTTTGATTATAAAGTGAGAGGGTAAAAAATATTTTAGTTTTTGATATTGTGTATTTGGTAGAAAGGATGGCAAAGCATAAGAAAATAAAAATTATAATACTCTTATTGTAATTTGAAAAACAATTGGATAATAGGGGTAATTTTATAATTTCGTGTTTATGACCATATTCCCTCTTCTCTTCTTTTCTTTCCAGTTTGGAGAGAGAATACCAATGGTGGGCTTGCATTGAAAATACCCATCTCACAATTTTCTTCCTCTCTCTTTTCCCTTCAACCAATCAAATACATTGTTAAAAAAAAAAAAAAAAAAAAGGAGTTCCCTCAGCGGATGGACTAAGGAAAAATGAAAGAAAGCCCAAAAAGGTATAATTTCGGAATGGGTTAAAAAAAATGGACGAAAGCCCAAAGGATGTATTCCTAAAGGTCCAACGGTTGAGGGTATTTCTGTAACTATGTCCCTCATATTTATTTATGACTGAGAATGTATGATTAGCATTTTTTCATTTACCAGAGGAGTTCCCATAGGAGGAAGGGGTCTGAAACTCTGATCCACAAACCACAATTATCAACAAACAAACAAAACAAACAAACCCAGAGCATCTTGTAGAGAATAAAAGCCATTCAAAAAGAGAACTAAACAAAAAAAGAGAAAGCAAAAATTCATTCTCTTCTCATCTCAGATCTGATCGGAAAATAAAAAATGTCTTCTTCATCAACTTTCAGCGGCGATGAAACAGCCCCATTCTTTGGCTTCCTCGGCGCTGCTGCCGCCTTAGTCTTCTCCTGTAATAAAAAATTTCAATATCTTACAATTCGGGTTCTGTGGATGCGGATCTCATCGGGTATGGTATTGATCGGGTGACTTTGTCCCTTTTTTTTTTTTATATTTTTTTTCAGGTATGGGAGCGGCGTACGGAACGGCGAAGAGCGGAGTTGGGGTGGCGTCGATGGGTGTGATGAGGCCAGAGCTGGTGATGAAGTCGATCGTGCCGGTGGTCATGGCTGGTGTGTTGGGTATATACGGTCTCATCATTGCTGTGATTATCAGCACAGGGATTAACCCAAAGGCTAAATCCTATTACCTCTTCGATGGCTATGCCCATCTATCTTCTGGTCTCTCTTGTGGCCTCGCTGGCCTCTCTGCTGGTATGGCTATTGGTATCGTCGGTGACGCTGGTGTCAGGTACGTTATAATAATATCTATAACCCCATTTACATATATGTTTACTTGCACATTGTTGATCTTCTTTAGCATTTCGTTTTTCATATATGTTTTTTGTTTGGTTGCATGATTTACTTGTTCGGGTATTTATGGAAATTCCATCTTGTTCCTCAACTCATGTTCCAACACCTAAATTGCAAGTTATATTTGATTCTTCTACATCTGATTTTGATTTGTGTTAACATTTGGATATGGGTGGTGATCGGTGGTGAGTCTTTCCAGTTTTGATTAACGCATAATAATGGAGAACTGAATGATCTAAGGTTGCGTTTGGATACTTGAATTTGGATTTGAATTCTAAAATAATAGGTTTGAAATGCCTTAATTCCAAATTCATAAATATTTAAGTATGTCATATGAATTTCTAAAATTCTATAGGATTTTAAGGTTTAAAATCTTTGGTGGATTTGTCAAATCCAAATTCTTGACCTTTTGTAAACTATCCAAACAAGGTATTTGGATTTTAATAACCCAAATCCAAATTCTACCATCCAAACACGCCACAAGTGTTCTTGCTGACCTTTTAAAAAAAAATGAAAAGAGTAAAATAAAATAAATCTTCTTCCTTAGTTAACTGGTCTATTCTATTCGCTTAAATGAGAATTTTGCTTATAATTTTTTGAATAATGAGTGATTAAATTGACATCTTTCAATCAGATTAATAGGTTTTGGGGTGATTCCTATTCCCAAATGCCTTGCTAATAATAGCATATATAATAGCTTAATAGCTCAAATGCCTTGTATATGTTTTATGCAGAGCCAATGCACAACAGCCAAAGCTTTTTGTTGGGATGATTCTTATTCTTATTTTTGCCGAAGCACTGGCTCTCTATGGTCTCATTGTTGGCATCATCCTTTCTTCCCGAGCTGGTCAGTCCAGAGCTGACTGAATCTGAGAGAGCACATTCTGCTTGGTGGTTGTGGTTGTGGTTGTGCGGTTTATTGCTATTAATTGGGAAGTGTTTTTTTTTTTTACTAGAGATTCTTGTGGGTGAGTGCAATTGTTTTACCAATATATGTTTTAGGAAGTTTCCTTGCTATGGTGATAGGATATAGAATTAGAAATTAGTTTCTACTCTTAAATTTTAATAAAGTCTTTTCTCATCTTTCTGATTCGGCATTGTGCGGATTTAAATTTAAAGTTGTGTAGAATTATTGTATTATCATTTTTGGAAGGATTTGTCGTCATGCTTTTGTTATCCTTATCAAGTGTGTGTATGGTTGTGGTCATTTGTGGGGGATGTAAAATGGATAGGGAAAAAGAAGTTAAAATTCAGCTTATACCAAAGCTTTTTTGAGGTATTGACGCCGTTGATCACTCTTTGTATGACAGCACATACAAATCCTACAAAGTTCTTAGAACCTAACACTAACCAAGTTTTTATTCTGGGATTTTCAGGTTCAAAAATACTAGTAACTTGGTTATATATATACACACTAGGTGTGTAAAAGCCTGAATATGCTTCAGTTCACGTTTAGTTTCTTCAACTTCTTTACTTAGGCTTTTAAATTCTCTGTACAACTTCTAGACCAAATCAAACAATTTGTTGACCAAATCTACTAAAATATATTCCCGCCATTTTTCTCTTTGGTCATATATTTTAGGTCACTCGGCAGTCGGCTCCAACAATGCCCATGTACATTTAGGTCTATTATATATATACACATTTTTTAGCTCTGTGCAGGAAAAGCTAAATAAGATCATTTGCGTTTAGTTTTCTTTTGTTCATTATTATTATTTTCAGCGTCGGATAGTGCATTGAGTCTGTTTTCCACTGTTCAAAATTCAAAGTCATCTTTTATTTTTATTTTTATTTTATTGTTGTGATTAAAGACGATGGAGAGGGAGCGAGATGGGTTGGTAAAGGAGTACCACTATGTTTTTAATGTTAAAGATATGGTAAATTTTACCATAAAAAAATTAACAAATTAATGTGTTAATATAATATAATATGACTAATGCCACTTAAATAATAGTACAATTTGTAAGGTTTATCTGTAATATCTCTATTATCAGTTTATCACTCAAATTCATTAACAAATATATATATATATATATATATATATTTCCATTTTAAACCCCAGAATTTAGGAGTGTATATAATTAGACCCTTATAGATTAAAAGTAACAAATTAAACTTTGGAGGAAATTACATTTTACCATCTTAAACTATACCTTATGTTACACTTTGTACCCCAAATTTTTTTAAAGTACTTTTTGCACCCTCAACTATGATTTTTGTTACACTTTGCACCTCTAAGTTAAGTTTGTTGTTAACTTGGATGAAAAAACATGATACCATGTGAAAAGACCTAATTACCCATCTCCTCAATGCTTTAAAAATAAAAGATAAATTACACTTTATCAGCTTAAATTATACTTTTTTTACACTTTGCACCCTAAACTTTGAATTTTCATTCAAGTTAGCAGCAAATTTAACGGTAGGGTGCAAAGTATAACACGAGTTATAATTTATAGTGCAAAACATGCATTTGAAAATTTCAAGGTGTAAAGTGTAATATGAGGTATAGTTTAGAGTGACAAAATGTAATTTCCCCTAAACTTTGAAAAGTTTAAAAAGTAACAAACTAAATCTTATAATTTTAAAAATACCAAGTTATCATTTTATGGATATTTCAGAGGAGGGAAGGGACAAAGGCTTGGAGATCCCTCCTCTTTATGTATCTTTTTTGTGTTTGTTACGAAAGTCTTGTCAAGACCCCTGAAGAAAAGAACAATGGAGTGCGAAATCTTCAAGTACCATCCTAAATGTTTGAACAATATATGTAGCAACTGACCTCCCATCTATTAGAGGAGATTTAGGTACTGGACTTTTTGCCAACATAAGGAAAAGTGAGGTGTCATGTTCAGGCTCTTCCCTAACTATCAAATATATATATATATATATATATATATATATAAATATATATATTTTGAAAAACAAAATAGGTTAGCTTTGTTTTGTATGCGCATCCTCTTTCATGTATTATGTATCAGTTATTAGCTGATGTTTGAGATGTTACCTATCCTAAACTTTATACTACTTAATTATGTTTAATTTAATTTTTCTTTCACCCAAAAAAAAAAATATATAGAAACATAATAGGTTAGCTACCTATTATATACTGAGTTTTGAAAAGTGCAGGCCCCTCCATGAAAAATCTCTGCTAGAATAAATTTTTGGACATGCAAAGACTATCATTTACTAACAAATTATAGCTGAGCTGCAATCAATTTTCTTTTCCTTTTATACTCTTATATGTTGGGTTGCCATTGACATGGTGCAAACCAACGTGCTTACAAAATCAGCAAAAGACTAATTTTATATGAAAACAAAAGTGAAAATTTTAAATTATTCTAATGGGGAATAATTAGGGCTGAGTATAAACTTGGCCAACTCGAACTGACCCGAACCGAAGGGTATTGGGTGGGTTGGATAGGTGTTCGGGTTGGGTTCGGGCCAAAAAGTCAGGTCTTTTTTGGGTTTGGGTTGGTCTTGGGTCCAACCCTGACCCACCCGATAAAAAAAAAAATGCACATAAACTAAATCTTTGCTTTTTTCTTTAGACAAAACATGAAACAAACCTCTGAGAGAGAGAGAGAGAGAGAGAGAGAGAGAGAGAGAGAGAGAGAGAGAGAGAGAGAGAGAGAGAGAGAGAGAGAGAGAGAGAGAGAGAGAGAGAGAGAGAGAGAGAGAGAGAGAGAGAGTTCTTCTTCTTTCTTCCTTTTTCAATTTTTATGTTTTGCTTTGCTTTCTCATGAAACTTTGGTTGAGTGGATCAAATGTATTCCAAGAAAGAGTGGGAGATAAAGAGATAGATCCATGATATGTAAATGTTTGACAATAAATTTAATTATGACCATAAAACTCATTAAATTCCTAAATGGGCAATTAAAAATAGAAATAAATGAAAATTTGAAAAAGTCTTTAATTGATTCATAGCCATAGCGGCATATATTCCTAAATGGAAATTTGAAAAAAGAGCAACATGCACACCACTACTAACGGCAGGCATTATAAAATCTCTTTGTCCGTATATAAAGATCTGTTTGAATACCGTTTATTTTGCTGAAAACATTGTAGCAAATTTATTACTGCGTTTTTCACAAGTTGGCCGGTCCGTGAACAGTGCCATGAGACCTAAGATTTAAAACGCAAAAACGCATTAGGCAAACGCACGCTTGCCGTTAAAAAGTTTCTCAAAAAAAATTAAACCATTAAAAATGATGAGCATTAACATTATCAAGCCAGTGATAAAAAGTTCAGAAATTCATTTTCCTTTCATGATATTTATTAGGAAATAAACTAGCAACTTTTTTTTTTTTTTTAGAAAGCAGACCATTGGCCTTGGGAATATATTAAGAAACAGAAACTAATGGACATCAAAATCTGCTAGAGGAGCAATGTCTTTAGGAAGCTCCTCCAACCAGACCTGATAAGAAACAAAATTCTTAGCTTTTTTCGCTAAAGCATCAGCCACAAAATTTCCAGTACAGTGCACATGAATAAACTCATAATTCATAAAACAGAAAAGAAGAAGCAACATCGGATATCATCCACGAGGTTTCCAAATGAAGATAACGCTGCATTTCTTTGAGAGACCGCGTTAATAACTATTGTCGAATCCCCTTCGAAAGATAACTCTGTGAAGACCAAGATCACCAGCAAATTGGACAGCATGGTGGCAAGCAAGGGCTTCCAAATCAGCAACCAAATTGGATAACGGGATTGGCATCGAGAGAGCTCCCACCACCATACCACACCAGTCACGGACCACCACGCCTATTCCAGCAGAATTCGAAGCTTTGAAGACCGCCGCATCAAAATTAACTTTATGGACATCTAACTCAGGGGGACGCCACTGATGCAGCAGCACACGTCGAGCTTTTTCGGGCTCAACCTCTTGCACCGCCGGAAACTCCTGGAGCAATGAACCCGCCGTGGTACCGATCTAAGACAGAGGGTGAGAAGGCCGACCAAAATGGATGGAATTACGTCTATTCCATAGGCACCAAGCAATGAGAGCAAAGAATTCTTTCCTATAGTCCTCATGCACCTGTAAAAACCTGTCAAATAAATCACAAAATTTAAGGGGAGGGCTCCATATTGCCGTCTGGGACCAGTGGAAAAAGGACCACACAGACTCCACTTCTTTGCAACGCCAGAGAGTGTGCAATACATCTTCTGGGTGATCATTGCAGAACTCGCAAGCATCAGTTGCTGTGATCTGTCTCCGGGCCAGATTACATTTCGTGGGCAGAGCATTATTGCACGCTCTCCACATGAAATGCTTGATTTTTTCAGGAACCCGCAGTTGCCAAACTCCTCCCCAGAATCTTTTTTGGGGGTCCAAAACTGAGCTACCTGCACTGCCAGCTGTGCTTGAGTTAACCAGCAACTTATAAGCACTTTTTGTTGTAAACAATCCGGACTGTGTATGTGCCCAAATTACTCGGTCAGGGGGGCCTCTAGGACTCAGTGGGATTCCCAAAATCATCAATGCTTCATGGGGGAGAAAAACCTGCTTCACATCACCAGATTTCCACACTCCTAGAACCAGGTTAATGAGGGAGCTCACCTTTGTGTCAGGGGGACTAATGGGAGAGGTGAAATAGTCAAACTACCAGGCTTCACCGGGAGGCATTTATCTTCCTTAATCCTGACTGATTGCTCATTACCAATCTGCCATACCATGCCCTTCCAGATGATGTCTCTAGCACTGAGGATGCTCTTCCAAGCATAGGATCCCGTAATAGAATCCTTAGCTTCAAGAATGGAGCAGTTTGGGAAGAAATGAGCTTTAAATACCCTAAAATAAAGAGAATCCAGGTTGTTCATCATTCACCACACTTGCTTTGCTAGGAGAGTCTCATTAACTTTCTCAATTTCTTTGAATCCCAATCTAATGTGCATTGATAATAGCTAAATTTTGGTTCAGATGTCCAATCGAGATGATTCAAGTTGGGCTAGAAATTTAACTTATAGGGCTACAACTTTGTAGTTTACCGAAAGTCCGAATTCTGACGTTAAATGGGCCAAAATTGTCGGTTAAGTGAAGCCTAAAAATCTGGGATTTTCTCCAAACAGGAATTCAACTTGTAATAGGATTTTTTGACTTATTTAAAGGCTTTTTAGGGCAAAATTCAAAGGAGGCTAGTGCTAGGGCTGGGGGCTGAACATATAGGTCGTGGCTACCTCTTTGGTTTTCTTCCATCACAGTTAGTTTTAATAATTTGTTTAGTTTAATGCTTAGTATTTTATTTTTGTGTTTTCTTTCAATTACTATGAGTGACTAAATTTATAATTAAGGTTGAGGATGAAACCTTGTTAAGGTTTATCAGTAATTATGTGATTTGATTTTTCCCACAATAGTTGTTCTTTAATGATTTAAATTGTTCTTGCTTCATATCAATTGACTAAGATGAGATTCTAGATATGAGTTCAATCATATTTTTCTCATGATTTAGGATTTATCTTAATTAACTGAATGCTTGGTTTATTATTTCTTGATTATAAAATTGGATATTTCTTGTGATTTTTTTATCAACGGATACAATTGATGATTTAATTTTATACTTAAGAAACGAAGAAGAACATGCCTTTGATTTTTAAAACAAGGATTTTAATGAGAATATTTTCCATGATAGTAAGATTGATTTCTAGATTATCATGCAGTAGTTGGGAAAAATTAATGATCGTAAATATATGCTGCTATGAATTAACAAGGCAGATTCCAAAACCTTAATTCATTTCTCTAGACTGTTTACATCTATTTACTGCTTTATATTATATATTTGCTTAGTAAATTTAATTGCAAACAACCAATTTTTATTAAACTAGATTAGGATTAATTTTCCTACGTTCATTCAAGTCCCTATGGGTTTGACCTCGTTCTTGTCAAACTATACTTTGGTACGGTTTGTAAACTTGCGAGTATTTTAAAATTTCACAACACAATCCACCCAATTCTTTATCTTTGCATAACCTCTCCTAACAAACCCAATGGACCTTCCTCAACTCATCACTATACCCCCACCAAAATTTGCAGATAAGAACTTCCAATTCTTTGATCAAACCTCTTGGGATTTTGAAACAACTCATTGTATATATCGGGATTGCTTGGATAACCAACTTAATGAGCACTTCCCTACCTGCTTGAGATAGCAACCTTTCCTTCCAACCTTGTAATTTCTTCCAAATTGTTCTTTTAGATAAATGAAACTTCTCTTTTCCGCTCGCCCCATTAAAGCTGGTAAACCCAAATATGTTTCATACTGCCTTATTGCCGGGACCCCCAGTAGGTGTTGAATTTGGGATTGGACTAATTGAGGAGTGTTTGTGCTAAAGAATATATTAGTCTTCTCCCGATTTATTTTTTGACTTGAACCTCTTTCATAAATTGCCAAAATATCGAGAACCTTTTGACATTCACCTTTCGTTGCACAACAAAAAAACACACTATCATCCGTTAAGAATAAATAGGAAACTCGAGGATCATTCCTGCAAATAGCCACACCCTTAATAATCCTATCCACCGCAGCCTGTTATATTAAACTTTGCAAGCCCATAGCACACATTACAAACAAATAGAGAGATAAATGATCACCTTGACAAAGACCCCTTGAGGGTTTAATATTCCCTAACGATTGCCCATTAAGAAGCACTGAAAAGGACATAGATTTCAGACACAACATAATGACTTTGATCATCCTCTCTTCAAGCCTCAAGTGATGCATTAGTTTCTCTAAGAAGCTCCATTCCACCCGATCATAGGCTTTACTCATGTCAAGCTTAAGAGCCATATACCCTAACTTCCCTTATGTCTTCCTTTTAAGATAATGAAGAGTCTCAAATGCCACAAGAATGTTATCAGTGATTAAACGCCTTGATAGAAAAGAACTTTAAGAATCTGGGATAGATTTAGCCAATAACTTTTTCAAGCGATTAGCCACCACTGTAATAGTTAGTTTATAAATGACATTGCATAAACTAATAGGCCTAAAATCAGAGACTTTCTTAGGATTTTTTTTATCTTTGGAATAAGAGAGATGAAGGTAGTATTAATGGACTTAGGAACAATACCTGAATTCAACGCCTGAAGCACAATAGTCGTGACATCTGCACCCACAATATGCCATGAAGATTTGAAAAAATAAGGGACATACCATCAAGTCCTGGTGTAGTGAATTGGGCCATCTGATTAAGAGCTTGTTGAACTTCACTAGCATGGAACTCCCCAACCATAAGAGAGCTTAAATCATCCACCATCAAATGCTAAATACCATTTAAAATGCCATCAGCCTCAGAAGGATTGGAATTGAAAAAGTGTTATGAAGTACTCCTCCACCACTTTGCCTAATTCGGCCTCATCCTCCACCAAGTTGCCAAACTCATCCTTTAATCCTGATATCAAGTTACATCGATTCCTTTGATTAGCTCTGCTGTGGAAAAACTTTGTATTTTTATCCCCTTCTTTAAGCCAGGTATTTCTTGACCTTTGCTTCCATATGCACTCCTCAATAGATTCTAGTAGTAGAATTTCATCTCTTAGAGCTTGAATTCGAGCTGGCTGACTTCTATACCATCCTCCCTTTTTAGTTGTCTTAAAATCTGCCATTTTTTTCCTTAATGAGTAGTGGACATGGCCAAAATTTTCCCGATTCCACACTCTAAGGTTATCCTGGCAAGAATTTTTTTTTTTTTTTTTGTTAAAAGCCCAAGCCGTGATTGGTTGTTGCCCATCCCCCCAAGCCTCACGAATGACCTCTTCGCAGGAGCTCTCCTTCAACCACATAGCTTCAAAGCAAAAAGGCCGCCCTTTTTTATAAAATCGACTATATTCAAAATTCGAACATAGAAGAATCGGTTTGTGGTCAAAATGGAATGCATCCAAGTGATGAATTCGGGACGATGGCAACCTCAAAATCCACTCTATCGGAGCCACTCCTCTATCCAACCAAATCCACACATTCTGATATCCAAGCCGTCTGTTACACTATGTAAATGGGAACCTAGTGAATCCCAAATCCTTCAACTAGCAAAAATCAAGAGCATCACGAAACCCTTGCATTTGTCTCTCCGGTCTATCCAGCCATCCCTGTTTCTTATCAACAAACAAAATTTCATTAAAATCACCTAAACAAACCCAAGACAGATTGAACCGACTACTTAAAACTTTAAGTAATGACTAGGAGTTTCCCGGATGGCGATCTCAGGGTCCCCATAAAAACCCGTAAGCCGCTAGGCATCATCATCCACCAACAAATTCATGCATCCAAAATTTAAAATTTAAAATTTGAATTTTCAATGACAGCTGTAGAACCAAGTCCTAGGGTCTTGCAATTAAAATTATTTGAAGTATTCCTTATTAAGTCTACAGTTCTTCAAGCAATTAAAATAAATAAATTTGTTTAAATGGAAAGCAATTAATGTATTTAAGGGTATAAGATATTTGTTTCAACGTATTGTAATTAGAAATTAATTCCCCACAGTCATGGGATATGTTGTCATTTGTTCCTACTTTCCCTTTTCTCTTTCCCACTCTTTTAATGCAATTCCCAAGTTTTGAGCTCCAACATTAATTTTTAAATGTTGATAATTGGATTTAATTTTTTCTTATTAGTGTCAATCAATAAATTAGCAAAATAGCAACAATAATAACTTAACAACAACTTATCACTGCACATCCTTGGTGCGATGGTCACTCCACAAGTATAAGTGCTTGTAGGGTGTGGGGGGTAAGGGCCGGGGTTCAAGTCTCCAAGAGGGAGCTTCACATGCATATATACTTAGATTAGACCAGAGTAGAATTTCTATTTAAAAAAAAAAAAAAACCTTAACAACTTTTAAAGGAAAGTTTGAATAATACAATAAGTAATTTTTCCCTATTAATAGCTCATTAAATTCCAGTTGTTTCAATGTTTCTATAGACCTTTCATGGTTCACACTCACACGGTTTGAAAATTTAAGGCGAAACTACACTATTAGGTCCCTCAAGTTTGCCTACCGAGCACTCTTAGTCCCTGAAGTTTGAAGTGAGTTCTATTAGTCCTTCAAATTTAAAAAACGAGCACAATTAGTTCTTTTGTTAATAAACATTAGTCATAATGCTTACGTGTCTAATGGAATTATGACATGGCAAATTTTAAATGACGTGACATCAAATTTAATATTAAAAAATCAAAACACAAAATCTAACTCATTATAAAATAATAATAATAATAATAAACCCACCCATTACTAACCCATTTTAGGTGACCCAACCCATTAAGAAACAAATGTTCCCAATTTGAAGCCTTGTGATTTGAAGAGAGAAATCTAGGGGGTGTTTGGTATATGCACTTAAAAACTGAAAATATGTGTTTAAAAATATGTATGGAAATACGTGTGAGTAAAAAAGCGTGTAGAAATACGTGTAATATTATTTAAAAACTGAAAACATGTGTTTGAGTGGGTGTACCAAACGGGGCCCTAAAATCCTAGTAGCATCATCTTCAATTGCTGGCACCGCCATCCTCTACCCTTGCGACTGCTTCCTCTCATATGCGCAATTGGTGAGACCCAGATCTTAGACTTTCAAAATCCTATCACTGGCTGAACATCACGCTCCAAAGTCACATACTCGCTTTATAAGTACTTCAGCGTTTAGAATCACGTCAAATGTTCTGCGAATGTGTTTAAGATCCAAAGCGAATAGCCAAACAAATCATAGAACATAATGTCTCATTTACAATGCTTAAATAATCTATATAGTCAAATTGCTGCACCATTTGGAAGAATTTTTTGAAACCAGGACTAAATAGTTAGTTATTATTCTAGTGACTAAAATGCATTTGAGTTGTCTGTCTCACCAATGGTTATGCATGTGAAAGGAATGGGTTGCAAGGGAAAAAGACGGCAGTGCCAGTAGTGGATGACGACGACTTTGTTAATGATTTTTTTTTCTCACTCTCTTTCTCTCTCTCTAAATCATTACAATGTGATTTCAAATTGGGATGACCCATTTTTTAATGGGTCTCCTGAAATGAGTTAGGTGGATGAGTTTTTTAACGAGTCAGATTTTGTGTCTTGATTTTTTTAATGTTAAATTTGATGGCACAGAATGACCAATTGCACTCATTTTTTAAATTTGAGGGACCAATAGCACCCACTTCAAACTCAAGGGACTAATAATACTTGTTAGGCAAACTTTAGAGACCAATAATGTAGTTTCGCCAAAAAAAAATTAAATAAAATAAAGGCTCGACCTGACCATACACCTGTATATTTTGGGTTGGGTTGGGTTTCTCCTTGTTGAACCCGATTACTATTGGGTCGAGTTTCGGGTGGCTATGAAACTAACCCGAATCGACCCAACCTTAGTCATTGGGGATATAGCAGAAGACTAATTTTATATATAGAGACAAATAAGTTGAACATAACTATCATTGATTTTGATTTTTGGAGTAGTGTTGGATGAAGAAAAAAAAGTAATGTCATAGAGGTTGAAAATCTGGTTTAAACAATGGCATAGGATAATACAAAAAAAACAAAAAAATTAACCTTAAACTCAACCTTTGATGTTTTAACTAAACCTTGAATTCTAATTTATTATTTATTTTTCATAAATATAATTTAAAAATTGTGAACAAGCTCTAAATTCATAATAATTAATAATAATAATTTTAAATATAACTGTGGGGATCGTTCGATTAATAGGCCCATAGGATTCAGAATGGGTTGAGGATTGTTGGGCCAGTGGCCCATCGGAGGCCATATACCCGTCCGAGGACACCATGGTCCTCGGCAGAACGCGTCCGAGGACGATCGCGTCCGAGGACGATCAGGACGTGGTTTCGTTGCGATCAGATCTCAGAATTCAGTCATCTCAAAGGGTAGAGTAGCCGACTAAAGATGAAAGAGATAAGGCAAACAAATATCTGAAACTACAGCTACCTTCGTATTAATGACCTCTCAACCAACTCTCTGGCCGCATTAATGTGGAGGTGATACCTGAACAGTGGGGAAGCAGTCTTACAGCTGCCCATAGGAAGTTCCAGGAGGTGCCAGATGGGACAGAAAGAAATCCTTTGAACCCAACCTACACGTGTGCGGCGAGGATGGAGCGCAAAGGGAGATATATAAACTAAAAGAAGAACATAAGAAAGGGGGATCGAGACAGAAAAAAGAAAGAAAAAGAACAAGAGACGGAAAGTAGAGAGAGAAAAGGGAGAAGAGAAAGAAGGATTGGTACTAGTCACTAAGGAGGAATATCCAGAGTATCAACTGAAAAACCTTGAACGTTCATGAAATTGAGTCTTTGGAGGAGAGCTTACAGTTAGCCTAGTTCTTTACACCCATGCTCTAAAAATCATATTGTCTGGACCCTTTACGTACGAACCCGATACTGTTTTGGTTCGGTACTAAATCGTGTCCTTACAATTGACGCCGTCTGTGGGGAGAACTTGTGTTAGCTTGTGTAACCTCTAATACAACGTTTTCGATGGAAGGAGTGGAACTGCCTCACCCCGCAGCGGGGCTGCATCAGGGTGATATCAGCCCGCATCAGGCAGAGTCAAGGGGCTCTCAGCATGGTGGTCCTCGAAGAAGTCCCGAACAGAGGGAAATCCAGGAGGGGAGCATACATACTACTCACACCATGAGAACCCGTACACGCGGGAAGAGTCACGTTTCCCACGTGAAGCATGATGGGGATCTGCAACGTGAGATTGCGGACTTGAAGAGAGAGTTACGCCATGCACGACGGGAACGTTCACCACCTCGCTTCGAACTATCATCCGGGGAGTCGGATGAAACTAGTTACAGGCGGAGGTCGAGGACTCCGCAAAGCGAAACTTTCTCCTACGAAGAGGAGCGTCGTCATAGGCGTAGGCGTAAAAGTCCCACTAGCAAGGGCTTGGGAAACGATGCGATGAACAAAGCATTGAGTCAAATCTCCAAATCACCATTTACAAGAAGCATAGATGATGCTACCCATCCTCGGCGGTTTAATCAACCTACGTTCTCTCTGTATGATGGCCACTCGAATCCGGTGGAACATGTAAGTTATTACAGCCAGAAGATGGCTATTCATTCCAGGGATGATGCTATGATGTGCAAGATTTTTCCATCGAGTTTGGGTCCAACGGCGATGAGGTGGTTCAATGGCTTAAGGGCCAATTCTGTGGGATCCTTCAAAGCACTGACCCAGGCTTTTGGCGCTCGCTTTATTACGTGCAGCAGAATTCCTTTGCCTCTGGGCTCCTTATTGACTTTGTCTATGCGAGAGGGTGAGACTCTCAAGAGCTACTCGGATAGGTACTGGGAAATGTTTAACGAGATAGGGGGGAAGAATGACGCTGTGGCTATAACCACTTTCAAAGCCGGTCTCCCAGTTGACTATGACTTGAGGAAATCTTTGACGGGCAAACCTGTCACCAGTGTGCGCCAGCTGATGGACAGAATAGAGAAGTACAAGAGAATAGAGGAGGATCAACATCAGGGGAAAGGAAAGGCTAAAGTGATCCCTCAGGAGAGAAGGGATTTCAGGTCGGATCGTTATAATAATAATCGACCAAGGAGAGACTTCGCTGGGCAGTCAGCCTCGGCGGATGCCCAGGCCGTTAATGCAGTGTTTCGGGAGCCTGTTCAACAGGTCTTGGAGAAGATAAAGGATGAGCCATTCTTCAAATGGCCGAATAGGATGGCGGGAGAGCCTACAAAGCGCAACCCGAGTTTGTATTGCCATTACCATCAAGACCATGGTCACACGACAGACAACTGTAGGAATTTATGGGACCATTTGGAGTAGTTGGTCCGAGAGGGAAAATTAAAGCAACTCTTGCACCATTCCAGCGGAAGGGCGAGCCAGGCAGGTTCTGAGGTGCGGGGGGATGCCTCATCAAGGCTACCCCGGGGAACGATCAATGTCATCTTTGCGGCCCCGGGAAGGACTGGCTCTTGCCCCACAAGAGTGTCGTCGGTGTCCCGGTTCCCTGCCGAGGATCGTTCTCAAGCATCGAAGAGAGCCAAGAGGCGTGTCCCTTTGATTTTGGGTTTTTCAGATGAAGATTTGATTGGAACTATACAACTCCATGAGGATGCCTTGGTGGTCACGCTGAGGATTGGTGGGTACGATGTCCGAAGAGTGATGGTTGATCAGGGGAGCGCAGCGGATGTGATGTATCCGGATTTGTACAAGGGGCTAGGTTTGAAACCGGGGGACTTGACGACCTATAATTCCCCTCTAGTCAGTTTTGAGGGAAGATTGGTCATTCCTATGGGGCTAATCAGGTTGCCCGTACAGTCAGGTACGGAGGTGGTGGAGGTGGATTTTATTGTCGTAGATGTTTATTCTCCATATACGGCTATCTTGGGCAAACCTTGGCTTCACGCACTCAAAGCGGTTTCGTCTACCCTACATCAAAAGGTGAAGTACCCATCTGGAGACCAAGTGCTGGAGATAGTAGGGAACCAAGCGGCTGCTCGGCAATGCCAAGTAGCGGCCATTCAGCATCGGCTAGAGGCAGAAACCTCGGCTACAGCCGATAATGAGTCATAGCAATTAAAGCCCCCAGCGTCGGGTTTAGACATACTAACCAATGGAGCGGAGTGTGAAGATCTGGAAAAGGTGATTGTCGCTGATGATCCAGAAAAATTCTTCCGAGTTGGGGCTAAGCTGCCTCTGCAAGAGAAAGCGAGTTTGCTGGAGTTCCTCCGAGCCAATGTGGACGTCTTTGCATGGGACCCGTATGAAGCCCCAGGAGTAGACCCAAGTTTCATTTGCCACCGACTCAACGTGAACCCTGCCATTCCCCCTAGGAGACAAATCCCTCGGCGACCATCGAAAGAGCATGCCGAGGCAGTTAGAAGTGAAGTTGCCAAGCTGAAACAGGCTGGGGCTATTAAAGAAGTCTTTTATCCCCAATAGCTGGCCAATACGGTGGTAGTAAAGAAGAAAACAGGGAAGTGGCGAGTGTGCGTTGATTTCATCGATCTTAATAAGGCCTGCCCTAAAGACCCATTTCCTATGCCCAAGATTGACCAGTTGGTGGATGCAACCGTGGGCCACCTTAGTATGAGTTTCTTGGATGCCTTTCAAGGATATCATCAAATACCGCTGGCCGTTGATGATCAGGAAAAAACCGCTTTCGTGACCCCGATTGGGAACTACCATTACAAGGTGATGTCCTTCGGTCTCAAAAACGCTGGGTCTACCTACCAACGCATGATGACGAAAATGTTTGAGCCACAGCTGGGCAGAAGTATTGAAGTTTATATTGATGACATGGTGGTGAAAAGTAAGGTAGTGACTGAACATGTGGAGGACCTCACTAGCATCTTCGGGATATTAAGAGAGCATAAGTTGCGCCTGAATGCTTCGAAGTGTTCCTTTGGTGTAGGTTCCGGGAAATTCTTGGGGTACATGGTGACCCATAGGGGAATTGAGGTGAATCCAGATCAGATTAGGGCCATTAACGATTTGCAAGCGCCTCGAAATCCAAAGGAAGTCCAGAGGTTGACGGGGATGACTGCTGCGTTGAACCGGTTCATCTCCAGATCGGCTGAAAGGTGTCGTCCTTTTTTCCGTCTGTTACATAAGTGGCAGGGATTCGAATGGACCGAGGAGTGCGCTGAGGCATTCCAGCAGTTGAAAGACTATTTATCCAAACCGCCTATCATGTCTAGCCCTGAAGTGGATGAGGTGTTGTATGCCTATCTGGCGGTAGCTCCTCACGCAGTCAGTTTCATCTTGATGCGAGAAGACAGTGGCGTACAGAGGCCGGTTTATTATGTGAGTAAATCCCTCCATGAAGCCGAGGTGAGATATCTGTCGTTAGAGAAGGCCATACTGGCAGTCGTTCATGCAACACGTAAACTTCCGCACTATTTTCAAGCTCACACTGTAGTTGTCTTGATCCAATTGCCTCTCAAATCCATACTTAGAAGTTCTGACTATACCGGCAGAATTACCAAGTGGGGAACGATTCTGGGTGCTTTTGACATCAAATACATGCCCCGCACCTCTGTGAAGGGTCAAGTTCTTGCCGATCTGGTAGCTGAATTCGCTGAGTGCCCTGAGGAAGTTAGCAGGAATCAAGATCACATGGATGAAAAATCGGTTGGCGTAATATCCGCTCCAGGAGGGCCGGTATGGAAGGTATACGTGGATGGGGCCGCAAACCAACGGGGAGCTGGATTGGGATTGGTTCTGATATCTCCCGAAGAGGTCATCATCGAGAAGTCGCTAAGACTAGGGTTCTCAGCTACTAACAATGAATCAGAGTACGAAGCTCTGATAATGGGAATGAGCATGGTCCATAAAATGGGCGGAAAGGCGGTGAAACTGTTCTCGGACTTGAAGCTGGTCATTGGCCAGGTGACTGGAGAGTTGGAGGCCAGAGACCCAAGGATGCAAGGGTATCTGAACCGGGTTAGGCATATGCGAACAGAGTTCGAATCTTTTGACGTATTACATATTCCACGAGGTGAAAATACCCACGCAGACTCCTTAGCGACCCTTGCCACCTCCTCAGTACGAAGTTTCCCTCGAGTAATTATTGTCGAAGACTTGCATACTCCCACTTCCCCAGAAAAGGAAGTTTGCCAAATTCGTCAAGCTAGTCTGACGCCATGCTGGATTGACCCTATATTAAAATTTCTCGACAATGACGTGTTGCCCGAGGATAAGGTGGAAGCTGAGAAAATACGAAGGAGAGCACCTCGGTACTGGTTATCCGAGGATAAAAAGCTATATAGACGGTCATTCTCTGAGCCATACTTGCTCTGCGTGCCTCCTGAGACCGCAGAATTAATCCTGGAAGAGTTGCATGAGGGCATTTGTGGAAGCCATACCGGAGGAAGGTCCCTGTCATGCCGAGCACTAACGCAAGGTTATTGGTGGCCGAATATGCAGAAGGAAGCGCAGGAGTACGTTAAGAAATGCGATCAGTGTCAAAGATATGCTCCGAATATCCACCAACCCGGAGGAGTTCTTAACCCTCTTTCGAGCCCTTGGCCCTTTGCACAATGGGGGCTGGACATTGTCGGCCCTTTTCCTAAAGTTATAGGAAACAAGAAGTACTTGCTGGTCGGCACAGACTACTTTACTAAATGGGTTGAAGCTAAACCCTTGGCGAACATCCGGGACGTAGATGTGAAGAAGTTTGTCTGGAAGAACATTGTTACGCGATTTGGAATCCCACGAGCTCTTGTTTCGGACAATGGGCTCCAGTTCGATAGCAATGCCTTTAGGAAATACTGTTCAGAACTAGGAATAAGAAACAGATATTCCACTCCAGCTTATCCGCAAGGCAATAGGCAGGCTGAAGCTGTTAACAAGGTCATTGTCAATGGGCTTAAGAAGAGACTAGACGACGCGAAAGGAAAATGGGTGGAAGAACTACCACATGTGCTTTGGACGTATCGAACAACACCCCGTCGTTCGACGGGAGAAACTCCATTTTCCATGACCTATGGGGCCGAGGCCGTTATTCCCCTGGAAACTGGATTCCCGACATTGAAGACCAGTGCATTCTCTTCTAGCAACAATGATGCAATGTTGGAAAAAAGTCTAGACCTGATTGAAGAACGAAGGGAGAGCGCGATGGTACGGCTAGCTTACTACCAGCACAAACTCAAGCAGTGCTACGATAGCAATGTGAGGATGAGGCCGTTAGCCATAGGAGATCTGGTGCTAAGAAAAGTCCTGGGGGCCACTAAGAATCCAAATTGGGGAAAACTGGGACCCAATTGGGAGGGACTTTACCGGATTACTTCTGTAGCAGGAATAGGGGCTTACTATCTAGAAGACCTAGATGAAAAACCTGTACTCCATCCTTGGAATGTAAATAATCTCAGAAGGTATTATTACTAGTAAAGAAGTTTCAATTCAGATTTTCTCTTTTAAACTTACGTCGAATATGCATCCTGTAAATTTCGCATCCTGTCATATCATACTGAATTGTTGAACAGAAACTGAGTTATGCCAGGTCCTCGAATCGCAAACTTAGTGGAAATTAACATCCTATCATTCATACTGAATTGTTAAACAGAAACTGAGTTATGCCAGGTCCTCTGATCGCAAACTTAGTGGAAATTAACATCCTATCATTCATACTGAATTGTTAAACAGAAACTAAGTTATGCCAGGTCCTCAGATCGCAAACCTAGTGGAAATTAACATCCTATCATTCATACTGAACTGTTGAACAGAAACTAGGTCATGTCAAGTCCTCAGACCGTAAACTCGGTAGAAATTGACCTGCTAAGTGGTGTATCGAATTATTAAATGGTAAATAGAGCGGTGATGAGCTTTCTAAATCATAAACTTGGTGAAAATAATGCCCTATAAACATTCATTAAAGAGTCAGAAAGAGAAAGCCCCGAATGCACGGTTGGCGTATAATGAAAAAGGTGATTGAGATGGACCCATACAAAATTACGACGACAAAGTAAGTACGGGTGAAGATAACTTAGAGTCATCAGAATGATAAGAAGCCAAACGAGAAAGTACTCTATTAAATGTCTAGTCAAAGTTACAAAACAGTTTCTACTTTTTTACTTTTAATTGGTAATGTCCCCAGTTGATTGAACTGTGGAGTCCAATTCTTGTTGAAAACCTTGTGAGACCGTCTCTGCCTTTGAAGCAGTGGTGGGTTTGTTGGGGGAAGCTCCTGGAGGGGAATTGCGAGGCAGAGCCTCCTCGTTAGGGTTAATAGCTGGGGAAGGGGTATCAGCCTGGTACGATTGAGGCGCTGAAGAGCGTATCGCTTCGGGATAATATACGTTCTCTGGCTTACGTAGTTCCGATGAGGCTTCAACCCCAGCATGGTCCAGAGCCTCACTCCAGGTTCTCGCGCAGAAGATGTGGCATACCTCCGGAACTTCGGCTCTTAGGGCTTTCTCAGTTTCAGCTATCCCAAGTTCATAGCCCCTCTGCTCGGCTTCATTCATTGCCTGTTCGGACTTGATTTTCGCTTTCTCGGCTTGTTCTTTGAGCTTTTCAGCTTTCTCCCTTAGCTTCTGAGTCTCTTCCAGATGCTTCTTAAGAACAAGAACTTGCTCCTGAGTCTTCTTCAACTCGGCATTCGCTTCGCGCAGAAGCTTGGCTTGTTCCTCGGTCTGCTTCTGGTAACCTTCTGATGTCAATTCAGCATTCTTGCGAGCTTCTTCTTCGACCTGTAGTTTTTTCCTTGCGGCGATTAAATCCTGTTCAGATTTGGACAAGGTTTGTACAGCCGTTGCCCTTCTTTTCCTTTCACCATCTAGCTGGTTGGAGCAAGTATTGAGCATCTCGTCGAGCTTGAAAGTATTTTGGATGATCTGTAAGAAACGGGGTGTGAATTAGCATCCTAGTTAATGAAAAATGCGCATTAGTAAGCAACAGTTGCACAATGAAACAGTGTAAAAAACGGTATCTCACCATGCCCAAATATCGTTTATTGTCAAGGATGAGTTGATTCTTCCTCACCTTCTTTATCTCAGCCATATCCTTTGGGAGCAATAAGGCCTCCTCTATGGCCGAGGCTACATGACACCCAATGCCGCCGTTGAAGTCCCTTATAGAGGCATCGTCTCGCAGGGGCTCCCCACCGAGCATAGGAGCTGGCAGCCACGCCTGTGAATCGGGACGTGGGGAATCGGATTTCTCTTGACCCCGCATAGCGGCGTGCCTAGTTTTCTGCTGCTTTGCAGCTCGTTGGACGTCCTCCTCTCGAGTGGGGTGAGATTTACTCGCATCTATCACCTCCTTACCCTTTTGTTCTCTGCGCTTTTCTTGCTCGGCAGCACTGGTCGGCGTTGGTTGCGGAGAATATTGAGGAGGGTGGCGAGAAACTGTAGGAGGAGACCTGGCTGGAAGAGATGAAACCAGGGATGGTACTGTTTGGGCAGGTGCAGCCTTTCCCTGTTGACCTTCCATCAGCTCCATTAAACTTTTCTGGGGTTTCCTGTGTACCCCCATCTCGTCAGAACTTTCCTCGGGGCTTGTGGGCTGATCGAGAATCTCTAAGTCGTCCGTGGATTCAGACACTGTTACAACGATTTCCTTGTTTTTTCCCCTTTTCCTTTTTCTATTGGTTCCCTTTTTCTTGAAGGAAGATGAGGGTAAAGAAGGCCCCGCCGAGACGCTGGCCACAAGAAGAGGCTCTGTGAGAGGTGTGTGTTTGGGAAGTGGGATACCCTCTGGAACAACGAACCCTTCGTAGGCAACACTGATACGGCGAAGCCGAGGATCGCGTGCCCTAATCACGTACTTCGGCGCCTGAAAGCCAAAAGAAAGGGGGGTATAGCCAAGAATTAAATGTGCTGCCCGTAGCTGACCATCAGCCTCGTTCACGTATATTTCGGCTTTCAATAATCTGTCTAGGCTCGCTTTATTGACTAATCTGAGATTGGGCTTCGTGTAGCGTCTATCTGCAAAACCGTTAATTTTAAAGTTAAATTTGTAAGACCCGAAAATAATAAAGGTAAGTAAAATGTGTTCACGAGCTAAGTGGCATAGGTCTGTAACTTTGCACCCACCTGGTGTTCCTTCTACTGTCGGGCAAGGTAGACCATCATGCCATTCCCCAGAAAAAATAAGGAAATCCTCCTTTAAGTACTTATTTGAAGTAGGGAGGCACTGAATTAGCCTTACTGCAGGATATCTCGACTTGAGATAATAATCCTGGTCAGCTAGGCGGTGAAGGCTGTATACCCAATTCACGTCGTGATGGGATAGGTTTAGATCCATTCTCTGATTCAAAGCGTCTATACTCCCCAGAACCCTAAACATATTGGGAGCGCATTGGGTGGGGGATAGCCTAAAGAAATTAAGATAACCCCTAGTGATACTGCCCATGGGGATGGTCATCCCGCCTTCAATAAAGGCAATCATGGGGATAACCACCTCCCCAGTTTGCCTGGCGTCAACCCACTCCCCTTGGGCTGCATACCTCATCCCTACCATAGGTGGGATATTGTACTTAGAGCGGAAGTTTCTAATACCCTCCTCGGAGTCAACGAGACGCCGAAAGGGATTCCTCTGTTTCCCCATTTTTCTAAAGAGACTTAGTAGAGAAAAAACTTTTTGGTGTAGAAAAACAATGGCAAAAGCTTCAAGAGGACTTACAGGTTCAAAGGAAGGACCTCGGACAACGTATGATTATTTGTAGTCGCCAGGAGAACAGTGAAGACTGGAAGAAGGCAGATTCAATGTATAAACTCTGGAACCACGTAACCATTAAGGACAAGGTGCAGGTTCAATTTGGGAGCGCCTTTATAGTCATGTGAAGGTTGTGAGCGGTAAAATTCCCGCTCACAAAACAAGAGAAGCCCCCTACCGTTTGATTTGGATCTCACCGTCGAACGTGGGAGACAAGGGAGTTGTCAGAATTTAATGCTACCAAAACCGGGGTGCTGAAGCGTCAGGGGCATGCCCCAAAACGCGCACAGGTGCAGGCTTATGACGTCAAAATCCACCTTTTCTCCTGAAGAGTCGAAAAGTAGGATTTTGAGGGGCTATTGTGGGGATCGTTCGATTAATAGGCCCATAGGATTCAGAATGGGTTCAGGATTGTTGGGCCAGTGGCCCATCGGAGGCCATATACCCGTCCGAGGACACCATGGTCCTCGGCAGAACGCGTCCGAGGACGATCGCGTCCGAGGACGATCAGGACGTGGTCTCGTTGCGATCAGATCTCAGAATTCAGTCATCTCAAAGGGTAGAGTAGCCGACTAAAGATGAAAGAGATAAGGCAAACAAATATCTGAAACTACAGCTACCTCCGCATTAATGACCTCTCAACCAACTCTCTGGCCGCATTAATGTGGAGGTGATGCCTGAACAGTGGGGAAGCAGCCTTACAGCTGCCCATAGGAAGTTCCAGGAGGTGCCAGATGGGACAGAAAGAAATCCTCTGAACCCAACCTACACGTGTGCGGCGAGGATGGAGCGCAAAGGGAGATATATAAACTAAAAGAAGAACATAAGAAAGGGGGATCGAGACAGAAAAAAGAAAGAAAAAGAACAAGAGACGGAAAGTAGAGAGAGAAAAGGGAGAAGAGAAAGAAGGATTGGTACTAGTCACTAAGGAGGAATATCCAGAGTATCATCTGAAAAACCTTGAACGTTCATGAAATTGAGTCTTTGGAGGAGAGCTTACAGTTAGCCTAGTTCTTTACACCCACGCTCTAAAAATCATATTGTCTGGGCCCTTTACGTACGAACCCGATACTGTTTTGGTTCGGTACTAAATCGTGTCCTTACAATAACATTTCTAATAAAACTTAATAAACATAAACATGGTTTTTTATAACAACATGAGCATGTATGTTATTTTTTTATTATTCAATTTTTTAAAAAAAAAAAAAACATCAAAATGTCTATATATTAAAAGAATTTGGAAAGTTAATTACCTGATCTCTTAATTCTCTAAATTATATCTAATCTTTACCTAACATTATTTTAAACAACTAAATAAATGAGGGTATAAAATTAACTGGGGAGAATTTTTTTTTTTTTTAAAGGCGTAAATGCACTTTTAGTCCTTATATTTTGACGTTTTTCCATTTTAGTCCCTACATTTTATTTTTTCCACTTTTAGTCCCTAAAACCAATTTACGCTTTCCGTTTTAGTCCTTGAAGCACTATTCCGTCACCAAACTAACGGGAAAACTGGACGTGGCTGACGTGAGTATTAAAATATTATTAAAAAAATTATTTGACATTTTTTAAATACCAAAATTAAAAAAATAATTAATTACTCAATTTAATGTTACTGTAGAAAGAATAGAAACCCACCGAATCAAAGAACATGAAACCCAGCAAAACATGAAACCCAGCAAAAGAATAGAAACCCAGCAACCAAAACCTCATACTCTCTCTCTACCCTCTCTCACTCACCGCTCGCCCTTTCGTCTTCATTCTCTCTCAAAACGATCTCAAAGACGCCACTTCATCCTCCTCCGATGACTCGCCCCCCGATCCCACCACTCCCCATGACTCGTCCGAGTGGGATGAGTTCGGCTCTGAGTCCCACTCACCTCACAAGTCCGAGGACGAGCTTGACCCTGGCTCCTGGCGCCCGATCTTTGAACCTGACTCCTCCTCCTCCACCTCAGCCCCACCCGATCTAGTCCCTGCCTCGGAGTCCGATTTGCTCTTGATAGGGTGGCCATGGAGATCGACATCTTGTAAGGTATCCTTGGCGGCCTTAGCAACTTCGATTCACTTGAAGAAGACGAAAGCATAGCTGCGAGAAGAGTAAGAGGTGACGCTATCGAGCGCATCGTACTGGACAAAGAGATCCATGAGATCTGAGTCCGCAACGTCGCTGGCTAGGTTACCGACCCAGAGATTGTTCGATGGCGTCTCCGATTCGTCGGAGTCGCCGCCGATTCTTCCTGGCCTGGTGTTCATCATCATCGATTTGTTGTTCAAAGGTGGCATTTGCGGATCAATTGGGAATTTGGGTCTCACCACAGAGAGAGAGAGAGAGTGATTGGGTTTGGAGAGAGAGAGAGAGATAGAGAGATTTGATTTAGGGGAATGGTCTAGAGAGAAAAAAGAGAAGTGGATGAGAGTGGAAAGAGGGGCAGATGAGATTTGATTGGGTTTGGTGGTTTCAGGTTGCTGCTGTGTTTACTTTAAATTTCTGGGTTTGTTTTTTTCATGTGGAATTTATTATTTTTCTGGGTTTATGGGTTTGATTTGTTGGAGGATTTAGTGGAGGAAAGGGATTTTGAATGAATTTTTGCATGTTTACTTTTCTGGGCAACCTTCATGTTCTTTCCCGAAGAACATGAAGAACATGTAACTTTGTTCTTCCGAAAATAATGAAAAGAAAAAAAAGAAAAATTTTTAATTACTCTTTTTAATTGGTTATGTTTGTTATTGTGTTCTTTGCGTTTGTGTTTGTGTTTGTGTTTGTGATCTTGTGGTAATGTTTAAATTTGAGTTTGTGTTTTTTGTGTTTGGTAAGAATATGAATCATATACGGGAAACAACATAAAGAACATGAATATGTTCTTCTGAGTTCATCAAAAAAAGAATATGTTCTTCTGAAAAAAAAAAAAATTTGAAAAAAAAAATTCTTTTTAATTAAAAGAAAGTAAATTTTTTTTTGGAAAGAAAATAATTTTGTTTGTTTGTTTTTTTATTTTAATTAAAATTGAGTAATTAATTAATTATTTATAATTTTGGCATTTAAAAAATGTCAAATAATTTTTTTAAATAATATTTTAATACTCACGTCAGCCACGTCCAGTTTTCCCATTAGTTTGGTGACAGAATAGTGCTTCAAGGACTAAAACGGAAAGCGTAAATTGGTTTTAGGGACTAAAAGTGGAAAAAATAAAATGTAGGGACTAAAATGGAAAAAAGGTCAAAATGTAAGGACTAAAAGTGCATTTACGCCTTTTTTAAATTGAGTTAAATTATAGATTCCCTTTAATTTATGTTTAGACATCATATCTACTTGCAAACTCTCAAAGAACCTAGTAATGCATGGTCGTAGTAAGCACATAAATGTATGTTTCCATTTTCTTTGAGAGCTCACAAAGGCTGGTACAATGGAGCTAGTGCATTGTGGGACACGAGAGCATTTGGTTAATGTGATGACTAAACCACTCAAGCTGGATGTTTTCAGAACCTGCGAGGGCTATTGGGAGTTTGTTCTGAGATGGATATAAATTGAGTGCATTATGAATTAATGCTTTTCAAAGCACATGTATATACATTAAAATATACAATAAACATATGTTATCCTTGGGTAGAAAAATCAAAATAAAAATTCAACGCAATCCATTAATCTCAATGTGAGGCAACATCATCAACTTCCATGTGCCCTTGGGACACAACACTCCTTTTATAGTCACTTTTGTACATGGATCCCAAAATAGTAAAGGAATTATCGAGAACTTTGTCGTGATTTGGGAATAAAAATTAACACATTTGTACTAGATTTACACAAGAGAATTACTTGATACGGGCCGCTCTCCACGACGAACTCACTATCATGTATACAACCAAAACAACAATCGAATTTGATATTGATGCATTTGTACTTAATTAGAAAATATGTATAGGCTTTTTCCTAAAGATATAGGAGAAGAGAGGGACAAATGGGTCAAAGCTAGAGTGCTACCATAGATGAGTCACAAAATAGACATTAGAATTTGTTTGTGTTTTAAGAAATTAGAAACAATTTTCATGGAAAATTTACTGAAGAACAAACACATTGTCATGTATACAACCAAGACAAGGATCAAATTTGATGTTGATGCATTGGTACTCAATGAAAAGGTCTCTGTTTGAGTTATGTTGTAAATGGTAGCCACGGTGGCTCTCACACCAATTGTGGTGGCCACCGTAACCATGCCGCAAATCTTGTAATAATTACTATATTTAAATATATTATTTTTATTAAAAAAAATAAATATAAACATAAATGTAAACATTAACATTAACATGAGTATGTATGTTGCACACTCCTCATCATTCTTATGCTTTTCACCACAAGTTTAATTCCAATTTTAAGGATGATTTTCAAACTCGTTTCAAAGAAATGAAGAATTTCTACGCAAAAAAAAGAAAAGAAAAAAGGAATGACAATTATTCAAAATATACTGGGTCAAACTAAGGAACATTCGGAGCTTGGTCAGGTTTGCAAGCACCATGACACTAGCAGTTCCATCAAGATTTGTCACTTGGTATTTCCATTGCGGGAAGTGAGGATTGGAAAGGAGCACTTGGACTCTCTACATTGATAAAAGGTCGAGGAAAAATCATACCCAGAGATGAACTTCCAAAGTTGTTCATAGGGGCCTACAAAAAAAAATGTTCAAATTTCATAAATCCAAAGATGGAAATTCAAAGCTCACTGGCACTCACATCGGCTGGCAAAGGGTGCTGGTGTGTGTAGACACCTCATTTTGTACTCAGTTAATAAACTTTAGTCTCCGGTCTCAATGATAAGCTTGAAATGTCTACAAAAGGTAATTAAAGTTTTTTTGATAGTTTGGAAGTAATCACAACTCAAAAGTGCTCAAATTGTTTTGAAAATGTTGCTGGAAAATGACCTTTATTCACTATTTTGGCCATAACTTTTGATCCACAAAGAAATCTTCTGTAAAGTTTATCTCATTGGAAGGTATACATCCTAGGATTTAATTTGAACACAAATTTTGCCTAATTTGGACTTAAATTGAGTGAGTTATAACTGTTTGAAGTTGGGCCAATCAAGCAGTCCGATTTTCTAGGTTTTAAAATTTCATTTTAAGGGCCCAAAACATAATGTTTCGATGTGGGCCGGCCCATGGACTCTTGAGAACGTCCAAAGATCATTAAAAAGTTTGAAAACCCTAATTTTAAACATATAAATACATTCTTATGCCTCCAAACTCAAATCCTAGCTAGAGAGAGCCATTTTTTAGCCTCTATCTTTTCTAAAACCGTAATTCTCTTTTCTAAAACACACACACAGCACCTTTGCACGTTTTTTACAAATTAAAAACCTCTCTTTAGTTAGTTCTAAGGCATAAACTATTTTCCCAATTTGATTTCTCAAAACCCTTTTCAAAACTAATTTTATTTTTGAGTTGTGATTACCTAAGAACAATTGGAAATCTTCTTTTACCTTGATATCTAATTGAATCTTGTTGTGTAGGCACTGAGGGGCTGATTAAATATCATTCAAGTTTGTATTCCATAGCAAGGTGAGTCTCTCTTCATGGCTTTTCCTTGATTTGTTTCTTTTACAATTTATGTTTTCTTGTTCTTAGTTAATTTATATGTTATTCGTGCTTAGAAATATGTTTTGTTTTGTTTGGTTTTATTTTGTTTTGTCTCATCATGTTTTGATTGGAAAGTTGATATGATTTGATATATTGATGAATATGTTTTTATGTGTTAAATGTTGCTCTTGTTTGTTGTTAGATCCAATGCATGTTTAGGAATAGATTTTGTTTTGTTTTTCTTTGATGTCTTTGTTCTTAGTTTAGGTTGTGTAGTTTTTATGTTTTAAAGCATGATAGATTGTTACATTTATTGTTTTGAAATCTTAGTCTGTTTTCTGTGTTGCAGTGTTCGTGGCTAGGGTTTCTGGGTTGAAACCCACGTGCGCATAATCTTGGTTGTGTACGCTGGCTTGTTCATGCGTGTGCATACCGTTGCCCAAAAACCCTAGTTTGAGTTTTCTACTTTGTTTTCTTCTTCTTGTTTCACATATTATGCCTCTGTTTTGATCCCTTTTTATAGATATGAGTCATTGTTCAATGTTTGTTGTTTGTTTGTCTTTCACATGATTAAATTAGGGTTTATCTTGTGTTTCTTTATTTTGATGTCATGAACACGCATTCACATGTTCATGCATTCATGTCATAGGTACTGAGATGCAGCAAGATAAGTGAGGTAAGTTATGCATTCACATAAACATGTATCTTTGAACATGATTTTTGCCTTGATGATGGAGATAAACATGTTTGTTTGGTTGAGTTCTTCTTGAAGTATAGATGCAATCACATGTGTGCTTAGATCTTTCTATGCTTATGTGCTGTCTTGGATATGATACGTATGATAGTAACATGCAAGGGTTTGTGATATGCCATGATAGATGAGTGGTTAGGTTTTGGGATGATTGATGCCATGTTGATTGTTAGATGTATGCTAGCGTATGTGTGAGTATAGATGCAATGTTGAATGTGCCTTTAATAGGGTTAAGACATAAGATACAATGAGAGAAAGCCAACCTTAGGTTTAAGCGATTTTGGGTGCCTAACACCTTCCTAAGACCGTAACTTAGCTTCAAACCCATATCTCTGGTAGTAAGATCAATGATCATTTCTCGAGATGACGCTATAAATATGGTTCCTAGACCATTGTGAAAATTAGGTGGTGACTCCATCTGTTGTGTCCACAGTGTGAGTGTGTGTTCCAAACACTTTTATTATTATTTATTTTCTAGCCGTTGTCCAATTATGGGTAAACTAGCTGTTGGGATTTTATGGGTTGTTAGTAACTAATAACTATAGACGATTATTGTCCTAAGTAGCCTATATAATACCCATCATAACACCCTTTCACAGAGGTCATTTTTTTACTCTATATTTCCAAATATGCAATTTCTATTCTCTCTCTCCCACATATTTTTTTTTAAGGAATGACAATATCAGAAGGTTGTTCTTGAACCTTCATGAGTGGAAGTGCGTTCATTACCTAGGTTGACACTATAGTATAATCCTGGAGGGTTATTTGGCCAAGAAAACCAGTCGCACTAAGTTTTATTTTGGGTGGCACGAATCAAATGACACATAACCTAAAAGGTTAGGGATCAAAAAAGTAATTTTATGATTTTTTTTTTTAAAAAAAGAATTTTGTATCGCTAAGATTTGACACAACCTAAAAGAGTAGAGACCAAATATGTAATTTACTGTAATTTTTTTTAATGTTGTAAACTTGTAATGGGTTGATATAAAATTTTTTGAAATTCCTAAGACAAATTTGGGCTCTAATTTTAAAACCCACTGAGGTTCGGGAGTCTTTAGGACTTGTTGAACCATAACCAACCAAATCAATGAGGTGATTACTAAATAATATTTTATACTATTTTGTGTGTGTGTGTGTGTGGTTAAAATGCAATTTGAAGCCTTTTAAGTTTAGTTGAAATTCATTTCAATCATTTAACTTTACTTTCGTTTAATTGAGTCCTCCAAGTTTCAAATTTATTCAATCTATGTATTCTATCTAATTTTGTTGAAAATTTTCCTTTTAAAAAAATGAATTATTTTCACATGAAAAAAAATATCTTTAAAATTAATAGAAGAAATTACACTTTACCACCTTAAACTATATCCCATATTACACTTTACATTCTAAACTTTTTAAATGCACGTTTTGCATTCTTAAACTATAACCTTTGTTACATTTTGCACCATGATGTTAAGTTTGTTGTTAACTTAAATGGAAATTCAAAATTTAGGGTGCAAGGAGTATAATTTAGGGTGGTAAAGTATAATTTTTCCTTTATTTTTAAAGGATTAAGAAGATGGGCAATTAGTTCTTTTCATGTGATGCCATATTTTTCCATTCAAGTTAACAACAAACTTGGTGTTGGGGTGCAAAGTGATACAGTGATTAGAGTTTACGATGTAAAACGTGCATTTGAAAATTTTAGGGTGTAAAGTATAATTGAGGGTATAGTTTAAGGTGATAAAGTGTAAAATTTTCAAATTAATAAATATATTTTATAAATTTTTTATGCGAGATTTTTTTTATTAGTTAATTACATACTTAATGACAAATTTTTTTAACATAATTTGAATAAAGGTCTAAATTGAATAAATTTGAAACTTAAAAGATTCGATTGAACGAAAGTAAAATTAAAAAACTGAAATAAATTTTAGTCAAATTTAATGGGTGCAATTTATATTTTAGCCTAATTTTTTAAACAAAATTTTTGGGTTTTTTATTTTTATTTTTATTTTTATTTTTGGTCTTACCAACCATCTCTATCCTTTTCTCATCCTTAGTCCTTAATATTACAAAATCCCATTTGATGTTTGGTATATAATATTAGATAGTTATGATTTGGTATTTGGTAGAGAACATGTTCAGTAAAATCTTGCATGAAATTGAGTAATTAATATTGTTCAATTTATATTATGATCAACTTTAGAGGTCATATATTTAGCTCCCCTAATGAGTTTTAACTCAATTGTTCAATTTATAAGTGTTTGGTGGAAAATAAAGTTGTGGGTTCAAAGACCTGCTATAATAATAACAATTCTTTTTTTTAAAGAACAAAAATAATAACACCACCAAGGTGATAGGTGGTCTAGTGGCTAAGTCTTGATCCAACAATACTTAGGTCTTAGGTTTGGGTCCCCTTGATCCCGCGGTGCCCATATCCTTTCGTGTTGCCCTAGATAAATAAATATTAAAAAAAAAAAATCATAACAAAGACCACAATATACGGCAGGTGGTATAGTGTTTGGCTTGTATTACCAAACACTCACACATGATCGTATGCAGATATTTATTTATTTGAGGAGCGAGAAGAACATGGTAGCGGTGTGGCAAGTTCTAAAATAGGGAAAACAAACTATTTGATTTTTGAATGAAGAGCGTAATGAAAACTGAGAGTTTTATAATGAGGCTGATGGTAGAGTTTTCAACGAAAAAGGGATTTCAAGTTTTAGTTTAGATTCGTGGGATTCAAGCAACTAGTTAGATATTTAATATACAAAGAATGTGACTTTGGAAATTGAAATATGCTTTTGTTTCTATAATTTTAAGACAAATAATAAGATTTTAATTAGTAAAGATTTATTTTATTTAGTTTTTAGTACAGATTAGGTTGAAATTCTATGATAATGATATCCTTTATTTATTCATGTTTTCTAGTGTTATTATTTGTGAAACCTTGATTTTGAAGTATATTAGGGTTAGTTTCTTAGACATAATTTTAATTAGTATTTAAGCATGCCTATTTTTTCAATTTACATATTTATTTTAGGCAAAAATACAATTTTCAGGTTCACAATCAATTTGGTTTCTATATTTTGGTAGCAATCAATTTGGTCTCCACTATTAACTCACTAATTGAAAATGCATACATGACACATGTTGTGCATCGTTGGCACATGTAACGTTGACATGATGAATAAAATTTTAATAAATATTTAAAAATGTCACATCAGCATTTAGATTGAAAACAAATAAAAAATAATAATTTTTCAAATTTTAAAGATATGGAAAAAAATGGTAATAACATTTTATTCCCTGAATGATTTTTTGGGCTTAGATTTGGTTTAGGCGGTCAAACTTATTATTATTATTATTAGTAGAGGCCGTTAGAAATACCAAAAAATAAAAAATTGAATTGCAAAACCTTTTGCATCAAACCTTTTTTTTTTTTTTTTTTGTATCAAACCTATTAAATCAACCAAATATATAATGGAAATATCATTTCACTTACTATATATCTTTTATACATATAGTTGGAAGCATCACAACTTCATATATTTGTATATACAAACATGATTATATGTAAGTGAGATGCCAAGTAACATTTTCATTTTCTTCTTCTTGCTTGACATAATTTTTTAAAACTTAAGAATGGAAAGCTTTAGAAATATCAAAAAAGTATTAATTGAATTGCAAAACTTTTAGTGTCAAACTTATTTGGGTAATGCCAAGTAACATTTTCATTTTCTTATTCTTGCTTGACATAACTTTTTAAAGTTTAAGAATGAAAAATGACACTCATGCATACTTCAGTGACGAAAATATTATTTTATTCAATTATTTTATTTGACTTTACAGTTCAACCAATGATCCACTAGTTGAACTAATCATCAAATTACTTAACTTTTAAGATTTATTTAACGACTAGTCAAGGTTTACTATACTTTTATAATCTTTCACCAGCAACAGTTATTGCAGAATTATATTTTAATGTGATCTAAAATGTGTGAAGCACATGAGACTATTTTTTTGCTTTGGATAGGACCAAGTAGGGCTTGGCAAATAACAGTCACATTTTCAAAAACCTTCAAAGTTCATGCTGGTTAAATTTTGAAATGGTCAAAGCACTAAAAGTCTACAAAATAAACGGCCAAGAATAAGTGACAAAAATTCAAAAGTCCAATAGGGTTTGACCATTTGGTTTGCTGTGTTCTTAATTTGACTGAACTTGAACCCCAAGCTAAGGTTAGTGCACCGCACCCTGATTCCTGAAAGTACGTCACGGCGGACGTCAAGTGATCTCTCCCTGTCTCCATCGACTCGTCAACGATGACGTAGGTAGGATATATACATTTTTTAGCACGTTATTAATGTCTTAAAAAAAGTAATTTTTTTAATATTAAAATATAGAACTTCAGAAAATTAATTAATCATAGTCAAAACTCTTTTTTTTTTTTTTTTTTTTACAAACATAAAAAATTAAACTGACTCATTTTAAAATAAATAATAAAATTTTAGATACTCTAAAATTAGAGTATTAAGCTTGAACCTCAGTAAAAAAGAATAACATTTGTTTTTGACCAACTAAGTACAAATGTACATGTGAGAAGAGGATAGTTGAAAAAGAAATTGGAGTTCAATTTCGCACACACAAAAAATTAATTTGTATTTTGGTTTGATAAAAAAAAAAAGCATAATCATCATAAGCGGAAACCATAAATTGAAATTTTAATATATATGCGCGTATTATCCTTTTAAGATAATATATAAAGTCCAATTAGATTTCAAATTGGATTTTAATTGTAGTCTAATTTTATACCATGTGTCTTATCCTATCTATATATATTTTTAATTTCTAGGTGAGTTAATGTTGTGTAGAAAACGAAGAGTCTAATATAAATAAACCATAAAAAAAAAAAAAACCCTATAAAAAAGAGTAAACTTATATGTATATCCTAAAAATAAAATAAAAAAATAAAGAGGAAAAAAAGAATAAAAAAATCATGTATATATCAATGACTTAAATAATGTATAATTTGAATCCATATATGTGTAAGAGCAAGGCTTAAGTATAGTACTTAGGTGCTGTTTTTTAGGTTCCCTTTTTAAAATTCTGCAATGTTGATTTTTTCTTATGGGATAGAAGTGTATTTTTTATTTAAATAGTCATATGGTTAAATTTTAGAAGAGGAATCTAAAGAACAGCACTTAAGGTACTATACCTAAGTTTTGTTCTATGTGTAATTGTGTTGTTTTTAATTATGCCGTGCATATGCACAAACTATACCCTAATTAATAAAAAAAATAAATACAAATTCACGTGTAATTCTCTTGAAATAATTAAAAAAAAAAATAACGTTAACAACACAACTATTTATAAAATTTTTACCGCAATTTTCCGTCAATTTTTTTTTTTCTTCTACAACTCACAAAACAATACAACTTTTACCACAAATTTTATTTTCTAATTAAACCTGGGCTCAACTTTTTAACACGTGGGTAATGGTAATGGTAATGGGTCACCTTCTAGTTTCAAACTTCTAAAAAGGTCTGAAGTACTAAAATAATTGGTTTTATTTTCATTTTTTGCGTACAAGTCCCGTGGCGCGCACACCGGTCCTATAAATAGAGAAAGCGTGGAATCTCTAAATTGTAAAAGCTAAGTTGTAGTAAAAGCTCTACGGAATCTTTATGAACCCAGCACGAATTCGTTGCTCAAAAATGGCGGAGGAAATCAGAAACACCGAGATGGGATCCGCTGCCGCCGCCACCGCCACCGCCACTGCCACCGCAAAATCAAGCTCTCTGTGGCCCTCTGTTCTCCGTTGGATCCCCACCTCCACCGATCACATCATTGCCGCCGAGAAGCGTCTTCTCTCTCTCGTAAAGTATTAATCAGTACTCTCATACTATGAATATTAAATTTCCCCCCCAATTTTGAAACTATAAACCCTAATTTCCATTGCCTGAAAAAATTGGTTGTAAAACTCTGATATTTATAAATTGGTGTTCATTGTTGGAAATTCTGATATTTTAGTTCCTTTTTACATGTTCTTAATAATTTTAGTTTAGGGTTTGATAATGGTAATTATTGGTGGTGTTTTGTCTGATTTTGAAATGGTGGGTGAATTTGCTTGAATTTTTAGGACTCCATATGTTCAGGAAAAGGTTGATATAGGTTCTGGCCCACCTGGCTCGAAAATCAGGTGGTTTCGTTCTAAAAGCAATGAATCGAGGTTTATCAACACAGTTACATTTGATGCCAAGGAGGGTTCACCCACTCTTGTAATGGTTCATGGTTATGGTGCTTCTCAAGGTTTCTTCTTCAGGAATTTCGATGCTCTTGCCAAACGTTTTCGGGTCATTGCTATTGATCAGCTTGGGTGAGGTTTTTCTTATCTTGAATCTACATTGTTGTTATGGGCCTATGGCTTAAATTTTTATGTTTTCGAATCGCATTTTAGGTAATTGCAAGAAATTTTGAGTAGAGTGGCTTGCTCTTAGGAAACTTTTCTGACATAAATAATTGTGCATATGGTAACAAAGAGTTTCTCTCACTCATGGAATGAGAAAGATGTATCGTCCTGTAGAGGGTCCATTTTATGGTTAAGATGCTATTTCTTCCAGCTAACAGTTTACATGGTGTCACGCAATTAATGATATGCCACTAGAATCTAGATACACATTTATTTGTAATATTTAATCCAAACCATGAGATGGTTCCGTTTTAAAATCATAGAAGCATTTTTAGGGGGGCTCTTGGAGCATAGCTATTTAAACATATGTGGTATTTTAGATGCCATAACCTTAGTTTGGATGTTTGTTTAATGCATATACTTTGCAGTCATAAATCACAGAGACCATAATGAGCAATAATCCTGCATAGGCAGAATGCTTTTAATAGTGTTGAGATCAAATGCTATGCTCTTCATTATGTTGTTTGATTGTTGGACAATTGCATGTGCATCAATTCGCTGTTGCTGTTGGAGTTCAACATGGTTTTGTAATCCTAGTTTGAAATATGATAGCATTCTGGATTTATTAAGTGGGAAGTTATGATAATCAATCAGAATAGCAGTGTTGCTAGAGAGACAGACAATGTGAGTGTCTATATGTTTTTTTTTTTATGTAAGTAAATGAATTAATCTAAATGAAGAAGGTGGTGCAACCTTAGAACATGGTAGGTGCAAGAAAGAGAAGAAAATTTTGTGCTTTGGCAATGTATTATTTAGTACCTTTGGTGCAAAATAAAAATTATATCACCCTTTTTGGATTTTTTGAAAAAATGTTTTGTACATCTGATGTTGAGTGCTGCACAGATTTTTCTTGTTAAGGCCTTTGGTCCTCAAAGTGCTTTCTAGATTCTGCTTTAAAAACATTTATTGTATATTTTGCTTCTTATTCTACATATTATTAACTTACCTTAATTCCCCTTTTAATCCCTTTTTTTGGGGAAGATTTTGGGGGGGGGGGGGGGGGGGGGGGTGAGATAGGGGATCTGTCTTTGATGAGAGACATGTTTCTGTACCTTGTTGCTTAGCTTAACTGTATTTGTACATATTCCTATTTTGTTTGCAGATGGGGTGGATCAAGCAGGCCCGACTTTACATGTAAAAGCACTGAAGGTAGTTTTACATTGAGACTGCTTTATTTCACTTTGAATGGACTAATGGAGACGTATTTTTTTTAATAAGTAAAAATCTTTCTTATGGAGAAAAAGGTTTTTTCGTTCAATATATTGAATGCTTAAGTCTTTGTGTACTGCTTATTTATAAAGATTAGATAAGATACTACAGCAGTGAAGTGATACAATATATATATATATATATATGGATTATGTTAAACTTGCAATTGGTAATGCAGAAACTGAGACATGGTTCATTGACTCCTTTGAGGAATGGCGGAAAGCCAAAAACCTCAGCAACTTTATACTACTTGGGCATTCATTTGGAGGCTATGTTGCAGCTAAATATGCTCTTAAGGTGATAAACATCCCACATCAATGTTTGAATTCTAGGAGTAATATTATTACCAGTTCCGTTTATGATGTCAATTTTTTGTTTCATGTATAGCATCCAGAGCATGTTCAACACCTGATTCTAGTTGGACCTGCTGGTTTTTCATCAGATTCTGATCCTAAGTACGAGACACTCACCCGGTTCAGAGCAACATGGAAAGGAGCAATTCTGAACCATTTGTGGGAGTCTAATTTTACTCCTATGAAAGTTGTTAGGTAAATATTTTATGTGCTTTTTTTATTGAATATGTTCTTTGAGACCATACTATAAACAAGAGCCTTGTCCATTCTTATATTTGAATGGTTTTTGGTACGTTTATACTTTGTGCATGATGTGGTCTTAACACTCCGAGCTGTCCATTGGCTTTGCCTTTCTGAGGACTATCTGTGGATTGCGGCATTAATCTTGTCTATATGCTCGAAAACTTGCAATGATACGAGTCTAGTATATACTATGATTTAGAGGATTTTTATTCATGCTTAACAAAGAATTGTTGCAAAAATCCCTTTAAAATAGGGTTAAGGTTAGGTTTTAGCAGTAGTTCATTCTTATCAATCCCTTGATGTTAGCATAATTTCCCTCATTACCATTAATATTTCTCTTTTGACAAGTACCTTTAATATCGCTTAATGGTGTAATGAATGGATTCCAAGCGTACAATCTTGGTTACTGAGGTGTCATTTTTCCCACTGAAATTTTTAAATCGTGTATATTATCACCATTCTAAACAAATGAATTCTACTACGTAGTTTATTCTATGAACTTCATTACTGATCTTGAATTATAAATATGAATTTCAATCTATTTCATTATAATGGGTTGAATTAATTGAATCGTGAGTTGCTTTGAAAATGAGAGTTAATCCCTTTGCCCGTCATTCAGAAAGCTTCTCTCTCATTTGTACCAAATATTAGATTGTACAATTTTCCCTAGTATTTTGTATTTTCTTTAATTTCATATATATTTTATTTTTTGCAGAGGTTTAGGCCCTTGGGGTCCAAATATTGTTCGCAGGTACACAAGTGCTAGATTTGGTACATATGCAACTGGCGACACACTAACTGAAGATGAATCCAGATTGCTGACAGGTAGTATAAGATATATATGTTGGCTTAATAGTATATAAAACAGTATCACTAGTTTGCTAATGGTTGCCTTTTCAATTGAAGATTATGTGTACCACACTTTAGCGGCCAAAGGTAGTGGAGAACTGTGCTTAAAATACATATTTTCCTTTGGCGCATTTACTCGGATGCCCCTCCAAAACAGGTCTGGTTATCCTAATTATTTTAAAGTTCTTAAATTTGTCACAGAATTAACTCGTGCTTTAAAAAAAAAAAAAATTATTTATATCAAATTTCTTACTTTTATTGTGTGCTTTGAATTAGTGTTGTAGATTTTCCTGTTTTAATTTTAACTCAGTTTATAATATTTGGTGGAGTTGGACAATGTTAAAGCTCATAAATCTGACTCCAGTCTTTGAGGCTTAAATTTGTGAAACCACAATCTGTTGCTACTCTTTCTATTGTAATGCATTACTTTTATAAGTAATAAAATTCATTCAAGACCCATTTTATTTATATATATATATATATATATATATATATAATGATGTAGCCTTAGCAAACAAGTAGTATACAACAGAGTTTTTTTGTACGGTTGAGAATATGTACGGTTTCTATGCCAAAAGTGAACATACATACTCTGTTGTATACTTATTGTTGTATTCTCAGCCTTCAAAGTTATTGCACGTGGTGTTAAGAAGATAAAAAAGTGAACGTTGCAACCAATACCTTTGAAGGCTGGGAATAAAAGTTAAAAAGAAGATAAAAAAGGTGAATGGTGCAATATGGATCTCAATCCATCCAAATCAAGAAGGATTTTGTCCTGCTCTGCCACCAAGAATGGGTGAAAGTTTTTCACATCTGCTAGGCATGAAGCATCAAATGTGCAGTCTTTTCCTTCTTTTCATTCATGTTGGTCATTTGAAGTTGAACTTGTCAAGACGCGATTCAAAATTCTGTCTAAATAAACTGTGGATGTATTTTTATTAAAGAAATTCATGAAACACACATTCACACTTACATATGCGGAAAGTAATGTTCTATTCTTTCTTATCTTGTTTGCAGTGCCTCAGAGTGGAAAGTGCCAACTACTTTCATTTATGGCTTCCAAGATTGGATGAATTATGAAGGGGCAATGGAAGCTCGCAAGCAGATGAAGGTCCCTTGTGAAATCATTCGGGTTCCGCAGGTTTCTCTCTCTTCACCATTACTTGTCTATCTTGTTGCCTTCGCGTGTGAGCGCATTCACTCACTTGCTCATTTGTGTGTATATTTTTAAAAACATTTATCTGAATCTTGAGAGAATTTTATTTTTGTTTAAATGCAGGCTGGACACTTTGTGTTCATAGACAACCCAAACGGTTTCCATTCAGCTGTTTTGCATGCTTGCCGCAAATTTCTCTCACCTGATCCTGATTCTGATTTTGATTCATTGCCTGAAGGTTTGACATCAGCCTAGAGGAAAGATAGTTGTAATGTTATTCCGTTGTATAAATATAAATTCTTCTTATAGTTACATATAGAACGTTCATATTTCATTGCTGAAAATCTTTTGATTCTTTTAAAGTGTATCCGATTAAAATCTTGTGGACATATCTGCCGATGGGTAGTGTATGTGTTTTGTACAGTAAAAGTAAAGAAAAACGATGAGGCAGTTGTACTTCATCGTTAACACTCCCTTTAAGTGCACGTTTGGATGACGCTGAGAACTACAGTTTTCAGCATTTGTAGTCGATTCTGTATACTGTTCATGAGACCTGTATGTACTTTTTTCAGCAAAAAAAACTTTAAAACTAGATTCCATAGCATTATTCACACATTTAAAAATTATTTTGCTACAGTGTTTTCAGCTTACAGTAATAAACGGTATTCAAATAGATCCTAAGTATCAAAACCAAAGTACAATTCTTAGGTGGTGTGAACCTGATTTCTTTATTAAATTTAATTATGCAGTTGCTTTAACAAATGGTGTTATTTATAAAGAAAATGCTAAAATCACTATTAATTTTATTACAAAAAGGTTATAAATTAATGTGTGATAATAAATGTAATTGGTGTCATTCTAACAACAGTAAACAAATGTCTTAATAACAAATAACCATCACCCATGTCCATACCCACCACATACCCATAAATTCATTCATTTTTCTTGTAAGACTATATAAATTTAAATGAAGGTTTTTATTGAATATTAATTACTTTAAAAGCTCAAATTTAAATTTTCTTTTTAAAATATTGAATGTGAACTTTAAATATTTTTATTGTTTATATACATATATGTCTATATTCTTATTTTATGAGATAGATTTTTTCTGCATTAAAAATTCCAAATTTATGAAAAATTGAACTTTAGAGATTTAAATTTTTATTAGTGGAGGCCATTTTTTGGAAAGACAATGCACAAAAATCAAGGGCTCGTTTGATAATGTTGTTCTAGTAAGTTTGTTTGTATTTTTTAGAAATACATGTAAATGAAAAAGTGTGTAGAAATATGTGTAATGTTGTTTAAAAACTGAAAACTGTTGTTTAAGTGCATATATCAAAGGCCCCCTAATTCCTAAAAACATTAGGATAAATTACTAACAATTATTTTGGAGGGCCCATGTCCATTGTCCAAAGTCCTCCATCTACTTCCGTTAGTACTAATTGCACATGGAAGTTAGGGAACTTATTGTAACATAATTAATGTTATGTTTAAGCAGTGGAAACTAATTAATTGCCTTGTATCATGAATCATGTACAAAATGAGGAACACAGCTGGAGTTTGATGGGTCAAATTAGGCACAATACTATTTCTTGTTACGGCAGTGAATAATAAATACTAAACAATAAATGATGATGTCCACTCGGAGATTAGATTTTGATGACGTCAGTATAAAATTATAAGTTTGGTAAATTAGAAAGTTAACCTCATCATTTACATTATATTTCAATTTAGACTTTAGGTCAAGGGCTTTTTTGCCTTGTAGCCTTTTTACACCGCACCCTTTGGAATCTCACATCGAAAGAAAACCCCCCACTTTCTATCTTATAAGCTGTGAAGCAAAGGGAGTAGTGTACCACCAAACATCTCTGTGATCACAAGAGGCTTGGTGGTACACTACTCCCTTTACTTCACTGCTTATAAGGCAGAAAGTGGGGGGGACAACCCGTCCTCCCAGCCATGGTGTCCTAGAAGCAAGGAGAGTAAGAAGAGCATAGAGCTCCCCAGACTCCCCAAATGAGATTTACTGACCAGAACCAACCCGAACTACCGCCCGGTGATCAAGACCTAGCCTTTCAAACCCACGCTCTACAAATGATATTGTTTGGACCTTTTTTACGTGCGAACCCGATATCATATTGGGTCGTTACAAATTGAGTCCTTATAATAACATTTTTAGTGTTATTTCAATTTAGTCTTTACCGTTATTCTTGGATGGGAAAAGCTGATGTGTCAAATGGAACAATAAAAGAAAAAATCTATACCACATCAATTGCTAACTATACCATCGCGTCAATTAAAAAAAAAAACTAAATTAAAATCTACACAAGTTAGATAAGTTTGGGAGGAACTAATAGGTTCTAAAATCCATCTCTTCTCCCTCATCTCCAATAGAATCCTTGAAGTTGCAGATCAAAGTGGTTGTCATGGCCTCCGAGGTTGTGGTTGTCAGTATGGTTCCTCTTTTTCACTTTCAAATGTTTTATTTCTAAGTTATACATTTCAAATGTTTCACTTTCGTTGCTGTTGTGTTGCGGCGTTTTTTTCCCACGACATTTCTCAATCACTGTTGATTTATCATGTTTAAGCTTTAATGCTTTTAAATAATGCAATCTATGTGAATCTTGCTTGGAATTGTCTGACTGAAACTCTTACCTTCCCATCTTCATTTAGTGGGAATATAAAAGAATCTCATTTTCCATTTGCGCGCCTTCCTACGCATCTTTTGCTGTGCCTTGGCAAAACATTCATCAACATTCATTTGCATCACTACCAGCATAATATCTGCTATCCAACCAAATAGTCATAATCAATCGAGTAATTTTTCCTATCGATTTATTGTTCACTGTTGAAACATTGTAGCTTTACCTTAATACACTGTTCATATCCCATAAACAGTGCAAGAGGTGTTGGTAAAAAAAAAAGGCAAAAATTTTGGACGCCAAACGCTAGCCACTATCCAAACGGAACTTAACTATGACTGTAACTGTAGATTGGCTGGAACTTCTAGGCGCTTTGATTCTTCTTATTAGTTTCTCAAATTTATCTCACGTGTGTAGATTTTTTTTTTTACTATGTGGCTGTATAGTTGCATTTGATGTGGCATAGAAAATAATTTTGTATTATTCCGTTTGACACATCAGCTTTTTTCATCCAAGAGATAATAAAAAGGATTAAATTGACACAACACTAAAAATATTAGAGACCAATTTAACACAATTAAAAAGTTAAGGAATAAATAAAAATTCAGTGTAAAGGATAGGGACTAAATTTGTAATTTACACTTATAAGTTTATTAAATTATTCAAATAAGTAATATGGCTATTAAATAAATCATGTAGCTGAAAGTATTTGTGTATAATTCTGTATTTGAATGTTTTTTGCCTGTTAAGTTAATTTTGTAAACATGTTAGTTGTGTGACTACTTTTAGATCTTAATTCTCTATGAAAAAAAAAAAATCATGATATATTAATTTTTTAGTAGAATTCTTGTTTCAGAGACACAAGTTCCAAAAGTGGTCACATAACTAATATGTTTGTAAAATTAGCTTAAAAGGCAAAAAAAGAAAGAAAAAAAAACCATTTTTTTATTAGGATTTGAATTTTTTTTAATTTTTTAATTTTTTTTAATACAAATAGAAATTCTACTCTACTCTAATTTAAATATATATGTGTGTGAAGCAAGGGCAGAGCCAGAAATTTTTGTTTGGGAGGGATGGGGCATATATTTATCAAGACAACTTCCACACACATATATACACATACACAGACACTTTTTTTATTATATATACACATATATAAAGTATAAACACACTTTTTTGTTTGATAAGCTATATATATGCACACACCCAACCAAACAAAAAAAAAAATAGTATTTTCAATCAAAATTATGTTTGATGGCGATCTTTCATAAAATAAAATTCATTTTTACAATTTTCATAGTGAAATTTTTAAAAAGTTTCATTATCAATACAAATTATCAAATTGTAAAAAAAAATCTTTCAATTGAACTAATGAAATTTTCAAAAATATGAATGATCCAAAACTTGGAGGAATAAATTAAGCTCCAGACAAATTTGAAACAATTTTGCTTTAACTCATCATGTGGCAACTAAAGAGAAATTTCATGTGTAGTTTTAGTGTCAAGATTTTTTTTAATGAGTCAGTAACTTGTTAATTGCCACATAATGGGTTGAAAAAGATAGATTCAAACATGTTTGGTGCCAAACTTTATTAAATATTTAACAAATATAAGAACATATTTTACAATAAAAAAAAAACTAGAATTGTAAAAAATAAAGTTATATCTCTATAACTATTAGACCAATTATTTTTTTAAGAGCATCATTGAATTAATTCAAATATTTGGAGGGGCCAACTTTAATTTTTGTATATTAAATTTCGAAAACATTAAAATAATTATATATATATAATTTAAAATTTGGGGGGGGGGGGGTCATGGCCTCCCACCCTATAATATAGCTCTGCCCTTGGTGTGAAGCTCTCTCTGGGAAACTTGAACCTTGTCCTTTACTCTCCACACCCCATAAGTATTTATACTTGTGGAATGACTATCGCACAAAAGAGATGCGGTAATTTGAAAAAGTTTATGAATAAAAATGTTTGTATTTTATTAAGTCACTTAAAAAATCCCATAAAACAACAATACGTTGAATTGAGTCTAAAACCTTCAAATTCATGTCATGTCACATACTAGCAAGCCCACCACATGCTTACCTTCGTGGATGAAATGATACATTATTAACAAGTAAATCCTCTATGCATTCCATTTTCATAGAATTTACGGAATTAGACAAGAATTAGTACTTGTTAATGAAAACCACCAAATTTCAACATCTGCATTTATTTAAGTTTCTCACTAAAAACTATGAAGTTCTTTTTTTTTTTTTTTTGGAGAATTAAAAACTATGAAGTTGGATGTGTAACAATTGGGGACCAAATCTGTGCCTACATCTTTAATACTATTTTAAAGTTCCGTCTTATACTAACATCATTCCTTTCTTTCTTGTCATGGACCGTGGCTACAGTGGGAGCAAGCATTCAATTCGTCACATCAGCATTATACACGTCGGCAGCTGCTTTGTATGTCACACACCACATACTATCACATCTTCAAATTAATTGATTAGGACATCATAGACAACTATCATATTTGGTCACAACGGATGAAAGAATTAAATTGCAAAGTCGTTAAAAAATTAAAAATACAAAAAATTTCATAGAAGAGAAACCCGATTCACTCCATTTGCACCCTATCATTTAGTAGAATTAAATACAGCAAACTTTCGGTGGGTAATTTCCATTTTTGTGTTTCCACAGATCCACCAGGATGGTTATAAAGGTAGAGCTTTTTGGATGAAACTTAGCTATAGACTATAGTTTTCTTTATAGAAAAAAGAAAGAAAGAAAAGATAATGTCATTAAATTTCAAAGTTTTTAACAAATATTATTGTTCACATTGAATAAATTTTGTTGTAAGAAGTTAATAAGATAAAAAGCTTTCAAATCAATCCATGTATAATAAAAGAAAATGTAGAATTTACACAGTTTTGACTAAAATTAAGGCACATAAGTTTATATATAATTTTTTACATTTACAAGTTTTTTACAATAATTGAGTAAATTTACGTTGAAACTATTTATTTTGTATTTAGTTGTTTATTATTTCTTTAAGTATCTCAGAATTAAATTAGAAAGTTGATGATATTTGTATGTAAAAAAAAGTGAAACAATTTAAAAAATTAAGAAAAATTAATATTTTAATAAAATACAATGTAAAATAAATAATTTGATATGAGGTGTTTTATAAATTATAAAAGGGTTGTGTTAGCCGGTCCCCAACTTTTGACTTTTTTTGGTACAATTTTTTGTCCTTTTTTACAACTTTATGTTATATTTTTTAGTATAGAGCTAACTTTATAGAGAAAAAATATATTAAAATAATCAAAGAGGCTAGTTTTATTTCATTTTCTTTTATTTATTTAATTTTTTTATTAAATAGGTCTCCCTTTTGTACTATCTTAATAAATAAATATATATATATATATATATACACGTGTTTGTTAACATTTGCCATTATAAAAAATAGAAATATATGAAAACTTTTGCACATGATAAGATACAATACTTTAAAACCTGAACTAAAGGTTTTTTTTTTCTTTTTTTCTTTTTTTGTTCATAAAAAAATTAAGTATTTTTTTAAAATTATTCTATAATTAGTTAATTACAATTAGAGAGAGAAGGGGAATTTGAAACGTTTTCGGAAAAAGACACAAGCTATTTCACTCGATTAGAAAGGTCTCGACAAAAGTACCTAAACTTTTACAAGTTTAACAGCGAGGTAAAAAGTAGATAGGGAAAGGCAGTCATAACATCAATGAAAACTGAAAGACACTCGTCTACCAGTTGAATACTGTTGCTTTGTGCCTGCCATTGCCATGACTCTATTAATTGTGGGTTTGCAGTCTCTCTCAACTCACAAGAACAAGAAGTCAAAAAAAAAACTCACAAGAACAAAATTGCGCCATTAAAACACACTGTTCAACTAGGTAGGGTACACTGCAACTGACACGTATAACATTACATTCGCATCACTCTCCCTCTGTGTGCTCTTTTCAGAATTTAAAAATGTAGGTCCCAATCCAATGCTATACATTACAGTGAGGACCCATAACTTTTTTCATAACAATGTGGGACCCAAATCCATTGCCACAGTATTATTACATCACAACAACTCTACGAGTGAAAAAAAAAAATTGCCTAAGCCTTAATAGGGTAAAAAAGTCAGTCAGGGACCACGTGCTAGTCAACAGACTAGTAAATCCGACGTGGCAACCCCCCCGAAAGAATCTTAAAGAGATTTTGTTTTGTTTTTTTCTTTTCTTGGACTCCGACACTTTCACGATTCCTGACAAACTTCGTTCCCCTTTTACCGATAAGAAACGCTTGGGGTCTTTTCCCAGGTCACATTAACGGCTACTTTCACCTCCCTTCTGATTCCGCCACGTGTCTTAGTTCCTTTTTTGGCGGGAGTAAGACTTTTCAGAACAATAAACATAGAATTCTATTTTAACCAGTTGTGACTTGTGACCATGGACCCCGCCGACGCTTCCTAAACGGCGCCGTGGGGACACAAAAAAAAAAAAAAAAGTACATACATAAAATAGTTAGAGAAAATGAGTGAAAAAAAAACCCAATCAGAGATTAATAAGGAATTAAAATTACATGGTTACAAAACATAAATCATGAAACAATTTCAAATAATGGTGGTTTAGAAAAATTGGACACAAATTAAGATTCTCCAACTGGTGAAGGAACTGTGGTGGGATCAGCTGAGGAAGGAATTTCCGGTCCTACCCTACAGCCTTCAAGCATGAATACAATGTCAGCCATGGATGGCCTATCAAGTGGATCAGGTGCTGTGCAAAGCAATGCTACTTTCACACCCAACAAGAATTCTTCCCATTCTGATGACTCTGGGTCTAGCTCAAGCAAGCCTGGCTCAAGTAGTTCTGAGATCTGGCCTCTTTGCAATTGCCTTTTCACCCATTTCACAATGTCTTCATCTTGTGTGAACATAACTGGCTTCCTTCCTGTGAGTATTTCCAACAATATGATCCCAAAACTGTAAACGTCTGCCTCTCTTGTTGCTTGTCCTGTTAATGCTGCTTCTGGTGATACATAGCCTAAGGAACCAATTGGGGTGGATGATGTGGATGCCTCGGCTGGTGTTGCTATGGTTAGTTTGTCTAACCCGAATTCGGATAAATGGGCTTCAAAATCAGCATCAAAGAGGACATTTAGTGGCTTGATATCGCCGTGAACCATTGAGACTGAGTGCAAGAATGCTAGCCCGCGAGCAATGCCAAGTGCAATGAGGTGACGCATTGGCCAATTGAGCACATGGCCTTCTTGGTGAGAAGCCTCTTGGAGGAGAGTGGCAAGGTTTCCATTAGGCATGTAGTCGTAAACAAGAAGCCTTACATCGGGTGCTCCTGCATAGTAGCCTCGAAGAACTGTTAGGTTTCGATGCTTTACTTTGCCTAATGATTCTGCTTCTTTACGAAATGTGCCTTCATCGATTGAACCATCAGGAAGGCGACGAACTGCTAGCACCATTCCATCTTGGAATGTTGCTTTGAATATAAGCCCATATCTTCCCCGGCTAAGGACATTTTCCTCATCAAATTGTCTTGTTGCTTCCAATGTCTCTGCAACTGTAATCTTGTTATTGAACATCACCAATTTTGGTCCTCCATTTTCACCACTTCCACGACTTCCTCGACTTCCCCTTTCGCCTCCTGATCCTGCAGACACTGGGCTTCGCTTCTTCTCCCCAGCTGCTCCTTCTCTAAGCTTCTTGCGCCAACGTAAGAGGCTGTAGATATAGCCACAACAACATAATGTCAAGAGGAATGCTCCAGCTATAGCCACACCAATAAACAGAATTAGCCTCTTCCTCTTTCTCCTCCTTACATTTGCACACTCTCTACCCAAGGGCTTTCCACATAGTTTCCTATTCATTGCAAACACAGTAGGATCATTGAACTGAGAACTCAACATTTTCGGAATTTCACCTTCAAGATCATTACTAGACAAATTCAAGTATTTCAAACCAGAAATACGTGAAAGACTTGAAGGAATGGCTCCGCTCAATCTGTTTGAGGAAAGATTCAAAATTGATAGGTTTGATAGCTTCGACAACGAATCTGGTATGTGGCCTGAAATGTTATTTGAATCCAATAACAGAGAAGTCAGAGACGAGCACTTGGAGAGCTCATATGGGATTTCACCTGTAAAATTATTTTGACCCAAGTCAAGCCCCTTTAAACGAGATAACTGAGAAATAGCACTTGGTATTTGTCCCTCCAAACGATTAGAGCGAAGCTCAAGTACTTGAAGATCAGAACAATTACCAAGCTCTGCAGGAATTATACCCAAAAGTCGATTGTGTGATGCGGAGAGAACAAGTAATGATTGAAGAAATCCATAGGTTGTTGGAATCTCACCAGTGAAAGCATTGGAACTGAGGTTCAAATATTGTAGACTAACCAAGCTGCTAAAACCTTCAGGAAAATTCCCAGACAACTGGTTATCTTCAAGAGCAACAACTTGCAAACTCGGTAACCCAAAAAGCTCAACCGGCAACTCACCAGAAAGGTTTTGCTTACTCAAATCAAGAACTGCTAGCTTCATCAAACTCCCAACACTCGCAGGAACTCTTCCTGAAATCTCACAATGACTCAAATTCAGAACCTGCAAGTTTTTTAAGCCCCCAATATTCAACAATACTTCACGACCACCGGATAACCTGTTATTACTAAGATTCAAAGAACTCAAATTACTGAGTTTCATTATCTCTTCCGGTACATTCCCAGTGAGATTATTATCACCCAAATTCAACATTTCAAGCTCGAACAAAGTTCCAAGTTCCCTTGGAATCGAACCAGACAACATATTACTTCCCAAAGATAACACCTTTAAGCTCCTTAGACCACCCAAAAACCCAGGAACCGAACCCGAAAACTTGTTCCCTTCAAGATCAAGTACCCGTAAAGTACTACATTTGACAATCTCACTAGGAATCACACCAGTAAGTGAATTATTCGAAACTCTAAGCTCCTGTAACCTCAAAAGCCCTCCAACCTCAAAAGGTAACGTACCGGAAAAGAAGTTTCCAGAAAGATCTAGAACCTTCAACGTGGTCACATTAGTCAACCACGTCGGAAACACACCACGTACGTGATTTTCTTTAACGTCAAAGACCTCCAAAACACTGAAACATGTTCCATTGTTTGGCGGCTTAACCATGCTCGTGAGCGCATTAAACCCAAGCTGAACCGTTCTAAGTGAAAACGAGTAGTTATTATTACAAAGCAGAGTTGTGGGGACCGAACCTGAGAGTTCATTGTGTGATAATGATAGCACTTGAAGCTTTGGTATCGCTCCGATAGTCGCTGGGATTAGACCCTTAAGCGCGTTGTCTTCGGCGCTCAGATGAATCAATGAGGAACAGTTTGTAACAGCCGAAGGTAGAGTACCGTACAACTGGTTCGAGTCGAGGCTGAGATACTCAAGCTGTTGAAGCTCTCCGAGACTTGCTGGTACTTGACCAGAGAAAGAATTGTACGAGAAATTGATGAGTCGGAGCTGAGATTTCACGGTGAAGTTTGTGGGTATTTCGCCAGAGAAAGAGTTGGAGGATAAATCGAGGAACCTGAGGCTAAACGACATGTCGTTGGAGAGTTTACCGGAGAGGAGGTTGTGAGCGAGGCTGAGGATTTGAAGGTTTGTGAGGTTGGAAACAATGGAAGGTGGGAGAGTCCCGGAGAGTGAGTTGTAGTGAAGGTAAACGACACGTAGGAGAGCGCATTGGGACAGAGAGGAAGGTATAGAACCGTTGAGGTGGTTGGAGTGGAGGCTGAGTTTTCGAAGCTCACGTAGGTTAGCGAGTTGGTCAGTGAGTCGACCCCCGAGTTGGAGACGAGGTAAACGAAGCTCGCGGACTCGGTTGTTGAAACAAACAATGCCACGCCAGTCACAAGGTGCAGACGGCGTGGAAGAATCCCAGCCGTCTAAAACGCCAAGTGGGTCGTGGAGATTGGCCTTAAAGGACATCAATGCTTGGATCTCTGACAAAGTTTCGGCACTGTGTTGTGCAAAGGTTGAGATCGCCGTGAAGTGAAAAAGGAAGAAGAAGAAGAAGAAAGTAGCCGTTGCTGCCATTATAGTGGTGAGGAGCTGATGAAACTGTTTGTGGGGTTTGGGTTATTTTTTTGAGAAAGAGAGTGTGTGTTTGAGACTTAAGATGGATTATGGGTGTACTTGGGAGCGTGTGAAATAGCTAATGCTAGCAGAGATGGACTGGAAAGAGTGATTGACAGAAACAACGCCATATGCAGAGAGATCCACTAGTATAGTAGTAGTAGTAGTGGTAGTTGTATATGTGACTTATATGTGCCATGATGCTATAAGTGCATATGTTTTTTTGTGTTTTCTCTTTTCTATTTCTACTTTTTAGTCTCTTGGGCTCTCCTACCCTCTTCCCCAAAAGGTTCAACAGTGGTGGGGGTGGGTCTCTTTCTGCGCTATTTAAATTTGGTCATTGGGGGAGAGAATCATTAACTCTTGTGAACTACTATCACGAGGGATTGGCCATCTCATCTGGTCCAATGCAATGTGACCTGAGGGATGTGAATTGTCTAATAATTTTAAAGTGTTTGATGCTTAAAATGGTTTCTTAAACTATTCTGGTCATAATGGTACTTTGAATAAACAATAGTGCTCATGGATTTCATCAAATTTTATAAATATAAGCTGTTGCAAATGGTCCAATACAAATTTACTTTGTGTAATTAAGTGTGTATAATATTGAAAGATAGATCATAAGCCTTTTTATTAACGCAAAAAATGGTATGGCTTTATCAAAAGGAGTTATATTACTAATTATTTACGAATCAATCCAATTCTGTTAATATCCGTTAAGTTTCTCTAATGAAAGGATGATGTGTACAAACTAAAAATCATAATGCCATTTAATAATAATGAAAAGAATAAGTGGTTTTGGTTAATTTAATACGGTTATGTTAACGGATGCTCTTAAGGCATTTGTTAATGGGTCATTTTATAAAAGTTTTAATACTACTTTTATAATAAAAATAAAAAATTTGTAAAAAAAAAGTTAATTGTTTTTTTTTCTTTTCTTATAAAAAATTTCTTAAAATATTTCTTAAACCAATACTCTTAGGCTTTCTGTAAACTTCTCCCAAGATAAAATAGTTGTGCCCAAATTCATTGATTTAAGCTATTGGGTTAAATGATGTCATATATATTACCCAAAAATGCTAAGACTACAACAAAACTAATAACTTTTGCTACAATTTCACCATTTACAACTTGCCATCTGAACAAGTTGTGTGTTTTTTCGTAGTCCTAGTATTACTATATATTATCTCCCCAACAATATTAGTAATAATCACTTTAAATTTCTATTTCAAAACAAATCTCCAATTTTTCTATTTATAAATATAATATGTAAATATAAATTTATTGACCAGTTGCTTAGTAAAGGTTTCACCAATAACCATAATTAGCCAGAGTGGAATATCTTTTGTAATACCAACAACTGTATTTATTAGTGCATATAAAAGGAGTCTTCAAGGATGGATGAAACTACCACTGGAGCTACCTTTAAAAAACAAGGAATTGGGTGCCTTTAATTGAGGTTTCAAAGACTTTCACTGTAGTAGCTTTGGCTTCAGTTAATAAGAAACACCCTTGATCATTTGAGGCAGTTCAGATGTGAGTCATGTTGTCTTTAAAATTCTGATTTAAAATAATAAAAAAAACCATTTCCGTTGCCGGGACTTGAACCCGGGTCTTTCGGGTGAGAGCCGAATATCCTGACCAACTAGACTACAACGGATTTGCGATTACTTCGGTATAATATAAAAATATAATGATAATTAAAATCTACAGTGACAGGGACAGGGATAGTGAACTCTGCAGAGAGAGCGTCACTACTCTCGTAGAAAGAAACAAAATAACAAAAGCAAAAGAAACTCTAATAATAACTTTGAAGGCAGCAGGCAGTCTGGCGCTTCAATTTCAATGGAAGCCTTAGCCTCGAGACCCCTGGGCCTCAGCATTGGGCTCTGTAGCACTCCAAGACTTTTATTACTCCCACTCCCACCGCCTTACTCTTCAAAATCCCACAACAAGCTCAGCCTCACAACTACCTGCTCCGCCAGCAAATGGGCCGACCGCCTCATCGCCGACTTCCAATTCCTCGCCGAACCTTCATCCTCCTCATCCGACCATTCTTCCTCCACCGCCACTCTTCTTCCTCCGCTGGCTCCTCCCGAGCGCCACGTGTCCATCCCCATCGACTTCTACCGTGTCCTCGGCGCCGAAACGCATTTCCTCGGCGATGGCATTAGGCGCGCTTACGAAGCTAGGGTTTCCAAGCCTCCACAGTACGGTTTCACCGACGACGCCTTGATTAGCCGCCGCCAAATCCTCCAAGCCGCTTTCGAAACCCTCACGAACCCTTCTTCACGAAGAGACTACAATCAAGGCCTCGGTGAAGATCATCTCGACACCATTCTCACCCAAGTCCCCTGGGACAAGGTAGTAATTTTACCAATTGCCAATTCTCTCATGCCCTGTTTGGTTGCTTATACAAAAATTTAATGCTTTTTTTTTTTTCTAGGTTCCTGGTGCTTTGTGCGTGTTGCAAGAGGCGGGAGAGACTGAGCTGGTTATTCAAATTGGAGAGAGTTTGCTTAGAGAGAGGCTGCCCAAATCGTTCAAGCAAGATGTTGTGCTGGTGTTGGCACTTGCTTATGTCGACATGTCGAGGGACGCAATGGCATTGTCACCCCCGGATTTTATTCGGGGTTGTGAGGTGCTCGGAAGGGCTTTGAAGCTCTTGCAGGTTTAATTTACATTCATTTTTGTTTGAATGTAAATTATGTGCCTCTAGGGGTTTGTTAATTGATTGATTGATTGAATATGCAGTATTGTTTTATATTAGATTTGTTTCATTTATACATGCCGTTCTGAGTTTCAAACCGGACATAATTCACACCTATATAGTGGTTTTGGCAATGCATTACATGCTGATCAATAATAAGGAGATTTGCTTATAGAATTTTTTTGGATAGAAAGCCGTGTAATAGCATGCCATTTAGGTTGCCAATCAAAGAGATTACAAATGCTGCATTAATTGTGCCTGAAATACATACTAGGAGATTACCTAATACACAGTTCTGGTGGGTGGGGTTGTGTATTTCTCAAAGGGCTGCCTTAATGAGGTTTCACGTTATAAAAATAAAATAAAATAAAGTAAAAGGGAGAGTGACAAGAATGGAAAATATCAGGTGTCAGTGTGATGAATTCTGAATTTCAATCTTTAGTAGCTTGCTAAGAATCTTTTTTTTGTAGAAAAGTGATATATTTATCTTGGTCTTATAGGAAGAAGGGGCTAGTAGTCTTTCACCAGATTTAGAAGCACAGATTGACGAGACATTGGAAGAAATTACCCCACGTTGTGTTCTGGAACTTCTAGCCCTACCCCTAGGTGATGAATACCGGTCAAGAAGGGAAGAGGGCCTCCTTGGTGTGCGTAACATTTTGTGGGCTGTTGGGGGAGGAGGAGCTGCTGTTATCGCTGGAGGGTTCACACGTGAGGATTTCCTGAATGAAGCATTCTTGCGTATGACAACAGCTGAGCAGGTATTATCATCAATTAACTTTTCAATTCTTTCCCGTGAAAGTTTTTGTTTTAAACTCAATTTTATTAATATCTATTTTGATTTTTTTTTTCCTCGAAAGGTCGATTTATATGTAGCTACACCACCTACCGTGCCAGCAGAATGTTTTGAAGTTTATGGAGTGGCACTTGCACTTGTTGCACAAGCCTTTGTTGGTAAAAAACCTCATCTGATAAAAGACGCTGATAGCCTGTTCCAAAAACTTCAGCAAACTCAAGTAACAGCTCTTGATAATGCTGTCCTTGCTGATACTCCCAGGGGAAACCTTGAGGTAGACTTTGCATTGGAGAGGGGCCTTTGTTCACTACTTGTAGGGGAGCTTGATGAGTGTCGCTCATGGTTGGGCTTAGATAGTGATAATTCACCTTTCAGAAATCCATCTGTTGTAGAATTTATCTTGGAGAACTCAAAGGATGATTATGACAAGGATCTTCCTGGGCTTTGTAAACTGTTGGAGACATGGTTGATGGAGGTGGTTTTTCCCAGATTTAGAGATACTAAAAATATATGGTTCAAGCTTGGGGATTACTATGATGATCCTAAAGTCCTAAGGTATTTAGAACGGCTGGAGGGAGTTGGTGGTTCACCCTTAGCTGCAGCAGCAGCCATAGTGAGGATTGGTGCTGAGGCTACCGCAGTTCTTGATCATGTAAAGGCTAGTGCAATACAGGCGTTGCAGAAGGTGTTTCCTCTTAGTCACAGGGATCAGAGGGCAGGGCATCAAGAAGATGGTGACATGAATTACTCTGTTCCCAGTGTGGAAAGTGAAGAGCCTCTTGGAGAATCTGAACGAGGTGATTCTGCCAATTTAGCTGAGATTTCTGGAAGCAATGGCTCTGTTGAAATCCATGAAGAAGAATTGATTATTGACAAAATTAAAGATTCAAGTGTGAAGATCATGTGTGCTGGTGTGGTCATTGGACTAATGACTTTGGTTGGCTTGAGGTATTTACCAGCTAAGCATGGTTCGTCTGTTTTACGTAAAGAAGTTGGTGCTGCAGCGGCATCTGATGTCATCAGTGTAGGTATGACACAATGATACATATACTCAGCTACATGAATTCTTTAGGCCATTTGACTCGATCTAAAGCAACATCTCTACAAATAAATGTCATTTCACTTCTTGACTACCATTTCCTTCAATTTATGAGACCTGATCAAATTAGACATTCCTTAGAAATTATTTTTCTTTTGAGATGTGTATTAGATTAACTTCAAAATTCCTTGACTGCAATTGGTTTGCATGTTTAGATTTGATATGTAACACTTGATGTAATGAATATTCGACTTCACAAGATGCATATAAATGTTGAATCAGGCATTTTGATCACATCATGCCTTGAATTTCAGGCCTAGATGATGAAAAAGCTGGCGAGGAATTACCCAAAATGGATGCAAGGATTGCAGAGGATCTAGTTCGCAAATGGCAGAATATTAAATCTCAAGCCTTTGGACCAGATCATTACATAGAAAGACTGCCAGAGGTAAGTTTGTCACCCGGAGTCTCTGGTAATTAGTAGGGATCATTTCCATGAGCTAGCCACCAGATGTGGATGCCCATAGGGATTTCTTCTTTTCTTTTCCTTATTATAATGCTGTGTGTGTGTGAAAGGATTACAGAAAGATATTACTCATTGTTCATGTTAGACGTGATTAAAGTTAATTCTGGGCAAAATTCTGCACCAAAAGTTTGAATTTTACTTGAGCATACTGAAACCCCTTTGCTTACTTTCTGTCACACACACACAAACAAAGATGACTTTTTTCTTTGTTACAGCTTTACTTGTCTATGCCAGTGTTAAGCCACTTTTCAATATAGTACATTCTTGACCTGTTCTGTCTTTTGTTTTGGGCAATTTTTGTTGTTTGAATGCCAACATTGTACTACAGTGCAGTATATTGAGTTTATATTGCATCAACGTAGGCAGTAAATTGTTTAAGCTATGCGTAAACTGGAGTTTGTCAGTAGATTGTTTGTGACAGCCAATGAAGGTCTTTTTTGATGTATTTTATCTTTAGAATATCTAGTTAGTTACCAAATATTGGTTTATATCTTTCTGAACATTTCACTGATATTGAGGATTGCCAGGTTTTGGACGGAGAGATGTTGAAGATATGGACAGATCGTGCATCTGAAATTGCCCAGCTTGGTTGGTTCTATGACTATAATCTGTTGAACCTCACTATTGACAGCATCACCGTCTCACTAGATGGGCGGCGTGCTGTGGTGGAAGCAACCCTTGAAGAATCAGCCCATCTAACTGTTGTGGACCATCCAGAGCAGAATGCCTTCAACAGCAGAATCTACACAACGAGATACGAAATGTCTAGTTCCAGGTCAGGATGGAAAATTACTGAAGGAGCTGTCCTCGAATCATAATTAGTGTATATAGTATTATTTTTCTTTTTGGTGATCACATTGGTGGCAATTTTGTTGCTGGTTAAGTTCTTATTTAACTTCGCATCTTTGAAGGTTTTGTGCCGCATGTAGGGTTGGGTTGTTAAAGTTTAAGTATTGCATTTGTTGTTACTATGATTTTGTTGAGCCACATCAGAGTAGCATTTCAGTTTAATTGGTCCATTTAGATCACTGCGGTCTATTTCAATTGTAAAATCTATTAGTAAATAATTAAATGAGTTAATTAAATTATTTTTCCCAAATCAATTAGCACATAAATTCATCTAAGTTTTTTTTAAAAAAAAAAAAAATTAATATTAATCAAACAATTAAATTTTTTAAATAATGCATTTTATGAATGTTTTCATTTAATTATTAATAGTAAAAAGAAACATTTAAACGATATCATTTACTAACTAAAAAATTCACAAAGTGACATGATTGGTTAATTTCACATCAACAACATAATAAATAAATGTGTAATTCTTTTTTAGTGATACTATAGTTATCACAAATTTTGCTGTATGTCTTATAAATCTATAAACAACTTCGGTCAATTAGGCCATTTAGTCCAGTTCAGTCTGTTCGGTTCAATCCGTTCAATCTAGTTTGGTTAATTTTTGTCCGATTTGGTCAATTTTGGACTAGTTGGGCTTTAAATTGATTCTTTTTGTAAGTTGTCTTTTTTTAGTTTTGAGCCTCAAAAATTCATTTTTGTTTCTTAATTTTTTGGTTGAAATGTATGAAATTTTATTCTATTTAGGCCAAATTCTTTAGTTTTGAGCTAAAAAATATAAACAAAATAGGCATTAGAAATTAGAAATATAGGTCCTAAAAAAGTAATAAAATGATAAATATTTAAATGATTACCTTATATAATAATTTTGCAATAATATAAACATTATACTTATATTGTGTGTGTGTGTGTGTGTGTGTGTTCCAAAAAAAGGCCAACTTGCCTTTTAAAGATAAGTATATCGTCTTTTCATTACATGCAAGCTGAAACACACTCACTTTGTAGGAGAAAGTATACATTGTATTGGGCCCACCTGTTATGTGAGAGATGATATATATACCTGAATATGGGTATAGTTTTTCACCTTGTAGGACCCACAATGTGAGTGTGATGCTCTATGTTGAAGGTTGAAAGTAAAACACCATATACTGCCTCTGCTCTTTGGGTTTGCCTCCTAGCTAGTGTTGCTAAGGGATATGAACACTCTTAGAAACAATATCAACACGATGTAAAATGAGTTTGGTTGTACAAAATTCTTTAACTAACGGATATGGATTGTTTTTAGGCTTATAATAACCAATGATGATAGTGGCAGAACTACCAGTCAACTGCAAAAACAAGTAAGTTCGTTAAAAGCAAATGCAGCCAAGAAGTTTGAAAAGATATGCATTCATAAACGAAACAAAGAATAACGTTTAAATGCAATCAGACTCCCTTACAAGCCTTTCAATTAGTATTCTTTCGAAATAGAAGAAACATTACTTTTAGAATTGGAGATAAAACTGAACACCCTATAAGCTCATTTGAACCAGTGAACAGCAAAGCGGGACCAAATATCAACAAATGTACCTCCCTAATTCCAAAAAACTTATGATACAGAAGACAAACTAGACAAACTGTGTTTCCACTTAAACGCTCTCTGGTTTACTGGTTGAGGTATGACACTGAGTCCAAATATCTCCTTGGGGGCTTGTCCTGGTTCCACAAACCCCATCAAATTTGCAATAAGGGAAGCACTCTCCTTTATAAGGTTCATGTCTTTTGTGTCCTTCCATAAGAGGTATGTCAATTGTAGGCACCTTTGCTTTGTGTTCAACTTAATACCCCACTTCTGGTAAAGGAGTACTCGTTCCTTTTTCGAGAACTTCTTCTGCATTTTCCTGCACAACATTACCCTCTCTTGTTTGAGAGCCTTTGCACTGTCCCCCCACCAAAAACAATGATATTAGAGATTGCTTGTTGGAACTAAAAAGGAAATCGTTTAAGGATTACTTGTGCAGGTTTATATATGCATCAGTATCTACACCTCATACTTTCTAACAAATGAGACATATCCAATACCTATGGATGAATATGCAAGTATAAGTTTCTTGCATGACTCAGTAAATGTAATGAGTTTCCTTATTAATATCATGCTAAGAATACTATAAGAGAGATTTCATACGAATATGATCAATTGCAAAACAATACAAGTTTACATTGCTTTTATACATTTTTAGAAACATTTCTTCAAAAGAATCACAAGGGTCTCTATTTTCATCACCTTTTTTTTTTTAATTTTGAGCTCGTGGTATCAAAATTTTAAATTTTATAATACTATCTTAATAATCTACATTTGGGGGTGCATATGTATGTTTGTGCTTGCGAGATTGTGTCTAATATGGATCCCCAGACAGAAGAGAAATTCTATACCTTAAAGCTGGATCACTCTCTTTAGTTCTGCTAGTTCCATGTGAAAATGTGTCCTTGAGAAAGGACAACCTTCTGTACTCTACTTCCATGTATACAGAGTCTGAAGGTTCACCTTTAAAGAGAAGGAAGAAATAGGTTCTGTGGATCAGTGGTACATTGCATGCATCCCAAAGTTCAATTATGACTCTCCGCTTCCTCTCAAACTCGATGGACCAATCAAAGCCAGGCTGCAAAGCATCCAGGCCAGCATCTTTTACATTGTCTCTGGATTCATAGGTCATGGCTCTGGCCCTTTGTACCTACCACACATAAAAATGACATAATAAAGGACACATTTTGACCCCAAAAAAAAAAAAAATAGTCTTTCTAAAAAAAAGGACAGGCGAGGGAGGGAGATTCAAACTAAATTCTCTCTCTGGGAAGAACCAAGCAGTACCACTTGGCTACAGGGCACATAATAAAGATTATGAAGGAAGTCAAACTGCCTAAAATTTCCAAAAGAAATATCCATTATCTAGTTTGTATAACTGATCTCTGAAACCAACACCATACAGTTGTTCTAGTGTTTGTATATTTTTTTTGAGAAACTTCTAGTGTTTGTATCTATAAACAAATCAAGCTGGTTTGTTCTCAATATAATTTCCTCCAACAACAAAGTCTAGGTGTAAAAACCCATAAGGCATTACTTCTAAAATCAACGCTCCAAAAAGAAATGGTGAACGGTCATATCTAAGAGTAGGAGTAATCAAGCCTATGAGAGCACTAAGAGAAATCCCCACAAGGCACTGGACAGCTTCATTTTGAGCAAAAAGAAAGGCCCCATAGAGCGGGAGCACATAATAAGAAATCGATTTACAAACTACAAACCCCCAAAGGAAGCAAAAGAAAACTAGACAGACCGCTTATTAGAGTCATTGTTATAGGGCAACATGATGACAGCACTATTGGCCTTATACAAACAAATTTTTCATAAAAACATGCGTCCATAATTGTTTTATGTATCATAGCACCAGGATATAAATGAGATTACTTGTGTTATTGCCAAAATGTAAAAATCAATCTCCCTGCAGTCTTGTAAATAACATACAGGAATTATTAAAACTTGAGCACAATAGTAAATGCTGAAATGGATATCATAACCGATAATTTCTTTATTATATGTTTACTAGTTGTTGACTAAAATGATGAGGTTCAAGTGACGTCTAAAGGATGATATGAGGTACTCCAAATAAATGATAAAAGACAAATTTTTTAGGTATAGTATTGTGTCTAAGTTTTACCCCACAATATAATAATTATTGTCTACCTACAAGAGATGACTTGCATGAGAACCAAAAGAATTGAGAGAGAGAGAGAGAGAGATTTTGCTTTCTCACCATTTCATCATATTGTTTCTTGGACTGACGTCTGGCTGCTTCACTCGTTTCTGTAGCAAAACTGAGAATGCTTCTAGTATCCTCTGAATCAGACTTGTCACTGTATTGAGATTCAGTCCAATCACTCTTAAAAGAACTTTGGGAACTTTTTCTAGACAATTTTCCAACATTGGAACTAAACTTTGATGCAGCAATCTTTTGTTGATCGTCTTCTGGTCTTTCATGGAATACCTTTGGAAGCAAAACAGGTAGTGAGTTCTCATTCCGTTCTGCCTTCTCGAAGTTATAAGATGGCATGGGTGAGAGACTTGGCTTGCAACTTCTGCTTCTAGTTAATTTCAAGCTTCCAGATTTAGTCATAAATGCTTCAGATGAACTTGGAGATAGCTCTGAAGGACAGAAACTGATAAGACAGCTGATGGCCTTTTGCATGCTCTGAATTTTTTCCTTCAGATCATCGTAAGTGCAATCTACATTGGCATTTTTACTCAACTCTTTAGCTTCCTTTTCTAAGGATGATAATGCGCGTTCATTCATAACCTTCTTATATTGCTTATATGGAGACAATATTTCATCTTCATTCATAGCCTTCTTAGGTCCCTTCTGTGGGGATGTTATAGCGTCTTCACTCATAGCCTCCTTAGTTCCCTTCTGTGGGGATGTTATAGCATCTTCACTCATAGCCTCCTTTACTCCCTTCTGTGGAGATGTTACAGCGTCTTCTTTCATTACCTCTTGCAAGGGTAATTGTCCAGCTATTTCTTTAGGACCATGTAAGGAAGGAGTGGCTTCTATTTTTTCATCCATTTGTGATTCCTCCACTTCAATGCATCTCACTTCTTTGCAGCTATCTTCAGATTCTGCGTCAGCCCTTTGAGCAATCTCCTCCCAAACCTTATATGGATTAGGGCCAACAAACTTAGGAGTACTATCCAGCAGGAAGTTGTCTTCAGGAATCTTTTGGTAATTCTGGCTAGAATTAAGCGTGTTAGGCTCGTCAAAATCTCTAGGCATATTGCTAGTTCTGGGACTTAAATTGAGATGAGGAGGATTGACTAGAATCAATGATTCTAATACAGAATAATCATGAATTCTTAGAATTCTATCTTCTCCATCTGATTGCTGTCTATTCTCGACCTGAGACTGAGCAAGATCTAGTTGCTGTTTCAATTCGTTAACCTCTTGATCCATCTGCATAAAAAGGCAATGTGAGCCACACTTGAACATGTGAGCAAAATTTGTGTAAGAGGAAAATAATATTATTTTATATAGACTATGTTCCAACTTAAACAGCTAACACAACCCTCCTTTTCAAATTCCAAGCACCAAACGCCATACTACAACAACTTTGGCAAACTCAACTAGTTTTCAGTTCTAAATCAAGTAAAATTTCAACCATGCTAAAAATATATACATTTCACTGAAGAAGTTTTTAAAATCAAGATGCATCTGAATAAAGGAGCTTCTTAATGGGTCTTTCGCCTCATCCAAGATATGGGGCAGGAAGTGAACAAATTACAAGGTGATTGATATCAATTCCTATGTTTAATCTCCTAGTGGTGAAGAATTCTTGTCCTGCATAATAACCTAGCTCTTCCAAATATTACAAACACATTTCCTTTCATGGATGTTCCATAATATCTGTTTTTTGTTAGGATAAGTTTCAAAAAGAATTTATGTGCAAATGGATGTCCAGTATTTGTCCCTTGTCATCAAATTTGATGTACCTTCTTAATTCTTTGATATAATTGTTAGGATTATATTTGGAATATTAATTTTTGATTAGTAGGTGAATAGCAATTAATCTTCCTTAAAATATATGTCTTTTCTAAGTAGACAAGTTTACTTGATCTTACAAGAATAAAGTAATTGCTCTGAACCCCCCAAAAAAAAAAAGTTAAAGCAGACTGTAACTGTTACTGATTTTTCAAACAATCTTTTTATGTTTTCTCTAAGTTGTCTCGGAAAGAGCCAAGGGGGCCCAAACTATGTATACATGACCAAAGAAATAAAAAATATTTCAAAAAAAGAAAAGAAAAAGAAATTACAGAGTGAAAAAGCTCAAGGTAACAGAAAATGTTATTGTTTAACCTTTGTTTTGTCTGCTTGCCAAATAGCAAGGTTATTTGTAGAAGGTGAGTGGTAGACATTCATCTCATACCTTTTCAATCAGAAGATCTTTCTCCTTCAGTAAGGCAGCAAAATCATATGTGATGGAACCTGATACTAAGCTCTTCAACTCATTCTCCAGCCTAGCCAATTCTCTCTGCAATTGCTTTACCATAGCCTTATCTGACATCATCACATTGACCTGTGCATTAGTAGTCACCTCCTTCGCACAACTCGCGAACAAGAGGGTGTTTCTTGATTGCTCAACGTGACTGCGTGCAGGACTCATGGTGCAAATAATGGCTGTTCTGGCATTGCCTCCCAGGGAGTTCTGCAGAATTCGTGTCAGCTTAGAGTCTCTGTAAGGAACATGCCCATTTCTTCCCTTGCTGCACCAGTCATAGCAGTAGATCAACAACGAACAAATAATTAAGCTATGTTCACAATAAAGAAGGCAACAAGTTCAAATGAACTGGGGGGAAAAATAAGAAATTTGAATCTTCCAGTCCCAAGCCCCCAAACAAGAGAGAAGATATTAAATAGGCAGCAGACATAAAATCCAGAAAAATCTAAAGGAATAAATACTGATATGGAAACATTCATAGTCCCTCCAATTAATTGAACAGAATCACATCTATCTTCAAGATCCTATATAACATGACCTGGTCTTTTGCTCAAAGTTGAAGCAGGATCAAACACAAATATTACATTAGAATTGTGAGGAAAAGAAACAAACAAAGCTACAGTCTGCACAACATAACAGGGGAATGAAAGCTAACTTGGCCAGGATAGCAATTAAGACATTACTATATGTTGCATATAAAAGACTTACATGCTCTAGCCCCAGCTCAGTGACCTCAAAAATTTTTAACAATATGTTTTCTTCAAAAAGTAACTAGTCCTGGCCAATAAGGCAAAAGGAAAAGAAAAAAACATTGATCTGTATACAGAATTTCAGGAATACTGCTTGATAGACTCAATCACAAACATAAGGTGCGAGTCAAAATCTTAGAGCAGTGACTAGAGTCTGCAAACATGATTTCCATAAGGGTGTCCTGTAAAGAAAGCTCAGTTTGGCAAGCTGGTAATAAACATGGATCAACCATGAACACAGGGGAGGTAAGACTAATTGACTTCTAGCTTCCTTCAGGACTTTACCCCTTCCCTAGGTTGCTTGTATTACATGATGCAAAATGATACACCTTCCCTCCATGTACACTCGGTAGCGTTCATCAAGGATGGAATTCACTAGCAAAAGTTATGTACTGTACTGGCTTGAAAGCATCATATCAATCTCTTTCATTCTTTTCAAGGCAAGCAGACAATCAAGTTGGACTTAAATCTGAAGGTCATCTAAGAATACCCAATTACCAAAGCAATACAGTCATATTCAATGTCATGCAATTATCCTCACTTTGCATATTCTAGCTACCATTTGACAGACAAATTGAAAATTTAACTGCTGAATAAGAAAGATAAGCAGACCTTAATTTGCGGATTACAGTTCCAAGGGTTAGTAAACTGCGATTTATGTGGGAACCTTCTTTCAATCTTGTACCAACTGATAATGTCTGAGAAGCGCGCTCACTACCAGCAAGATCAACAAAATTCTGTACAAGGAAGCCAACTTAAGTAATTTATCATTTGAAGCACAACCATTCCAACTGAACCTTGGGAATAAACCTATTATTTGTCACTCATGGATAATAACTATTTCATACCACTTGAGCTGCAAGAGTGCTTGAATTTTCCATTCCTCTATATTCACGAGCAGTACTTTCAATTGTCTGTGGAATAGATATAGAATCCAGAAATTTATAATAAAAGTAAAACGTGTCTTATATAATAAATCATTTGTAATTTAATGTGCATACCAGTCGCATAATTTGATGAGATCTGGAGCTAGTCTCATTTAGAGAAGTCTCTCCTATCTTCCTTTCAGCTGCAAGCATGCATTGCACAGATACCAATATAATATCCATATAGTGAAACAACCGTAACATGAATATGAAATCATTTTGTGCAATAATCTAATACAAGTTCCCTTACCTTCGCAGATGGAAAGGAGCTCCTTCAGATGGCTCCAATCCTTCAAAGTGACCTCTGTAAGTCTCTCAACAACAGTTCCTTTCTGTTAAAAGTGACATAGAATTATGAAAGATGATTCACGTAAAACTACCTTTAAAGAACAATGGTACAAAAAGAGGGGGTAAAAAAAAACACTATTTACCTCTGGATCATCTAGAAGTCTAAGTGGACCACTGTCTGAGCTGAGGAGGTCTCTAACGGCTTCATTATAGATCTCCATAGCAGAGAACTTTAACAAATATTGTCTTTCTTTATGCTAAAAGACGATAAAACAAGTCAAACTTATGCTAATTTGTCAAGGAATATGGATAAGTTGTATGCATGTGATGCTAAAATTTTATACATACCATATCAATGTAGTTGTACATATCTGCTACTGCACATTCTGTAATTCCGGTCATGGTGTACGTCTTTCCACTGCTGGTTTGCCCATATGCGAAAATGCTTGCTGTACATATACATCATCATCAATAGTCCGCAAATGTATTAGAATATCAGGAAGAAGATGAGGTCAAGAAAAATACTCACAGTTAATACCACCGACTGCTGAAAGAGCAACAGCTCTGGCTCCTTCTTCATACACCTGCTTTGTAGGGGTGTCAGCCCCAAATACTCTATCTGTTTCCAATGCATTGGTTGCCAAAGGTAAAATAAAAATGAAAAATAAAGTAAGTTCTTGCAAGAAATTCTATCTGAAATAAAAACTAAATGTTCCTAGAAAAGCCTAAATTTTCTTGGGGTTCATATCATACCACTACCATATACATGGTTTCAATTTCAGTATTTCACGATTGAGCTCAAACACCTCTAAGCTATTGAATTGGCTGGCATTTAAAAAACACAGGAGATGGTAGAAAAATTTTGACATACATTACACATACCATTTCATTGAGGCACCTTCAATATGACATTTACAAACACAAGAGATGATTGACTTCAACAAACTATAACCAAGACAACAGATTTTCCTACATAAGCCTAACAACCTTATACGTGTTAGTTTTTAAAAACAAAACATCATTGATGTAACATTTATCATATTCATTGTCATGTCAGTTTATAAGTCATCTTTTATTATGATCAAAGAAACATATGCATACCAAATGTATAGGCCGTAGGAAACATGGCGCGGTCGGGCAGGGTATGCTTGAATATGATGCTGGTATTATTGATGCATTCCCAATCAGAAACATCGTTCCTCGATATCTCCTTTTCATTCAAAGGTCTCACTCTAATCGAAACAAATATTTTCTCCTCTTGTGGGCTTGAGCCAATCCCACCCTCCATGTCCCCTTGCATTGTTAGCTCCTCACTACTCATTCTCTCTCAATTTATTCAAAACTCTTAACTCCCAAAGTTGATATCTCCAAACATCAGAAAAAAGAAGGCACTGTAGATAGAAACAGAGAGAGATGAGAGACAGAGAGAGAGAGAGAGATGAGCCAAAAATGTTGGGACAAAAAAAAAAAAAAAAATACCGAGGAAAATGAAAAGCTGTAAAATGAGTCACGTTGTGTGTGTAGCGGAATTTGGCTTTAAGAAGACACAGATGGAAATTAGAAAGGGTTGGTTCTTACGTTCCTTAGTCTTTGACACAAGGATCAGTGCTGACCTTTGAAATATAACTGCCACCACTTTTAATTAACGGAAATTAATGATTTATAATCACCATCCATCCATTTTTTTGTGTGAATATATATATATATTTTTTCTAGTAAATATGGTTCACTTATTTTTCTTTTTTTAGTAAATTGTAGTTCATATGTTGGTAATTTCGAAACAAATTGTGAATGATGTTATTGACGTTTTAAACAATGCAACATTCTTTTTAACTTTTACTCAAAAAAATATAAATAATTCCCATGATATATATATATATATATATATATATAACTTTCCTCCCAAAAAAAAGTAATATTATATATATGAATTTTCAAAAAATTAAATTTTTACCATAAAATATTCTTTTCTTCTTAAGATAATGAGAAAATGAAAAAAATTCAACACAGAGTTATATAATTTAGTAACATTGTGTATCATTTCTCTCATTTTTCTAACTATCAATTTAAGATAAAATCAAATCAAAACTCCGGTATGTAAGTTATCAACGTTTTTGCACTAAAAAAAAAAAAGAACGTTTAGCACATTTTTTCCATACCATTTTACTTTTTTTTTTTTTTTTTTCCCCTATAACCCCCTAACTCCAATATTATTCTAGAACTAGAACTACCTAACTTAAACTCTCTTCTGACGAACAAAAACGGTTTTTAATTTATGACTAGTAGTAGTTGGGTACCATTATCGTTTGACTTCCCTAGTTTAAACAATAAGTTTCTCAAAAAAAAAAAAAAAAAATTTCAACAATAATATTTGAATTCAAATCAACTATTTTCTGCCCCCTTCATTCCCAACCAAAACTATCTTCCCCATTTTCTCTCCCATTTTTTCTATCCTTTCTATTTTCACTCTAAAAAATCAGACCCTTCTCCTCCATTTCTCTCCTATTTTCTCTCTCCTTTTTATATCCTTCCTATTTTCACTCTAACCAATCAGACTCTTAAAGGTTTTTTTTTTTTTTAAACCAGAGGTGACAGCTTATAACAAAACAAGACTCAAAATCAATGTGTATGGTGGGAGCAGTATATAAAAGGAGAACGTTCCTCCATCCAATCAGTAAAACTATTTAGTTTATGGTAATTCTTTTTTCAAGTCTTGATTTCAGTTGTTTGTATGCTATGTGTGTATATATGCATTGTGTGCAACAATCATTACCCTTTAATTTAGAGCCTCAACAGGTAGTGCAAAGCTAGCTTTGTTGTTGTTTTTGTGAATACATTGGAAGACCTCCTTATGCAAGGAAAAAAACAAGAGTTCTAATAGCATCTAAACTCTAGAAGCAAGCCTATGTAGACAAAGGCTTGATATCCAGCCATTACCAAGGGTAGTGGTGGCTCTACATAGAGCTAAGGTGTTCATAATAATACCCTGACTTGTCAACAAAAGAAATTATACCTACAAAAAAAAAAAAAAAAAAAAAAAACATAATTACACTTATTTTGTCAACTTTAAAAAAAATATTGAGCACCTTGACTTAAAAATTCAAGAACTTGGGTTCAACAAAAGTAAAAATAATACTAGGGACACAATAAAATGTCACAATAATTTCACAATATTCTTAGATTAGTATGCTAACTCACACATGGTTCCATCACAATCTTTAATTTAAATTAAATATTTTGGTATGCTAATTTAGGAATATTGTAAAATTGTTGTGTCCCTAGCATAATCACAATAATAATCTTGGCTCACCAAACATAAGTTTAACCCCTTAAACAAAAAATTAAAAACCCATATAACAAAAAGAAAAAGAAAAAGACTCAAATAACAGCAAACATAGCCCAAACAACAACAAAATTAGGTCAAACAACAATAAATGAACAAAATATTTAACAAAAAGTTCATTCAAAAACAAAAAACAAAAACTCCTAATTATTCGAATTCATAACTTGTTCAACCCATTACATAAAAATTATTTTTTTAATTTCATTTTTCCTAATAAATTGTTCCAAGAGAGATAATATGGGTGAGTTATCCTTGGTGGTGTGGTGTTAGTAGCTCTTCTCTCATTGGCTTTGCAGTCACAACAACTTTACTCTCCTCGACAACTCAATTCGCAATCACAATATGTATTCTCTATCTGCGCAAAACTGAGCTCGACCAAAGTCTCATCCCATCTTCATGCAAAGCCACCCTGTGACCTTGTCACAGACTCACAGCACACAGAAAGCACCTGGCTATCCAATCGAATTAAAGCCCCATATAATTATCCTCCCACGTTATTCCCTTTTATTGCTCTAGAGGCATAAATGTTTAGCTTTACATCGCCCTAACTTAACCACAAAGGTCGCCAAATTCTGCTTGCCTTAAGTTGGGAGTGAGGTTTTTATATCAATAAGTCTAAAGAGGAAATAAATTTCACAATTTTTGTAATAATTGTTTTTTTAATACAAAATAAAAATTCTACTATATTCTAATTTAAGTATATATAAAAATGACGTTACATTAATTACAATCGTGAATGTCAAATGTTATGAAAAAAGTGGTAAAATTTGTTATATTTATAACATTTTTGTTTGGATCCCTTTCAAGTAAGTTTTTGACTTTTACCCTTCCTGCAAAAATATATGAAAAAATAAAAGATATTGCAAAGTGAGCTTTTCAATTTTATGCATTTATTAAAAGACAAATTGCATTGAAATCGACAATAGCATTGCCAATTTCAAATAGGTATTTTATATATATATATATATATATACACACACACCTGATTGTTAGATAATAGATTGTACACATGAATTAGCATGTAAACATAATTTAAGTGCAATTAGAATATGAGTAGTGTTATGTCTACAATATTTTCACAACAAATCATATGTGGTAAGTTGTTATTGGTTCTAATTTAAAATTCACAACTTAAATTACTTTTTTACCTACCCATAACAACATACCACTTATGATTTGTTAAGAAAGTGTTGTGAAAATATTGTAGACATAGCATTTTGTAATAATTATTCATTTATTGACTTATTGTTTCAGATTAAAATTATGGAATAAGTTCAAAAACAAAATTGTGTAAGGCAACAACCTTCCATTAGTTCTATTTAATTTTTCATTCACCAAACATTGTAGCTACGAAATTCTCTTAAAAAAAAAAAAAAACCTATTCTCTCCATTAATTAAACCTATGTTGATTACTTTAATACATCAAAATCAACCATTCACACACAATATTATCTTGCATGATAGTTCAATAATCCTATAGTTTTTTTTTTTTTTTTTTGAGAGTGAATAATCATATAGTTCAGAAAGAAAAATAGCATGGAATTTGTATTTTGTATTTAAATTGTGAGTTTTATTCAGACGTGATAATAAAGGTGGAAACAAAAAAAAAAAAAAGTGTATTCATGATATTAGAAATCGACTTGGAGAAGGCGTATGATTGACTGGAATGGAGCTTTGTGAGAAGTATGTTATTGAGATTGGGGTTTCATTCTGATATTGTGGATTTAATCCTTAGCTGCATTTCCTCTACTTCGGCATCCTTACTCTTCAATGGGAGTCAGATTGGGGAGATTTTTCCTTCACACGGCTTGAGGCAAGGAGACCCGATCTCCCCATACATATTTATTCTATGTATGGAATTCTTGAACACCCTTATCAACCTGAAGTGTAAGGAGGGAAGTCGGAAAAAGATTAAAGCTTCTCGTAGTGGACTTGGCTTCTCACATATTTTCTTTGCTAATGACCTCTAAATCTTTGCCAAAACTGATGAGAGCAATATTAAGGCTATAGTTGAAGTGCTAGACGAATTCTGCCAACTCGTAGGTCTAAAAATTAGCAAAGCAAAATAAAAAATTATTTTCTTGCCTAATGTTGCAATGGAGAAAATGAGGGAGATAGTGAATCAGACAGGCATTGGTGAAACTCACAACCTTGAGAAATACCTTAGGTTCCCTATCATTCATAAAGGTAGGAGACGAAATGAATTCCAATTTGTTGTGGAGAGAATTCAAGCCAAATTGGTTGGTTGGAAATCGAAGTGCCTTTCACTGGCGGGAAGGTTGGTACTCATAAAGGCAGCAGTATCCTCAATACTTGGGAGGAAAAAAAGAAGCTCCACCTGGTTGGATGGAACAAGGTTAGCACTCCGATTGACATGGGGGGTCTTGGAATTTTTGAAATGAAAACCAGAAACTTTGCCATCTTGGCTAAGCTCTGTTGGAGAATTGCCTCTAGCCTGGATATGCCTTGGGCTCAAATGCTTACAAACAAGTATCTTACTCCGGCACGCCTAAGGGGTGAAACAAGAAATTAGACCGCCTCTTGCATTTGGAAAGCTTGTAAGGATGGAGGTATTGTTTTTAATAAGGGTCTGAAATGTTCCATTGCTAATGGGGATAAGGTATGTGCATGGGATGACTTTTGGCTCCCATCTGGACCTCTTAGAAATCAAATTGAAAGGCCTTTAGCTAATGGGGAGAATAGGCTATCGGTCAAGAGCTTTTTAGCTAATATGGATAGCATCTCTTTTAATCTTCCTCACAGGATTGTGCAAGAAATCAAAGGCATATCTGTTGCGGCAAACCCGAACCAAGAGGACATCTTAGTTTGGGCTTTCTCTAAGGATGGTTCCTTTTCCCTTAAATCTGCCTACCTCATTGCTAAAGGGTTTAACATCTTGAACCTTGAAACTAGTCATCATCAATGGGTGTGGAAAGCAAGCACTTCACCCAGAATAAAGTTTTTCTTTGGTTGTGTGCTCATCGCAGGGTTCCTATGAAGGAAGTTCTTGGTTCAAGAGGGTTAAATCTTGACCTAACTTTTGAGTTGTGTGGAGGAAGTCCCGAATCCATCCTTCACACTCTCAGAGATTGTAAGGTGGCAAAATCTGTGTGGAAAGACTTGGGAATTGAGGAAGGTAACTTGGAGTTCTTTGGGTCGAATCTGGAAGTTTGGTTGAAAAATAATTGTGGGAAGACTAGCATGTATCCAAGACCCTGTGTGCCTTGGAAAATCCTATTCCCGCAAGCGATGTGAACTTTATGGTTGCATAGGAACAAGGCTATTTTTCAAACTAGGAAAACTGAAGAGGGCACAAGTGCTTGCTGTGTTAAAAAAGGAGTGGAGTTCTATGTCATAGTCCCTAATGGCCCGAACAAACCAAGGAGAATGCAAGTCCAAGTGAGATGGCTTAAACCCCCTAGGGGATGAACAAAGCTTAACACAGATGGGTCAGTGTTTGGGAGCCCGATGAAGGCAAGTGGGGGTGGCATCCTGAGGTGCAACAATGGTGACTAGGTAGCTGGATTCACTCGCAAACTCAGAAACATGCCAAGCACTGTTGCTGAATTGTGGGCATTGAAGGATGGACTTACTGTGGCCAAGCAGCTGGGGATTGAAAATATTTGTATTGAAATGGACATTGAATTTATTGTACACCTTGTTTCAAGTCCCTCAGTAGTCAATCTAATGCTTGAACCTCTTTTAACTGATTGCAGGAACCTGATAAAGACCTTCCCTAATCACACGGTGGCACATGCGTTCAAAGAAGCTAGTGGTTGTGTTGACTGCCTTGCTCGTATGGGAGTAGATCTCAACTATGATTTTGATGTTCATCTTTTGTATAACTCATCGGATGTGGTGGTTGATTTACTGGCCAGAGAGAAAACTAGAATTGCTTATTGTAATAGACTTATTGTTCCTTAATTTTAATCCAAGCGTCGTTTACCAAAAAACAAAGATAATAAAGGTGGAAAGAAATTTGGATTTTTTTTAACGTGTGCTAGATTTGGATTTTGTGTGATTTGTCATTTTATTCATCTCCACGGGTTGGTATTGGATCACATTTGCCATCCTCATCCACCAACGCCAACACCAACACATATACAGGGAATGTGGGCTCCAGCCTCCAGCCTCCCACTATGATTATGTTTGTAAAATTACCCACGATGATGCATGGTACTATTGCATTGAAATAGACTAAATATTTTTTTTTGGATAACTTTGATCTCTAAAGTTTACTAAAAATTTATGTTATGTTCTTAAAATTTGAAAAATATTTTTTTTCCTCTAAATTATTGAAAAGTTTGTATTTTGTCCCTACACTACAAAATATTTGACTTTCTATCCATAAACTCTAATAAAGATCATTTCTCACTATCCTTAAACTATAATAAAGATCATTTTTTATCCCTGAACTATTTATAAACTAAAATAATAAGTTATTCATTTTTTTAAAAAAAAGATTAGATATCAAATGATACCATATCATTTATATCAAAATTCAATAACCAAAAATATTTTAGCAAAATCCTTGAGAATGATAGTGAAATGTTGATGTGCTTATTTTCCATACATATAAATTTTTTTCCTTATGGAGAAAAAAGAAGAAGAAAGACTTTTATTTCTAAAAAGAAAGACTATTTCTTTTGAAAGACTTAAAATTCAAGGAAACTAAACGGTCCAGCTATTATAAGTGACGGTTGAATGATATAAATTTTCATTGTCAAGTCCACAACACGATTCCCATCCAAAAAAACAAAGGGTCCACAACACGACATCCTGTTAAGTGAATTACGACACAAACTGGAAAACAATGGCCCCACCATCCAGCTGGCTAACCAAACATCTCTCTCTTTTTATCTTTTTTCCTAAACCAGCCATTATATATATACATGCCGTACCCGACTCTCCTCACTCCTCACCAATAACCAAACTAAAATTTTAAATTTAAAACCAATCATAATTTAACTAATTCTTGTTTTTGAATGAAAGTGCAGTTTTGGTTGCAAAAACAAAAAACTAAAATTAAAAAAAAAAAACTCATATCATCATCACAGCCATTGAGAAATATAGAGAGAGAAAGAAAGATAACAGAGAGAGAGAGAGACTCACTCTTTTTTGGTTTTTCTGTATCTCTCTCTCTGTCTTTCTTTCCTTTTCTCCTTCGCTTTTGGTCAGCTTTACAGATCCAATGACAGAGAACAAAAAACAAAAACAAATCACTCTCTCTCTCTCTCTCCACTACTAACCCAAAATCATGCTCTCAATCACACATCTAACTAACCCCACCTCATGAATTAGCCTCTAATATATATACTCAAAAATATATATATATTTTTTGAACTCAGATTTTGTGTCTGAAACTGTTGAAAACCTAAAAATGGCGACAAGAGGGAGCAGATCAGAGAAGGTGAAGAGAATTTTCCAACAATTCGATGTGAACCGCGACGGAGGTCTCAACCGAGAGGAAATGGCGGCGCTAGTGGTGGCGGTGAACCCTAGAGTCAAGTTCAGCGACGAGCAAATCAACGCGATTCTCGACGAGGTTTTCCGGACCTACGGCGAGTTCATCGACGGCGAGAACGGTTTAACCTACGAAGGGCTTTTGCGGACCTACGACGACGGTGCCGGTGACGTGGACCGTGACTTCGACGCGCTGGGGTTGGAGCTCAATTTGGATGAAGCCAAAGGCATTTCGGAAGCTTCGTCGTCTTCGATAGCCGATGAGAGAGCACTCGGCCTCGAGAGTCAGAAGAAGCAGAGAATCGCAGCCTGGGCGATCTCGCCGAACCACGGGATCGTATTCGACGACACGTGGAAGATAGTCGAGGACATGGAGATTTTGATAAAGAGGTTGAAATCGAAGCAAGCGAAAGATGGGAAATTGAGAGGTGAGAATTTCGATGCGTATTCAGATGCTGGTTGGTCAAGGGAGCTAGGACCTTCGACTGAGATTTCAGACAAAAGGGTGTTTTGGGAAGAGTCTGGAGCTGACTATGCACTGTTTGTGAAGGAGTTAGGGGTTTTGAGAAGCCGAGCCGATGGGGCGAGGTCTAGAGAGGAAGCTTTTGATGGGCACATGGCAATTGGTAGAGTTTTGTATGAACACCAATTGTTTAAAGAAGCATTGGTGAGTTTCAAAAGGGCTTGTGAATTGCAACCTGTGGATGTGAGGCCACATTTCAGAGCTGGGAATTGTCATTATGTGCTTGGGAATCACAAGGAGGCGAAAGAGGAGTTTTTGTTGGCGTTAGAGGCCGCGGAAAACGGTGGGAATCAATGGGGTTATTTGCTTCCACAGATTTATGTCAATCTCGGCATTGCGCTGGAAGGTGAAGGTATGGTTTTAAGTGCTTGTGAGTACTATAGAGAAGCTGCTATACTTTGTCCTACACATTTTAGAGCTTTGAAATTGTTGGGTAGTGCTTTGTTTGGGGTAGGGGAGTATAGGGCAGCTGTTAAGGCTTTAGAAGAGGCTATATTTATGAAACCGGATTATGCTGATGCACATTGTGATTTGGCATCGGCTTTACATGGTATGGGTGAGGATGAGAGGGCAATTGAGGTTTTTCAGAAGGCTATTGATTTGAAACCCGGTCATGTGGATGCTTTGTACAATTTGGGTGGGCTTTATATGGACTTGGGTAGGTTTCAGAGAGCTTCGGAGATGTATACTAGGGTTTTGGCTGTGTGGCCGAATCATTGGCGGGCACAGCTTAATAAGGCTGTGTCTTTGTTGGGAGCTGGGGAAACTGAGGATGCTAAGAAAGCTTTGAAGGAAGCATTGAAAATGACGAACAGGGTTGAGTTGCATGATGCAATATCACATTTGAAACAGCTGCAGAAAAAGAAGGTGAAGTCAAATAATGGGGGTGCCAATGGGGAAGGATCATTTATCATTGTGGAACCCTTAAAATTTAAGACTGTGGGGGAGAAAACCATGTTGAGACAGGACTTGGCATGTGCTCTTCAAATTAGGGCCTTTCAGAGGATCACTAGGTTGGGTCGTTGTGATTTGGAGGTTCTGAAGAAGGAAATGATTGAAGGTGATGTGCCGGTGTCTTATTCTGGTAGTGGCATTCCGGAGAAATCCATACGTAAACCTATCTTGGAAGAAATTCTCCGCCGTTTACTTAATTTCCTGAAGCCTGAGACTTTCCAAGGAGCTGTCAAAGCCATAAACGAGAGGATACTGTCTGTCTTGGATGAAGCGGGTTCAGGCAGGGTGGATTTGGGCATGTTTTTTGCTGTCCTTGCACCCATTTGTAGTGGCCCTCCTGAGAAACGCAAGCGTGTGGCTTTTGATGCTCTTTTGTGGCGTCCTGTGAATGAAGGCATCTCGCAGATTAAAAGGGTTGATGCTGTCAGATATGTCAAATTATTGAGAGCTATCTTTGTCCCTTCTCAAGGGGTTAGTGAGATGCTGGAAATCCATGGAGAAACAGATGCTTCACTGATGTCTTACACTGAATTTCTTGTCATGTTTGATGATCCTGATTGGGGTTTCGGTATCATGCCCACTCTGTTGAAGCTTGAAACCGGAGATAGGAACCGACATGGCCAACATGTTTGCTCTGTTTGCCGCTACCCAATTATCGGGTCCCGCTTCAAGGAGATGAAATCTCATTTTAGTCTCTGCAATCAATGTTACAGTGAGGGAAAGGTGCCTTCTACGTACAAGCTGGAGGAGTACAGATTCAAAGAGTATGGAAGTGAGGCTGAAGCGATGAAAGATAAGTGCATGTGCTTTAATGTGCAATCGCATAATGGTCCATAGCTAGAAGAATTTAAAAGTTTTTCTGTATTATCTCATCATGTTATTCTAGTTGTTAAGTGTGAGATATATAGTTCATCAATGTGTTCAGCAAGCATCATGCCCTTGTATAATAAAATGTTTCACGTGGTTGCTCTCAATTGTTGTTATCTAATAGCAACTGTAGGATCCCTCTCCCTTCCCCTTTTTTTCTTCTCCCAACATTCGTGGTGTATATTACCTTAATGATTTTTGATTCTTTGTGTAGAATTTATTTTAACTGATGAGTCCATATTTGCATTAGGGGTCAGTGGCATTCTATTTAGAATATTATAAATGAGTTTATATTTTAATTGAGGCATCAAATGGAGACAATTTTCTGTTTTTGGCCTTTAGAGTCCTAAGAATATAATTTTCAGTGATAATGAATTTTTTTCTTTGGTGGACACGTGTCTGAATCCGGACGTGTCCAGTGGAAATTTCCACTGGACACAACCGTGTCCTTTTTCTTTTGCTTGCATTTGACAATAACTTGACATGACTGGAATGACACTGAGATTTCATCTGTAGATGTGTAAGAATCAAATTAGTGCTTAAGAAGACTATAACACTGGACATCATCAATAGTGATGGAAGTTATGAAAGATTTTTTTTTTTCCTTAAAAAATGACAAGAACTTGTGAATCAGCAGTCTGTAGATTGATGATTGTGCTCTGTAATAGAGGTCTTTGGAATGTTAAATCAAGGTTTTAAATCTTGTTCCATTGCAGAATTGTAGTACTATGTTGATACTAGACGGCTAGTTCTGCTTTAGTAAATATAATAACCAAAATTATGGATTCCTTACTGTAATTTGTCTCATATTTTTCCCTTTCAAGCCGATTTTCATAAGTTGTATGCTAATTGCTGGAGTCCATCTAGAATGTTTGTGCACCATGTCTGTAAAGTTCTTACATGATCATCATTCGACCTGTGACCTGACAACTTGGATTCCTTAGACAGGTATTTAGACCATAGTTCCATAGGAACGCTTTTTCCAGTCAGTCAGTCGCACAAGGGGGAGGGGCAAAACTTAGGTATGTGCATTTGCGCGATGAACAAAACTTAGATACAGCCACGTAGCTGAATTTAATTTTCTTTAACAGAGGGAACAACTTTTATGTTGCATTGATCAATGCAGTTATATAATTGAATTTAACTGTATAACTGAGGAAGTAGAGTACAGTAAGGTACAGTTCTAAGAAAATGTACTATGCACACAGGTTAGAGATCATTCTTGGTAAGGAAGTGGTCAATTAATGAGCTCGTGTAGTGTGGTCCTGTTGGAGGGTGATTAGCTAGAGGGTCCTTACCTATATGCTTCTCCATAATTTTCTGATTTAAACTTTGCCATTTGTCAACCTTTTTGAAAGGGTCAATGTAGTAACCGGCACGATCAATAATTCAATACCAAAACGGCATTTTGGTGCACTTATTTTTGTCTTTAACATGCACAATAAGTCTCTGTACTATAACTACACCAAGAATTAGATGTGCCACATGTTGAAACTTCTCAAACGGGTTTAGCTTCCAGTAAATGCTAGACTTGGTCGTGTAGAGGATTTTACAAAATGTTAACATCTTGCTAACTAAAAGGTCAAATACGGCGTTTGTTTGTTTCTAACTTTCTCATCATCTAGAAGAGGATTTAATGGCAATTATGGTCTCTATAAACTGAAAAAGCAACCATAAAGGACAAATGTGAAGCAGTGACTTCGAGTGCAGTTATGGACAAGCAATTGCTTTGTTTTTGAGAGGTATTAAAACGGTGGGGCATTTGGGTAATGAACTGAGTTCTGTTGTACAAGTAAATCCTCGAATTTTCATAGGCTCTCATTGCTTTTTCTTGTTTAGAATCTGCTCTCATTGCTTATTATTTGCCTACAATTAACTGTGTTTTAGTTGCCTTCTTGCAATTTCTGGCATAGTTGACCCTTTCCAACTTCCAATTAGTAACATCTATGGCAACGAAACTATAGTCATGTAAAATGGTTGTAACAAGGAAACCGGCCTGGAAAAAAATATAGTTATATTTGTCTATTCGCATCACTACCCGCCACCTAAATTTGTATTTATATTTTGTTTAATAATTCAATTGTTATAACAGGAGATGAGAGATTTGAATTCTGGATGTCATTAACACACCGAAAAGTGTCAATTAGTTGAGTTATAAGACTCTCGACAGATTTGTATCAAATTAATAAAAATAAAGAAAATAAAAAGAGAGGAAATGAGGTGTTTACATTATCATTCAGAAAAAGTTTATTTATATAAAAAAAAAAAAATTTAAAAAAAAGAGCATACAGAGAGAAGTTGACTGAGCCTTAAGTCAGAGCTTATTTTGTTGGAAAATATCAAAATACTTCATGCTTTAGTATAGCCGGGTGAGAACAACATTGTCGTGATTGAAAAGTTAGAAACATCAAAAGCTACTGATAATGATGCTTGAGTTGAAAAACTGAAAAAGCCTAACTGTCATGGGGCAATTGAATGCAGTATTAAAAGCCTTAATTAGTGCACAATTTAATAGTTGTACCAGTAGGGCAGTTAGTAGGGACCAACTACATCCAAAAAAATAAAAAAAGAAGAAGAAGAAGAAGTAGGGACAAATTAGTTCGGATGTGTCATTCTCTTAAAAATTTGTATCATTTTTATTGAGTAATGTTATCGCTATAAATTATTTTATAATATTTTTATAAAATGTTGATATGGCTAACCTTTTATTGATTTTTATCTAGACTCACTATTAATGTTACTTTTTTATTTACTAATAATCATTCACCACATCAATAATTTGTAAAAAGATTTGTAAAATATTTTATATCTATGACATTATTCGTTTTTATTTGGCTCATTTAGGCTGGTTTGGTGGGGATTAGGGATGACAGGCAATTTGGTTTCGTTTATGGGATTCAATTTTTTATTTTTTCCCCCATATATTAATCATTAAGCCATGTCCACCCTAATAATTTCAAAGTTTCCTTCTTTTATTTTTACTCAGAATGAAGTCTTCATTGAGGCATGTGCTATAATTATGCTATGCTACATTCATATAATGGAAATCATTATTAAAAAACTTTTAGTAGCCAAACCAACAATAAGTTTAGCCATGAGTCTATGACTAATTGGGCTATCACAGATCCACAGTCAAACTATCATCTGCTCTCATTTATCTAAATTTCTCTTTTGGGGCAAAAAGAGAACGGAATGCACAATTAGCCAATTACAGTGGAGGTTTAAAAAAGTCAGGTATAAATATTTAGAGATAAAACCAACAAATCCGTTGTAGTCTAGTTGGTCAGGATAATCGGCTCTCACCCGATAGACCCGGGTTCAAGTCCCGGCAACGGAAATTAGTTATTTTCCTCTTTTCTATGGGTTTTAAAGAGTCATATAAATAAATGTTGGAAATAAATATTGAATCCTGCTGGAGTCTAGTTGGTCAGGATAATCAGCTCTCACCCAACAGAAAGTCTTGACAACAAATATTGTTCTTTTTTCCTCTTTTTTATGGGTTTTAAAGAATGATATATATATATATATATATATATATATATAGAGAGAGAGAGAGAGAGATAAAATAGCAAATCCGTTGTAGTCAAGTTCGTTAGGATAATTGGCTCTCACCCAATAGACCCGGGTTCAAGGCCCACTTTTTCTCTCTTCTTTTTGATTTTTCTCTCCTCATTGTCATCAACTTTGGTCTCTCCTCTTCCCATAGATATATATATATATATATCTCTCTCTCTCTCTCTCTCTCAATGGTTTTTCCCCTTGTAACATAGTTCTTTGGTTAGATTTTTTTTTTCCCTTCATTGATCAATCAATAGCTCCGACTTGCGAAGGAAAACAGATTTGCAACGGTAATTATTTCATTCCTCTCTACCAAAATCCCAATTCTTTACTTTGAATTTCAAGCTTGATTTTCTTTTTTCTCTAAGAAATTTTTGGTTTAATGGATTCCAGGCAGAGGTTACTTCTTTTTCGCACATAAAAGTGCAAAAAATAAAAATAAAAAATAAGAAGAAAGAATGAATGAAGTAAAAGATGAAAATTTTAAATATAGTGCCTATATGGCTCTAAATTGTTTTTACATAGGACAATCTTTATGGTAAATTAATAACATTGTTATATAATGAATGATAATTGTTTAGGGGAATTGCATTTGTTGGCTAATACATTATACAGATACTATGCAGTGATAATATATTATGCAGATACATTATGTAAATACATAATTTAGAGTAATATTGAAGACTTGTGTTTGACCATACTAGACAATTAGTGTACCAGCAAAAAGAGTAGACAATTAAAAGTTATTGTTATTTGTACTTATTGAAGATATATGTATGTATGTACCTACGTATGTATGTACGTTATTGTCCATATATATGAGCAAGATGAGTAGTAGTGATTATGAAAATTTGATAACTAATTTTGATTGTATTTATATATAGTCAAAATTTTAGTATGAAAACCAAATTCATTCTTGATTTTTTATTTATTTATATTGATTACATTAGTTGGTTTACATAATACACATGTTTTTAAATTATACAAGAAATATATATAAAAAAATTGCATACTAAATACTAGAAAATGCTCTTTAGAAAATGAACAATTTTCTAGAAAACATTAATGCTAAAACAAATGTAAATGGTATGCTTGGATAGAAAATGGAAATTAAGAATATTTTTAATATTTCGTCAAAAGAGTTTTGTTTTAACTAATTTAAATGATTATTAATATAATTCAATTAAATATATGTTAGTTTGATATCAAACATATACATTTGAATTTGAATTATAGTCTATGTTTATACCAACCATATGAAACTGTATTCCGATTCACTTTATTTTGATATGAAACACATTAATTTAATTCAATTAAATATATGTTAGTTGGAATTCAAATATATACATTTGAATTTGAATTATATAGTTTATATTTATACCAAATATATGAAACTGTATTCCGATTCACTTTATTTTGATATGAAACACATAAATCGTCGAGTTAAACGAATTCCAGTTAATTTTAAATTTAGGTAATTCGTTGTTGCAAGTGAACTCTTCCCAAATGGAGCACAAAAAACCATGACTTTCAATCACCATTTCGTCTGGGACAAAGTTTGGGGTTAAAAGTGCGGTAATTCACCAATTTTTTAATTTGCTCTTGATTAGTAATAAAAAAAAAAAGAAAAGAAATGGAGGCAAGGAAATTAATTAGGAGGTTCACCATGATGTTACATTATGCCGTAATATTATGTTATTGTAATCTTATATTAATGCAATCTCAACACAAGAATACAACTTTACATTGTTTAAGAATGTGATAAGATAAAGATGATGTGATATATTTTATAATTTTAAATTATATTAATGTTAGAAAAAAAAAATAAACCAAAAATTTTATATTCATATCATTGTAATGTACATTACATCAAAGGCATATTACAGCAAACCAAACCACTCCCTTTAGAGATTTTTTTTTTTTTTTTTTTTTTTTTTTTTTTTTTATGCGGCTGCATTGAGGAGAAGCTATATAACATTTCGTTCTGCTCTCAATGCATGGTTGCGTATAGGTTTCCCACTATGAAAATAACACCAGTAAGCATCCTAAACACATGCAAGAAACATGCGGTGTCATTCACATTGTGTGAAAAGAGTGATCAATTTAATTTAAACACTGCTTTTAAGTTTATAAATCATCTCCAATAAGAACTCTAAATTATCATAAATCAACTATTAACTCCAGATAAGTAGTTGATTAAATGCTTTTCATGAGGTTAAAATAAGCTTAACCAAGAAGATGATGAGGTTGGATATGCAGGCAAACATCATGACTGGAACTTTAAGGTTAGTCATGCTCTTGTCATGCATGATGATGGTTATTATGATGCCCGTGATAGCAACAGCATCATCGTCAAAGTCGCCATTATTATCAGCACCATCAATGGCATCTACTTCGCTTCCCCCACAACAGGAGATGCACAGAGGAGAGCAACAGCACCGGGTTCAAGCAGAGATTCTTCCAGAAGACTATGGCGTCTATAATCCCACTCCCACACCCAAAATTGGTAAAGGAGCCCAAGCTCCTATTCTACACTAAGAATTTTGATGTTGTTCTACTTCCCAGGTTTCAATTTGTAACCCAACAAGAACCTGAATATGATGATATACTATCTTACATGGTGGTGCTACATTTGTATAAGTTTCTTGTTGGTACGCAGTTTCTATTAATTTAATAAAACATTTGTTATATCATGTTCTCTACTTCTCTTGAAGTAAATTTTATATCTCCCATGTATTTGAGTCATTCCAAACCCATGAAACACACCCCCCCCCCCCCTAAAAAAAAAAAAAAAAAAAAAAAAAAAAAAAAAAAAACCTTTGGAGTACGTTTGGTACACTGTAATAACTCTGTAATGTAGTAACTATTCTTTAGAAATAACTATTTGGTTGTGTTTTTATTACAAGTTTTTTTTTTTTTTTTTTTTTTTTTGCATAGTGTATTCTCAAAACTTTCAACCAGAGACTAATCACTGTTCGTGACGGGTGAGCCCATAGTGAGATAAATTGCTGGCCCAGGAAATTTTTTTCAAAATGCAGGTAGCCGGACTCAAATTAGGGAGCACACCTAGTCGAACCCAATACAAACACCTTGAGACCAAGAGCCCAACCAACTCGGCCAACCTCCTGAGTTTTATTACAAATAATAGTCATTCTTTAGGATTAATTATTCTTTAAAATGGGTGTGGCTTGTGTCCAGTGGAAGTTTCCACTGGACACGTTGGATGATGGACACGTGTCTAAGAGTGGACATGTGTCCAACACGTGTCCATCATCCAACGTGTCCAGTGGAAATTTTTACTGGACACAAGTCGTGTCCTTTTAAAATGAAGAATTACTATTCCTTATCAAAATGGTTGTAATAATTATTCCTTAACCTACATAATAAATACAAAAATAAATATTACTAATTGACCCCAACACTAATAACTCTCTCTCTCTCTCTCTCTCTCTCTCAAGAATCAATTCATAATTCTTTTACTATTTTTTAGCTTCATTATTCTCCATGTTAATTTTTTTTTTTCTACTATTCTTCTTAATGATGTGAAAAGAGTAAAAAAAAACCCACTATCCTAGCATGTTCTTTGTTATGATTTGGTATTAAAATTTTGAAAATTATAAATTGTATTTAGTTTTATATTGTTTGTATTTATAAATTGGTATCTATATGTTGTGATAAAAATAACTATATTACTATGATATGATGTTATCAATTTTGTATATTTATTCAGATTAATTAATAAAAATAATACTAATCAATTAATTATATATATATATATATATTCTTTTAATTTATAAAATGATAGATATTAAGCCATATTGTAAAATATATATCTTTTTTAAAATGGTATATTAGGAAATTTGTAAATAATAACATTCCACTATCTTAACATAGATTCAGACTTTCATCACAGTATTATCACCAAACAATGAATAGAAAATAGTTATGCTATTCCAACTTCTTGTATTACTTATTCATAGTTATTCATATTACAATGTACCAAATGTTTCCTTTTCGGCCACAAGTTCAGAACAAATTGCTCTTTGAGCTGACCGTTGCACAAATCTAGGACAGATAAAACATACTAGAATGAAGGCCATTGGTTTCTTGTGTCGAAGTTGGATACAACACCCCTAACGTAGGTGTGAGTTTCCCAATTGTGAGGTCTACGCCCATGTGATAGGAATGTTGTATGCAACGGATACACAAGATAATAAATTCATCCTTCCTCAATCTAGACAAAGTTGTTCCACATACATGGAAATTTTTTAGGACGTGAAGGGGACCCCATTTATCATTCGCAATTGAAAACAGCAATAGGAATCTACTAAGTGCTAACTAAAATGAACGTCTTCAAGTACGGATAAATAGATCATGATTGTTAGCAATGTACAAAAAGTGAAGGTAAACAACAATTGCGTTCAGTATATCCCAAAGATTTTCAAGTTTCTTTGTTTTGCAAGTACAGAGAAATAATGACATAAAAATCTAACTTTATTGCATAAGTAAGATGAGCATGTTTCAACAAGAAAGATATATATATTAGTAGCAAAAGCCCAACCCAACCCAACCCTCGGAACAAGAATAAAACCACCATAAATAATGAACTTCTGATGAACCATGTGGCCTGAATTCACGTGGCAATCAAGGATTAGCTGAGCATACAGGCTCCTTTACTTGGTGGAATATGACAGTATAACAGCAACAGCATTGTTCTTCATTGGAATTTGGAATAACAGAAGCACCCCACTGGAAGACCACACTGTCTTGGGCAAAAATCTGGCAATAACTTACCTATTTGACAAAAGAAAAAACAGAATCAGTTCTGGGACAACAAGGTTAAGCATAACTAAAAGAAGGAAAGAAGGGATGCCTGCATGCCCAATGGCAGTTGAAGGAATTCATTGAATTGTTAGCAAAATTTAAGATGAGAACATTATGCTATTAGGTATTTCTGTACAAATTAGAAGAGAAAATAAAAGGCAAAAGTGAGGAGAGTGCGCAAAGATTTTGCATCTAACCCACAAAGAAATACTGATGGGAAAGATTTAGAGAAAATAGGGCCTGAGGAAGAAGAGGTATCAAAACTTTCTTTTGATTACTTTCACTTTCTCTACATAACTAAATAAGGAAAAAATAAATCTGCTATTCTTTCCTCTTATTTTCCCTAATTATATCTTATCTTGTAGGAAGGAAACTAAGGTTCCGTTTGTTTTGTTGTAAAATATTTTGTCAAAAAATATTTTCAGCAAAAGACTTGCTTATTTTCCAAAAATACATCTAAAGCAAACCAAACGAAATAGTAGTTTTGATTTTGATGATTTAAGCTCCATTTGATTGCTTACAGAATTTTTTTCTATAGAAAAATGTTTCAATTTTCCCTCAATTTTATCTGCACCAGCAGCAGAACGGGTGGTGATTGGGCTGGGTGCAGTGGTGGATTGAGTTAGTTTCACACTAGCATTAGGTGGCTTGCAGTGGGGTTCACAGCAGCTGCGTTCATAGACGATTTGAACGGCTGGGCTGGCAGATGATGGCTGGGTTTGGCAGACAACAGCTAGTATAGGAGGAGACAAGCACAGAAGGTTGGGGTAGGGGCAGTCTCTGTTTGTGTGAGAACTGATAATAAATAAGATAGAATTTCATCTTATGGCATCCACTCTATGATGATTGCTCTTTATTATCAAATCAAGACATCGATCGGTTTTAGGTCATGATAAATAAGATAGAATGTCAACCTATGGCATCCGCTCTATAATGATTACTCTGTATCATCAAGCCAAGACATTAATCGGTTTTAGGTGTAGAAGGGAATTCAAACCCCAGATCTCTTATTCAACAAGAAGAGATTTTGCCAATTGAGCTAACTAGAATCCACAAAAAAGCTGAAAATGTTTTATGACTATTAAGCATCGGAATACATCAAAACGTGGATTTCTTTGCTGTAGCTGAGGTCTATGCTCATCTAGTTTTTTAATTATTCCTCTTAGTCTTATGTTATTATCTTTTTTTTATAACTAATATTTATTTTTTTGATAGGTAATAAGAGTAATATTATTGATAAAAGATAAAAAAGGAGAATACAAGATGTTCCTGATGATGAACACGGAAAGAACAGCAACCAAAAACATAGAAACAAAGAAACCAAGAGACTATTCTAAAAGAAGAAAGAAGCTCTATAAATGTTTATAAATAATATTAGCAAACCTTATGTTATTATCTATTTCTCTTTTCCTTAGGTGATGCAGCAATTCCATTTACTCAATAATTCAACAATTACCACTCACATAAGATGTATGGAAGATGGGCAAGCAACAGCAGCAACTTTCTGAGCACGCTGTGCTTCGCTCCTATAAAGCTCCTTCATTTCTTTTTTCACACGCCTTGCTTCACGGCGTTCCTCCTTTACAGCAGCCTGCAAGCAGAAAAATCCAACGCCATTATAGTAGAAAGAGTAGAAATTAGAATATACCATCAAAACAATGTAAACCCAGACATGATTTCTTAAAGCAACAGATGCTTGAATAGACAAAGTACTGACTGCAACTTATTTCCTTCTGAAACATGTTTTGTGATGGCAGTTTGCAGACAGGCAAAGGACCGAATTTTATTATATCAGCCAATATTGATAGATAATTCAATGTTTGAGGCACTGTTTATTCAAGAAATCACATAAGATGAAACAAGCAGCAAGGAAATACCTTCCGTTCTTTCTTCTCCTCCTTTGATTCCTGACCATTGGGTTTCCTCTTCTGCTGCTCCACTTTGTTGCTACCCACATCCTTCACTTTTTCTGCAGCAGGTTTTCTACTAGGAGGAAGAAAATCCACCGGAAGCTTCTGTTTTCCTTGAAGGGATATTACATGACTTGTGGCACACCTGGCATTGGATACAGTTTCAGCCAACTTCTTTTTCCTAGTTATTGGAGCCCCAATCTTAACAGGGTGGTTATCACAATTTGTATACGTGGAAACTATGGTTTCACAATCCCACATTTCTGATTCATCACTACTTTCTTGTTCAAGAATCATATCTTTGTCTTCATTTTCACTTTCGTTTTCATACTTCTCAGCATATTCCACAATGCGATGAATCACATCAGCAGCAGTCTCTAATAGCTCTTTACTTTTTGGCCCCTCAGTATCACGCAATAAATCTGCAGGAGCCCTATATTTGCCATCAAGCTCCAAGTCATCGATCAAATTGTCACCTAGAGTATGTTTGAGCTTCTCCGCTAGGAACTCATCTTCTTCAGCTACATAAACATAATCATCATCATCTTCATCATCATCAGTACCATATTCTTTCCGTTCAAGCTGGAAAAGATAAAACACTGTGAGAAAAAGAAATCTAATAGGACAAGAGAAAGTCCATCAAACAAAGGAAGATAGTGATTCCACCATATAATTTAAGCTAAAAGGATAAAAAGTTTATTTTTGATAAGTAAAGAGGATACAAAGTTTTCCTTTTATTTACAATAAATATCTGTGGTAAATGCCTCAAGGCTTACCAAAATTCCCTGATACTTTTGGTATGTGATCAAGATAGACACTGGATACAAATTACCCAGTAATAGCAAATTACTTTGCAGACATGTAGACTAAGGGGAAAGGAAAAATCAAAACTGTTCATGAAAAGAAAAATTCAGGTAGTTGGAACACATTTATGATATAACATAAATGAGCTAGTGATATGATAATGCTTCAAATACCCCAGGAAGAAAATTAACTGGGTGATCAAGGTAGACAATGGATACGCAATTGAAAATTCCTTTGCAGCCATGTAGAATAACAGAATAAGGGGGGAAATCAAAACTCTTCATGAAAAGAAAAATTAGAGGTCGTTGGTGATGCAGCCACCCTCTATCCTTAGGACTGACAACCAGCCAGCCAACCTTTCTGGCCTCTTAGGACTGCCAGCAGCCCCTTATTTTGACTTCTCATATCTGCCATGTACCCCTCCTCTACCATTAGGACCGACAACCAGCCAGCCAACCTTTCTGACCTATTAGGACTGCCAGCAGCCCCTTATTTTGACTTCTCATATCTGCTATGTATCCTCATTAATTATAGCTTTGACTTATGTAACTATTAGCTACTTTATTTCCTAATAGTTAAAGATTATAAATAGGCTAGCTATGTAAGAGTAAAATCTTTTTTTTTTGATAAGTAAGAAGAGAATATTATTAAGAAAAGAAAAGCAAGAGAAACACAAAGAGTTCACAGTAGTGAACAATGGAAAAAAGAAACAGCAAGACAAAAACAGCCCCTAATCTATTCTAATAGAAGAAATAAAATCCGTAAGGGTAGAACAATCCGAGAAACGCCAACAACGAGACCAATCAAAGAGGGTCCTCTGGCAAAACTCTAATAACTGAACCATAGTTTTCTCCATATCCTCAAAGGCCCGCCGATTCCGTTCAGACCAAATAGTCCACATTAAACAGTTTTTGATGTGAATATAATTCAGTTTCAGACCTGGATAGAAACTTGTTTCTCCAGTTTCTCTGTAATTCCAGCTTTAATTCTTAATTTTAATGCAATTCTAGTTCAAGTTCTCAATCAATTGATCTTGATTTCCATCATTTGGTATCAGAGCACAGAACTGGTCCTCTTTTTTCCCTACCACTTTGATCATTTGAGCCCTAGATTTCCTTGTGTTTCTTTTTTTCTCCCTTCATTCAAGATCCTAGAATTTAGATCTAGGTTCCTTGTGACAATCAAATCTGTGGCTGTTGCAAATATCACAGATTTGATCACTTGTGTTGTTACTTCTATTTACAATTTTTTTCAAAGATTGTGAAGCTTCTAATGGCTCAAGGAAGGAGAGGAAGGAGAGGCGGAATAAGGGGGAATCAAATGAATGTTGGGGTAGGAGTTGAAGCCAACCCTCCAATGGGGAGGAATGTTGGACGGAATCAAAACATAGAGAGAGAAGACATGATTGCTGAATTAAGGAGACAAGTTGTGGCACTTACTTACGGAGGTGGTGCAGCGTATGCAGCCTCCTCATGAGACTACCGATGAGTCCAATGACTCTCATTCTCATTTTGAGAACCCTTTTGGAGCTCCTCCAAGGGGTAGGCCTTATGTGGAAAGAAATGAGCCAAGGCTTGACTACAACTTCAAGGTTGAAATTCCAGAATTTTAAGGGAGTCTCAAACCGGAAGACTTTGTAGATTGGCTTAACACCGTTGAAAGGGTGTTTGATTATTATGAAGTTATAGATGAAAAGAAAGTGAAGCTAGTCACTATTCGCCTTAAAGGGAGAGCTTCCGCTTGGTGGGAACAATTGCAAATTTCTCGCCAAAGAAGTGGTAAAGTCAAGATCAAGAGTTGGGAGAAGATGAAGAAAAAGCTCTGTGAGCAATTTCTTCCTTTCAACAACACCCAATCACTCTTCAAAGACCTACACAACCTTAAGCAAGAGGGAAGTGTAGAGGAGTATATGGAGGCGTTTCACCAACTTGTAGTAAGGGTAGATTTGAATGAAAGTGAAGAACAAATGGTTGCAAGGTACTTGAGTGGATTGAAGCCATCCATCCAAGATGTCCTTAGTCTTCAATCATTGTGGAACGTGTCGGAAGCCTACAACCAGGCTTTACTGGTAGAGAAGCAACAAACTAGGCCAGCTTTAAGGTCTGGACAGTGGGGTTCCAGGTCTGGGCAGGGAATTTCTAGCCAATATAAGGTTGGGAATTCAAGTACAAATGGGAGAGGAGAAACTTCTGGGATTGAACAGAAACCAGCAGGTTCTAAATCTGCTATTACAGCCCCAAAACAGTCCCAAACAGCCACTGTTGGCGGGGGTAGACAGCAACAGGTGGGTACTTTCAAATGTTTCAAGTGTGGAGAGCCAGGGCATCGATCTTCGGATTGTAGGAAGAAGGCTCTTATGTTGGAGGAAGTAAAAGAGCTTGAACATGAAGATGGAGAACCCATCTTTGATCAACCTTCAAATGAGGTTGGTGGTGATTTTGAAGAAGAAGAGGGCTTGACACTTATGATGAGAAAGACTCTTCTTGCTCCTAAATTCAATTCCGAAGAAGATTGGTTGAGAACCAATATTTTTTATACAACTTGCAGCATTGGAGGAAGAGTTTGTAATATGATCATTGATGGGGGAAGTTGTGAAAATGTGGTCTCTCAGGAGGTGGTTGATAAGTTGAGGCTTGCCACTCAAGATCACTCACATCCCTACAAACTTTCTTGGTTCAAGAAGGGTAATGAGGTGAAAGTAATGAAGCGTTGCTTGGTGCCATTTTCTATCTGGAAGAAATATTTTGATGAAGTTTGGTGTGATGTAGTACCAATGGATGCATGCCATATCCTTCTTGGAAGACCTTGGCAATATGATCGCCAAATGATGCATGATGGGAAGAAGAACACCTATACCTTAAGCAAAGACAATCAGCAATTTACTTTGCTGCCAATGAAGCAAAATGTGACTTCTAAATCCTCTACAACCTCTTTACTCGCTTCTAAAAGCTTTATTCAAGAAAGTCAAGATAGTGGCTACATTTTCGCATTAATTCCAGTCAACACAGTGGCTGGAACTGATGTTCCTAGTGCTGTCACTGAGTTATTACAGCAATATGGTGATGTTTTTCCCCATGAGTTACCTCCTAACTTGTCTCCTATGCGAAACATTCAACATGCCATTGATTTGGTAACGGGTGCACCCCTTCCAAACAAGGCAGCATATCGTATGGCTCCAAAGGAGAAGGAAGAATTGCAAAAACAGGTTCAAGAGCTTCTTCATAGAGGCTACATTCGGGCTAGTATTAGCCCTTGTGCGGTACCCGCTCTCTTGACTCCTAAGAATGGCACACATCATGGATTATTTGAATGGCATGTTATGCCATTTGGTTTGACAAATGCACCTAACACTTTCATGAGGGTGATGACACAAATGTTGCAACCACTATTGGGGGTTTGTGTTGTGGTATATTTTGATGATATTTTGGTGTATAGCCGCTGTTGGAGGATCACTTGGTGCATTTACAGCTTGTGCTTGACATTTTGAGGAGAGAAAAGTTTTATGGTAACATGAAAAAGTGTAGCTTTGGGATGGATCAAGTGGTGTTCTTCGGGTATGTTGTGTCTTCCAAAGGAGTGTTCATGGATGAAAACAAGGTTAAGGCAATTGTTGATTGGCCTACACCTTCTAGTGTGCATGAGGTGAGGAGTTTCCATGGTCTTGCTACCTTTTATAGAAGGTTTATTAGCAATTTTAGCACCATTGCAGCACCTCTCACCAATTGTCTCAAACAAAAGTCCTTTGTTTGGACTGATGAAGCCCAAGAAAGCTTCCAACTTTTGAAGAGGAAGTTAACTGAAGCTCCTATCCTTGCCTTGCCCAATTTTGACCAGATATTTGAGCTTAATTGTGATGCATCATGAGTGGGAATTGGGGGTGTCCTTAGCCAAGAAGGGCAGCCCATAGCATTCTTTAGTGAGAAGTTGAATGAAGCAAAACTTAGGTATTCTACCTATGACAAGGAATTCTATGCTATTGTTCAAGCCATCAAGCATTGGAGTTACTATTTGGCCTACAAGGAGTTTATTCTACACACCGATCATGAGGCTTTAAATATCTCAATAGCCAATCTAATGTGAACAAGAGACGTGCTAAGTGGGTAAGCTTTTTGCAGCAATTCACTTTCTTATTGAAACATCAGTCAGGAATTCTCAACAAAGTGGCTGATGGATTGAGTAGGAGGACTAATTTCTTGGTGGAAATGCAAGCTAAGGTTGCTGGTTTTGAAGTTTTCAAGGAGAATTACCAAGATGACCCACATTTTGGTGATTTATACCAACAATTGCAGCAGGGACAGCAACCTACCAAGTCTGACTTTTGGTTGAAGGATGGATTTCTTTTCAAAGGACTGAAATTATGTGTGCCTAAATGTTCTCTAAGGGAGTTGATGATTGTAGAACAACATAATTTGGGGCATTTTGGCAAATCAAAGACCCTAGAATTCCTTAAACAAGACTACTTTTGGCCGGGAATGACTAAAAGATGTTGAGCGGCATGTTCAAAGGTGCCAAGTTTGTCAAAAAGGAAAGGGTACAACCACTAATGCAGGTCTGTATTTACCCCTTCCAGTGCCTAATAAACCATGGGAATATATTAGTATGGATTTTGTTCATGGCTCCTATTCCAAGTTGGGAGCAAGGAAAGTAGGTCCATGCAAAGTATTGACTAAAATCAATGACAATGCCTACACAGTCCAACTACCCCCTCACTTAAACATCTCTAATGCCTTCAATGTGAAGCATTTGAAGCCTTATTTTCCAACTGAAACTTGAGGGCAAGTTTCCTTTATGGAGGAGAGTATGATGCAGCCACCCTCTATCCTTAGGACTGACAACCAGCCAGCCAACCTTTCTGGCCTCTTAGGACTGCCAGCAGCCCCTTATTTTGACTTCTCATATCTGCCATGTACCCCTCCTCTACCATTAGGACTGACAACCAGCCAGCCAACCTTTCTGACCTCTTAGGACTGCCAGCAGCCCCTTATTTTGACTTCTCATATCTGCTATGTATCCTCATTAATTACAGCTTTGACTTATGTAACTATTAGCTACTTTATTTCCTAATAGTTAAAGATTATAAATAGGCTAGCTATGTAAGAGTAAAATTAGTTTTTGATGTGAATATAATTCAGTTTCAGACCTGGACAGAAACTTGTTTCTCCAGTTTCTCTGTAATTCAAGCTTTAACTCTTAATTTTAATGCAATTCTAGTTCAAGTTCTCAATCAATTGATCTTGATTTCCATCAGTTGGAACCCATGTATGAAATAACATAAATGAGCTAGTGATATGATAAAGCTTCAAATCCCCTAGGAAGCAAATTATCTGCATGGATGTCATCTAACTCACATAATAATCAAGGTGTAAACACACTTAAAGGGAGTGCATTATTTCTAACACCAACGAATTGGGCTCAGCTCCCAAACTATATGTGAACTGCCTCAAATGACTCAGCATCAGCTCATCCACCTTCCTCAACTCCTCTCAACACACACACAGACAAACTGTTATATATCTATCTAAGATGACCTGCAAATATACTAGTCAATTTTTTTAGCACCTTCTTCCTTATAGACTAAAGCTAAACCTTAAACAGAATTTTTTTTTTTTTTTTTTTTTGGGAATCGATTGCTTCTTTTCTTGTTTTCTATTGAAGAACTATTAGGCACAAGACGTTAGTATTTGAAATTATGCAATGAATTAGCACACACCCAAAAGACTTTGAACGTACAATATGACTAGTTGCAGTCCCATCAATATTATCAGCAAAGTCACATAATGTATGCGCACCACCTCAGACAATCAGAATCAGGAATCACTATGTTATTAAATGCTTTACAATCTAAGGCTAAAGAAAATTTAAACTTTCAAGTTGTTGATGAGATGAATTATGTAGAAAAGCCAAAAAGAAGTTCCAAACATAGATTTATAAAAATGTGCTTACAGAGAAATTTAGAAAACAAACAATTTTATAAATCAGAGGAAAGAATAGGAATTAAAACAACATAGCACATTGGAATGCGTCCAGAAATAAAGTGATCCAACTGGCATTTAGTGAATTGAGCCTAGAAACTATCTTTTAGGGTTGGGAAACTTAAATAGTTAATTTTGATACTGTTTTTTTCCTGGGGCTACATGGAAGGGCTTCTTAATTGTACCATGTGATACGTAAAGTCCATTATCAGAGAAGATGTCACAATTGGAATGCCATTGGGTCGAGCAATGGATCAAATGATCAGAGCGGTTTGTGATATGTGTTATGCTATCTTATTGTACCATCTTCTTCAGTTTTTCCTTTTATTCAATATACATATTGGACCATCTTGTTTTAGTAACATGAAATCACGCGTGGGTCTAACAAATTTTTTTTTAGAAACTGACACAGCATCAGCTTCGCCCTTGAACACGTTATGTCCCAAATAAGCTCTAGAATTTTCAAAATTCCTCAACTTCCGCTGGTTGCCAGTATTGAAAAGTTTCTTCCCATCAAGTCCACCGCCATCCATTTGGCCACCAGCAGCAGCTCCACCGGAAATCCTCCCTTCCACCCCAACAGTGTTAGAACCTGCTAGGAAACTATCTGATGCTCTTGAAAACAAGTTCCACCCAGCCCGGTTAGAACTCGCAGGTACCATAACACAACCACGTCGAGCTCCACCAAAAAACACAGCTATATCCACAAAAATACCAGCCTTATTCAACCTTCACCGGAACTCGAAAAACTTATTGTTCTCTCTAAAATGTTTGTACAACAAATCCTTTCCTGGTACCCAATCACGAATATCAACAAAGCAAGAGAGGACCCATTTCATTCCCTTGCGACTCAGCCTAACAGAACTTTTAAAATTCCAACGACTTTCATGTATAGCATAAGAATCAGCCCTCCCGCCATCAAAAGAGAATGAAAAAGATTTAGAATCAATACGAAAGGAACCTATACTACCCCCTCTGACCTGAGGAGAAAGTTTAGGAACAGAGATAGGGAGAGGCACATTGTTTGGAAGAGGTGTGAGTGAAATGTTATTGGTATTGGTTGGTCTAGGCAGAGGAGGTGGATGCAATGGCAAGACAGAGGAAGGTGGGGTAGACAGTGCAGAATTTAAAGGTGGACAAAAAGGGTGGTATGGCAAAAAGCTAAAAGGTGGTGGGAATGGTAATGGAAAGAAACCTGGGAATTGAGGGGGTGACAGGTTGAGAGGCTGTGGTACAGGGGGAAGTAGAGGAGGGATAGGTGCAGGCTGAGTGGTAGGGATGGAAAAGGGGGGGGGGGGGGGAAGAAGGGTAGTGAGGGGCATGCTGATTTGGTAACCTGATCCACAAAGATAGAACAGTATCAACTATCATGCCAAGAAAGAAAATACCACTTTCACTTTCACTTTCAATCCACCACCATACCCACTAGTCTTACCCATGGTTGGGAGAGTTTTTCCAACCATGTGTCCTTAGTAGTGGGGGATGGCTCTCGTATTCTTTTTTGGCATGATAAGTGGGTTGGAGATAACACGCTTAATAGGCTTTATCCTCAGTTGTATGTGTGTTCTAATCACAAGGAAGCTTGCATTTCTGATGTTTTATGCTATCAAGAGGGTGGTATCGACAGAATCTGGAATTTGAGATTTCATAGGAATTTCCATGAAAGTGAATTAGGGGCTGCCTTATCTTCTCTTGAGTTCATTCAATCTCGGATCCCTAGGGGTGGTGGGAATGACACTTCTCATTGGTGTCTCAAAGGGAATGGCATGTTTGATACCCGAACCTATTACAATATCATTAGGGGTGCAGCTGCTTCCAATTTTCTGTGGAAGGGTGTTTGGAAAGCTAAGATCCCTAAGAGGGTGGCTTTTTTTGTGTGGGCAACGGTTCATGGGCAGATCCTTACTTTGGATAATCTTATGCTTAGGGGGCGCATTTTGGTGAATAGGTGTTGTATGTGCCATCGGAATGAGGAAACTATGGATCATCTTCTCCTCCATTGTCCGGTAGCTCACTCTCTGTGGATTTATATGCTTAAGATCTTTGGGATTCATTGGGTCATGCCAGGCTCTGTGGAAAGCTTGGTGTATTGTTGGAGTTTTTGGCTGGGAAAATTTAATTCAGACATTTGGAATATGGTTCCCGGCTGTTTGATGTGGATTGTTTGGATGGAAAGAAATCGGCGCTCTTTTGAGGACATCGAGAAATCCTTGGTTCAATTACAAGCTCTTTGCCAGAAGACTTTATTTGATTGGTGTAGGTGTTGGGGCTTCTCAGACTGCTCCACTATCTTAGAGTTTATTTCTTCTCTTAGTATTGCTCTTTAAGTTTTTTCCTGTTCATTGTTTGCTGTTTGTTTTGTTTATTGCTTTTCCTTGTGTTCACCATCATGAACACCTTGTATTGGCTTCGTCTGTTTTTCAGTTTGTTTTAATAATATTCTTATTACCTATCAAAAAAAAGTATGTCATATGTATTATGCGCACTACTATTTATCTCTTCTTTGGCAAACTTAGTTTTAGACTTAGCTTACACTGATCATTCATCCTCAAGTCTAATATAACAATTGAGAAATTCAACATTTTAACGCAGCCCAAATATGCAATCATCTAGAAAAATAAAGAACAAAACAAGAAAAAGTAAAAATTACAATGAAAAACAGGAAAAGAAACTCACTAGATCAAATTGCTCATCCAAAAGACGAGGGGCCCGGGGCTTGTCGCCAACAATTTCATCTCCTTCTTTCACCAGCTGATTTCCAACTCCATTCTGAAACACAAGGCTATCCACAACTTCTTGTTGGCCCAAAGCACCGGCTTTATCAACCTCATTTTTGGGTTTTTCCTCAATTTCCTCGACTATATTCAATCTATTATCCACCTCTTCCTCTTCTTCTTCTTCAGCAAGGTTTGCCTGAACAACAAAATCCTCTTCCAAGTCCTCATCATCGGAAGCAAACCGCGACAAATCGCTATCATCAAGTAATGCAGCAACATCCGGATCAACAGCTTTCTGAAGCCTCACACCAACGGTCTTAGACGCAACACTAAAAATCGATTTCTCATTGGAATCACCATCCCCTCCAGAAATTCGTACTCTCGAAGCATCATATGCCTAAACAAAACAACAACACACATTCACATCAAGCTTATTCCAAAAAAAAATTCTCAGCATCCAAACAGAGTAGAAAGAAAAATAAAACCTAATCCGACCTTGACGTCACGAGGAAGCTCCTCAAGCTTCGCCTTAGGATTCTGATAATACGCGGAGCCACCACCAGTGTTCTTAATCTCCCGCAAGTGCTTCAGATAATTGTAACCGTCATCCGGAAACCCTAGCTCCAAAATCTCCTTCCTCACGTTCTCCGGCAACGGTTTCCTCGACGGCCTCGCCGCCGGAGTGCCGAAAACCCGATCATCGGCCTCGTTATCATTGTTGTCCTCCGGCGCATCCGCGAATATCGAATCGGAATCGCCTTCGCCTTCGTCTTCGTACTCGCCGGAGCCGGCGAAGATGGAGACGGGGTTATTGTCGATGCGGACGAAGACTCGGTCATTACCAGGTGAGTCGTCGTAAATGGGATCGGATGAGTCGCGGGCGATTAATTGGAACGTTGCGGATTTCTTTTTGTCGATGAATTTCTTTTTCCTGCCCATTTTTTTTTTAAGTGAAATTTGGTAAATTGAAAGCAGCTGGGTGAGATTGATTGAAGCTGCAAAAAGTTGAGAATGAATTAAATAAACCCTAGCTGCTGGTCTGTCTAAAGAGTAAATTAAAATGACTGTCGTTTTCTTAAAAAATAAAATAAAAATTGTCGTTTTGTTAAAAAGATAAAGAAATAAAAAAAGTTTCCGTTGCCGGGACTTGAACCCGGGTCTCTCGGGTGAGAGCCGAGTATCCTAACCAACTAGACTACAACGGAGTGTTGAAAGCTAAACATAAAAACATGATATATATATATACGTAGTCGGTCTGAACTCAGACACGCTTCCAAACGTAAACTTTACTTTATTTCTAAGCTAGTTGACCTTACAATAAATTTTACACAATACTTGTATGATAACTAACTATTAGAATCAAAATCGTCAATCCCATTCCATGCTCCACAAATCAAAATATGCCACTTATCCACTAATTCCTAATTTTTTGTTATTTTATTTGACTTACCTAAAATAAATTTTAAAAAGAAAAAAGAAAAAAAATCCAACGCATTTGCAACCCCACCCCTAACCACCAATCTCAACCCAATGCCACTGACATGAGTTCGTCGACATCATCAACTCCAGTCACAACCACCAATTTGAGGTAGATCTGAAGTTGATTTGAATGCCCATGACCACCATCGTCATACGGTGACACCACTAGCAAGGAACCACCACCATGGTTTTTTATTCTGCTCTCCCGCCACTCAACTCCTCCAAAATTAAAAAGGTTTCCAGATAATATATTTCTTAAGAAAGATTAAAATATAGTTGTAAATTTCAACTATTCAAATGAAAATTAAGAAGAATAAGGGGTCTAGGACTACCACGATGATGTTCTATTTAACGAATCAAAACCTTTTTAAAGTTGGGTTTAGGTTGTGCTCCTCAGGGACATTAATGGCAAGAAAACATGGAGTAGATAGATGTGGTTGCTTTGGTCTAGGAATAATGAAAAGTCAGCAGTGATGTTGTGTTGGTTTATTTTTTATTAAAAAAATTATTTTAAGTAAGTCAAATAAAATAGCATAAAATTAGGAATCAGTGGACAAGTGGCATAAATTGATTTGTGGAGCATAGAATGAGATAGAAGATTTGGACTCTAACTATTATGGTTTAACCTAACAGCCTAGATTCATGACATATTAGGGATATTGTTAGAGACTACATTGGATCATAGGCTAATTGTAAACTAACCATAAGACTTTGTACAAGTTATAATATGTATTACATGTACTGCAAAAATACAAGTTGTATAAAGTCATATAAGTATATTGAATATAAATTGATATTTTTTATCCCCCTCAAACTCAAAGTGCCCATGTAAGCTTAAAGACAACTTGAGTTTGAAATGCAAAATGTGGAATGTAATGTGTAAAATGGATGTTGATGACACTTTGTGGTATTGACCGGTGACAATCAATTGGAGGATGGTTATTATGGTCAACTAATGGTTGTACCAATGACCATAATGATGAAATCAGCAAATGAAAGCGTTGTGGGTGGCTGAATGATAGTGACACCCATAATCGGAATAATGACATTGGTTGTGATTGTTCAACAATTGGTTCAAGGGTTTCATATACCCTTGTGAGGATTGTCTTTGATACCACATTATAATTTTTATGTGATTAAGAATGTGAGAGTGAAATTGAGACCTAAAATAAATATTAGCGTGATTCAGCTCGATAGCTTATATATACAATATCAAGCCTTAACAAACTTCACATTTACTATAAGTTATATAAGTAAATTGAATCTAAGCCGATGAGTTGTTGTGCAAAGAGACAAACAAAAAGGGGGTTTTTGGGGGAGGGGGGGGGGACTTTTTGTTTATAATTGCAATCCCCGAGCTTGGGCTTCTCAAACCTTAGAAAAAAAAACTTCCAAATCATCAGGCCAATGGTCCTTTTCGATCTTGTGAAAGACATCACATTAGGTGTAAAAGTACTCTACAATCGACCCCTTATTGGATGGGTACCCAGTCCCATCCACCTTGACCACTTGGTCATCTCTCAGATTGATCCATCCTATCTTACATAAACATTTATTATTTCTCACCTACCTTCAATCACATTTATTGCGATTAATATTGTCATCTACTTGCAGCCAAGACGTGTCTTCTTGAAAGTGTCCCATCGGTTAAGCAAAAGAACTCATTCCAATAAAAAAATTCTCACTTAATTAAAATTGCTAAATTAATAGTTAGTTTATGTTTGAAATTTTTTTTGACTCAGTAATTTTAAATAGGTGAGAGTCTTTTAATGAAATGGTAAACAAGTGTAATGCAAAATTAGAGGATGCCACGTCGACTCCAGGTGTACAGAAGATCTTCGTTTCCCACATAGGAAGTTACATCACGTGATGTCACGTGTCAAAGCTCCCACGTGCGCATGGATAAATAGCTGTTCCCATTTCATAATTCACTCATTCGGCGAAGTTGGTGCGAATGCGATTTTGAAAAAGTAAAAGGCAGTTCGGTTAAGTACGAGAAATTATAGAATCCTCTGGTAGACCACATCATTTGTCCACCATTCTACTAAAAAACTTCCACTTGTTTAAAATTGCAGAGTCAGTAATTAATTTCTGTTTAAAAAAATTTTCTAACTAACAATTTTAAACAAGTGAAAGCTTTTTAGTGAAATGGTGGACCACATCACTTGTCAACTATGTGGATCTTATAATTTCTCGTTAAGTACATATATTTGAATCAGTCGCTTCCAATTTTCACTATTAAATACTGTGATATTCACATTCTAACTCCGAAGTTCAAACCGAAACAGATTAATGGTTGATTAGGATTTCAATATTATTGAAGAGTCATGGAAATGGAGATTTCGGTATTGACGCCTTCACAGCGATATGCTGCGGCAGCTCTGTTTGCACTTGCAATTCACCAGTCTCAGCTCCACCAAACTCAGCCTCTAAATAGTTTGGTCACTCTGGATGAGGAGCCGATTGAAGAAGGTGTAATTGTAAGCGAAGGAAAAAACGCCTCGGTTTCCGAAGATCCTCATCTTTGGGTCCACGAGAAATCTGGCTTGCTTTGGCCTGTTTTCAGGTACTCTTTTTGTTGTTTCTTTCTTTTACTATATATCTATGCATTATGTTATTTTTTGTGAATAAATTAACAATTGTTAATATGTGAGATTTAAAAAATTGGGAGGTAGAGTGTAAACAAGTTCAAAATCAGGATCTTCTAGTAAATTTAATCATTTAACTAGTTTTAAAGATTGTTAGGTCAATAAGATTATGTGATATATACAACAACAATAAAGCCTTAATAGGTATTCCATGGTTGAACAATACTCTTGATTCGCTTCTCCACTTCATCTACCTTAATCTTATCCTATGATTCACATCCTCTTCAATCTCTCCATCTTTATAAATTATTAATCCAAGATATGAAAAGTTGCTACTCTTTTTTATCTCTTGACCGTCAAGTCTTACCGCCCCTTCCTTTTTGTTTCTACTTTTACTAAACTTACATTTTATGTACTCTGTTTTAGTAATACTTAATTAAGAGCCTTTAGATTCTAGAGCGTCTCATCAAATTTCTAACTTGGCATTAACTCTACTTCTAGTTTCAACTTTCATCCACTGAAACTATATAATTTGCAAAAAGCATACACCAAGACAATATATATGTATGTATTCAATTATATACATATATTTTAAATTCTTAGGAGTTTGTAATTCTAAGGATAGTTGGGAATTTTTGTATGAACATGAACAGGTTTCTTGAAGTGAATGACCAAGCTTGGCAAGGGTTAAAGGAAATTGCAGGAACTTCTTCACAAGTCCGGCATCACGTTGGAGTTGTATGTCTTTTCTGTGAACTATTTAAGAATTAAAGAAAGTTTTCTGACTAAAATAAAATATTAACATAAAAAAGGAAGAAAAGTAGGTTTTTAATTCTTCTAAGGCAATGAATGCTTGACTTGTTATAAGAGAAATGGCTCTTTGACTGCTGGCTACTTCAATTCTGTCGATTAATGACAATCAGTATTAAAGTGGATTGGTTTCCAATAATAGTGTGTGTGTGTGTGTGGTATTCTCTATCATGCTTGCTCATAAATCTTGAGGAGCTTATGCCCTTGGCTGAAGCATTGACATCCTAGCACTTGTTCTCCAATGTGGACATGTGCTTATCCTTAGTTCAACTTTCTTTTATTGATGTTAATGTTATGGCTCCTGATTACAGTATAATGAGCATTTATTTGAATTTTTTATTGTGTGAAAGAGGTGTCCTAGCAAACAAAGAAAAATTGTAGTTGATTACTATTTATGTCAATTAGAATTGTGCTTGATTTGATGGTTTTCCATTAATTAGAGAAATTAAAGAAGTATGTCACCAGAAACTTCATGACACTATGATTCATTGTGGATTATGAGTTCTTTCCTGGTTGCTTGTTCAATTTACAATTAGCAGAGAGCAAGCCAGTGGCTTGGTATACTTCATAGCTCCTCTAGTAAAGAAAATTATGTCTTATTGACCTACAAATAAATCATTTTTTCAAATTTATTTATTTTTCATCACGTTTTTGGCTTGACCCTTTGCTATATCTTGTTTTTGTTGAATACGACATTCATTTTATTTTCAGTTCTTGACGTTACTCTCAGAAGCAAGTGATGGACCTTCTTCAGAAAAATCTGATAAGGAACTAGCTTTGACAAAAGCTGTTGATGCTATGGTGCTTAGTATGGAGAGCCTTCCTCCTTCCAATGAGGAAAACAATGGGAGTCGTGAATATGAAATCAAATACCATGAGAAATATTCCAATTTTGTGACAGAATCAATCTCTGATGTGGCTGGAGAGCCTTATGAAAACACACAAAAGACAAGGTCCCAGACTTCTTCTGGAGAAAAAGCTTCTAATGAATCTATAGGTGAAGCTTGTGAGAAACCTGTGGAAGAGGGAACATTGATCAGCTATCAGAGGAAAGTGACAGTTCTTTACATGCTACTTTCAGCTTGTGTTGCAAAGAATACTGAAGATGAAAAGAGATGTTCTCAATTAGGAAAGGGCTATGATGCTCGGCATCGTGTGGCTTTAAGGTTGCTGGCAACATGGCTTGGTGTCAAATGGATAAAAATGGTTAGTCTAGTTAAACTATTTATTTACTGTAACCTCCCTTTAATTGGTTAGTCTAGTTAAACTATTTATTTACTGTAACCTCCCTTTAATTGGTTAAACTTCTAGGTAGTTTCTGCTCTTTCATGACAAACTAGCCTCTTATACTTCAAACAAGAATGTGCGTGCATGTGTACATTAATAATGTTTTGGATTACTTATGAGCTGGCCTACAATATTAGTCATACGATTTCAGAAGTTTTTCCATGTGCCATTTATGAAAACTTTGGTCTTTAACAGGAAGCCATGGAGATAATAGCTACTTCCTCTCTAATGGCTTCTGAGAAAGATGAAGGAGCAAAGGAAAAAAAATCAGATACCCCAGAGAGCTCTTGGGATACATGGAAGCGGGGAAGTATCATTGGTGCTGCTGCTTTGACTGGAGGAACCTTGATGGCCATCACTGGTGGTATGGGAACTGTTGGTTTTTCTAGAATGGATATCATTTCTTCAAAAAATTTATGCTAATATGAGAAATTGTTATTTATCATTGACATTATTTTATTTTATCACAGGCCTAGCTGCCCCAGCTGTTGCACAGGGTTTGGGTGCTCTGGCTCCTACATTGGGCAGTGTTGTCCCTGCGATTGGAGCTAGTGGGTTTGCTGCTGCCGCAAGTGCCACAGGATCTGTAGCCGGTTCTACTACTGTTGCTGCATCATTTGGAGGTATGTAAAATGGAATTTCTTTTCTAAAATTTGTGATTAACTATGAAGTGCTAAAGGATAAGAGGAAACAAATTTCTTTTTTAGATAGTTTTTGCTTTTGGCTTTTTCCATTTAAACGAAGAATGTGTTGTGATCAGAAATTTAATGACAATCTTATATAGGATGCCATCTTCATTTGTTTATTTGTATAATGTTTCAACTGCTGTTGTAATTGATCCAAAATATGAAGTAAGAAAATTACAAAGTGCCTAATCTAGCTTTACATGTTTTTTAAGACAGTCAGTTTACAAAAAATTTGCCACTGAATGTATGTGTTTGCATGTGTGTGTGTGTGTATGAGAGAGAGAGAGAGATGGGGGGGGGGGGGGGGGACTTAATTTGATTCTGTGATGTTTGCAAACAGCTTGGTAAGGGTCACAGTCCTAAATAATACCAATTTACGTGGTTATAGTGGTTGTTAGAAAAGATAAAACATAACTTTTAATTAATACAATAGAAAAGGCAAGACCTAATTTTGACACCATGATAAAGTGTGGGAAAATATAAATAAGAAAATAAAGAAGAAAGAGATGGTAGAAAGAGAAAGAGAGAGAATGTATGAAATCAACATGGTTCAGCCTTATAGGCCAATAGCGAAAGGCTCATTGATGGGTATTTATAGTAGACTTCCTAGAGACTAACAATACTTGAAATACAAATAGAATTAGGATTACTTTGTTTGTACGCCAAGTAAGACTATGCTTACTTTTTTTTCAATCAAAGTAGAATTAGATATAGTGAACCTAGATTAAAGTTATAATCGAGTTTGGGCCTTAATATTTTTAAGGCGAAAAACACATTTTGGTCCTTACATTTTCAGTCGATTCCTGTTTTAGTCCCTAAGTTTTTTTTTTACTGCTTTTAGTCCCTCTCCTGAAAAACGGTTCCATTTTAGTCCCTACCGTTACATCATAAACGGATATTACTGATGTGGCAAACGGCGTGCACTGTTGGCCTGACGTGGTCATTAAAATAATAATAAAAAATGCCACGTCAGCATTTAAATTAAAAAAATTAATTTATTAATTTTAACTAAATAAAAAAAAATTAAAAATAGAATTAAAAACTAAAAATCATATGAACTAAGATCTAAGTGTGTCTTGAACAAGAACACCAAGAATACAAACTCAAATCCAAGAACACAAACCCAAAAATTAAAAAAAAAAAAAATTATCATGCTTTGATGTTTTATGCGTTTTATAAAACGCAGCTCTGGGTTTGTTATTAAAAGAAAAAAAGCCCTCAATAGGACACAACAACGGAAAAAACTCTCAGCTCACTCAGCCCCATCCCTTCCTTTCTCCCATGCCTGAGACCGAACCCAACCTTGAAACTTTTTGACCAGCGAGGGCATTAGCTTGGGCATTAGAGTTGAGGTGATATCAGTGTGGAGATCGGCGTGGGTCATTAGCATGGAGATCTGTACTCCAGTTGTGCTTCGATTCGTGCGATCGTGCTCCGATCTGTGCTTCGATTCGTGGGATCATGGGTGTCGCCGTCGGTCTGGCCGTGGGTCGTGGTTGTGGTGCTTGTTTTGCCGTGGTGCTGGGTTTCTATTTTTGTCATGGGTTGCTGTGGGTTTCTATTTGGTTTCTATTTTTGTCTTTTGGGTTGCTGAATTTTTGATTTGTAAGGTGCTCGATTGTGGGTATTGGTTGTGGCGGTATAGGTGCTTGATTCGTGGGTTTGGGTTGCCGGTGTTAGTGGGTTTTGGTTGTGTTTTCTGGGTCTGAGTTGCTGTGTTTTTTGGGTTTGGGTCTGGGTTTGCTGTGTTTTTCTTAGTTTAGTGCTAGTGTATCAGAGATGGAGAAATGAATTGTTCTGGGTTTGGGTCTTGCTTGCTCTGTTTCAGAGATGAGAGAACGAAGAGGAAGAGAGGGACAACAGTTTTCTGACATTCCATACCATTCTCCACTGCTCTGATTTGGTCAGGTTTGAAAATATTTAAGAGATTTGAAAAAAATTTTGTTTTTATCAACTGGATGCGTTTTTTCTTATTATCTCGATAGTTGAACAAAATCTTTTGTACTAACATTTCAGATCAGATGCTTTTAATTCTACTTAAATGTACAGAACTTAATTTGTGAGGAAATTCAAGGCTATGTTTGTTCTTTTAGCACAGATCACATTATCATGCTTTGATGGTTTTTTTTTTTTTTTTTTTAATTTCTGGGTTTGTGTTCTTGAATTTGAGTTTGTGTTCTTGGTGTTCTTATTCAAGACACACTTAGATCTTAGTTCATATGATTTTTAGTTTTTAATTCTGTTTTTAATTTTTTTTTATTTAGTTAAAATTAATAAATTAATTTTTTTAATTTAAATGCTGACATGACATTTTTTATTATTATTTTAATGACCACGTTAGGCCAACAGTGCATGCCGTTTGCCACATCAGCAATATCCGTTTATGATGTAACGGTAGGGACTAAAATGGAACCGTTTTTCAGGAGATGGACTAAAAGCGGTAAAAAAAAACTTAGGGACTAAAACGGGAATCGACTGAAAATGTAGGGATTGAAATGTGTTTTTCGCCTATTTTTAACTATGGTAATCTATGCAATGACTTAATCTTGATGTTGTGAAGTTTGCATACAATCTTGCAGAATCATAACCCTATACAAAACCAATCTATGCACTATGTTAGTTAAGGACAGAGACTTCAAAGGATTCTACAACTTAAACCAGTGCTTTGTCTGGAGTTTAATGTGTATACGACTGCTGAAAAGCAAGTTTAGGAACATCCTCAAGCATTGCTTCTATATCTTAAAATTGAAAGAGAAAAAACAGTGTACAAGGATAAAGCCACTCATACTTTTTGCATCACAGCCGCTGGAGCTGGCTTTTCAGGGAATAAAATGGCTAGAAGAATTGGATGCATTGAAGAATTTGAGTTCAAAGTAGTTGGAGGAAATCATAACCAAGGCGTGAGTCCCTTTATCATTTTATCTGTATTTTTTTCCCTAGGGGGAGAGTGTTTCAAGCCTATTTCAAGCAGGTCTCTCATTGGAATGATGATACAGCCAATACTTTTTTGAGTATTGAATGTTGTCTATGCTCATTGCTTCCAATTATTAACATAACTTTTTTCCCCCAGCGACTAGCAGTTGGAATTTTGGTTTCAGGACTGGTTATTGATGTAGAAGATTTTATAAGACCTTGGGAGGGTCATTATGATAACTTGGAGAGGTATGAAACACATTATTACCAAATTATCTGAAAAATAGAACCTGTATTCTTTAGTAAGGTTGGAAATTTGTATTTCTAGAATTTGATGTAGGCTAGTAGTTTCATATGTATTTGCACCCCTCACCCGCCACCCCTCATTTTCCTGGTCTCTTACCTTTGGTTTCTGTCAAAATCTCTGATCTTTCCATTTTATATCCTCTGGTTTCATGACCAAGGATTTTCCACTTATGATCAATTAATTTTTATGGTTTATATGATGCATCATCAATTTATTCTTAATCTAACTTTTAAAAGATCTTTTGGTTCTTCACAAGTGGTTTTTCCACTAGAGACTTCCATTGCCTAGAAAATAGATCCTCATGTCTTTCTACTTAGTAATTCATATTAAAGGAGTGCAATATATAGGTATGCTCTCTGGTGGGAATCTAAGAATTTGATTGCATTAAGCACTGCAATTCGGGATTGGCTTACTTCAAGTATTTTTCTGAACCTTATAACTCTCACTACTAATGACCGTCTATAGGTTGCATTTTAATGACTGACAACATTTTCTCCTTTTGCAGGAGTTGCATTGCAGTTAATGAAACAAGGTGCCATGATGACCGTACTAAGCACACTTGTGGCAGCATTAGCTTTGCCAGCTACATTAATCACAGCATCTGATCTTATAGACAGCAAATGGGCAATTGCTGTGGACAGGTTAGTTATCTTTTGTTTTGTTTTTTATTTTTGGCCTAGGGAAGACCTACTTATCTAGATGGAAGATATAAGAAAGTAGTCTTAAGTTTCAATATATGCATATTATACACACGGGCAACAGTGTGTTGAGTGGTGACCTTCATTTATGTGCACAACATAGAAATTTCACTGATACGCTGGTTTGCTTGGCCAAAAATAATGAATTTGGAATACCTGTTCCTTCTAGGAAGGGATGATTTTCCCACTGTACCATGATGCTCTGGATTGTACATGAATTTTTCATCAAGTAGCCTAATGCAAGTAGTATTTTTTTTGAAGGGGGGGGGGGGGGGGGGTGGTGATATAATTGGATGACATTCATTACACTTGACATCCTAATCCAGTGAACAGAAGTTGCAAAATGTTCCTAGTAATTCTGGAAAAAACTAGACGTACTTGCCATTAGAGAAGTGCACATTATACTGCAGTTGATTTTTTAGTTAGTCTTCAAATCCGGCAACATTCTTCATGGTCTTTGCATGTGTGCATTAAATCAGTCTCTTAAATTTTTAGCATTCTAACTGTTAGGAACACAAGTTTGAAATATTAGTATTGAGCATGAGTGAGTACTGAGAATCTTGGTTTCCCTTTCAATTTAATTCTAGCCTCTCCTTTCTTTTTGTTTAGGTCAGATAAAGCTGGGAAGTTGCTTGCTGAAGTGTTGTTGAAGGGATTGCAAGGAAACAGGTAGGAAAATTTCATGTTAATTTAAAAATATATTTGTGAGATTGTTGGTATCATCCCTAGCTTCTCCATGCATGGTCCAGGCCTGTAACACTCATAGGTTTCTCACTGGGGGCACGAGTAATTTTTAAATGTCTCCATTGTTTGGCCGATGCAAAAGGAGATAATGGTAGTGTTCACTCAGCTTCATGTTTGTTGATAGATGGGATTGTTGTTTCAAATTTGTTGATAGATGGGATTGTTATTTGAGTGAAGTTTCTTTTTTGTTATATTTTTGTAGCTGGACTTGTAGAACGGGTTGTTCTTCTTGGAGCACCAGTTTCAATTAAAGATGAAAATTGGGAGGAGGCTAGAAAGGTAGTTGGCTGCGTTTGTGATTTCTTGATTGGTTCATTGTACAAGCTTTTCTATATTGCTATTTTTTTTTTCAAGAGGTTGGTAGTGGTTTGTTGTACTAGAGCTTGGTAGTGGTTTGCAGATGGTTGCTGGCAGATTTGTGAATGCTTATTCCACAACTGACTGGACACTTGGCATTATTTTCCGTGCAAGGTATATAGGCCATTCACATGTAAATTTGGACATTGTTTTTGTGAAGGAGGATATTTTAGTAACTCTTATATTATCAGCAAACATGAGAAGAAAATATTGTGCTGATTTCAGATGCTTATATACTGTTTGTGAAAATAGAAAGACAAAAATAAATGTGGTTTAGATTGATGTTCTAGACTAATTAGAGTTAAAAGACTTGCAATACAAGTAGAATCAATATTTCTTTGCTTGCACACCAAGTATGATTGGACTAGGATTTTTTTCCCTTGTACACCAAGTAGGGTTGGACTTGGGCCTTGACTAGAAATTTTCCTTGTTCATTGATATCTTAAATACTGCCCATTGTTTTTACAATAAAATTATGAATTATGCCTCACCTAGTCATTACTACTTGGGAGATGATTAGTTAATTATAGACAAAAGTACACTTTTGGCCCTTAAAATTCTAGGGTTGTTTTCATTTTGGCTCTTTACATTTCAAAATTTTCATTTTGACCCTTTATGTTTGATTTTGTTATCATATTGGCCATATTATCCATTTCTGTTAATAATCTGGTGATACTTGACAATATATGAGGTGATGTGGCTTAATGGACACCATATATTTGGTACTTAACGTTCAGATTACTAACAGAATTGGATGGTGGGCCAATATGAAAACGGAATCAAATATGATGAGTTAAAATAAAAATTTTGGAACGCAAGGGCTAAAATGAAAATAACCCCAAACTTTAGGGCCCAAAAGTGTACCTGAATCTTAATTATATGAAATAGATTGCCAACATAATTAATATATATCTGCTTGGAATTTCTTAAACCCTATGGTTTATTGTTAGACGAGGAACTCCCACCATTTATAAGGGTGACCTATTATTATTATTTTCAAGTTATGTGATACCCTGAATTACTGCATCTGACGCACTGCTATTTGCCTCCTCTAACTCTTTTAATTAGCACTATCTTTGAATTCAATACTTATATAGAACTAAGAGGTTTTACATGTACAGTTTACTTTCTCAAGGATTAGCTGGTATTCAACCTGTTGATGTACCTGGGATTGAGAATGTATGTACTTTGTTTCCTATCTTTCTCATTGAGTATTGTAATTCATGCTCATATTTTATTTTATTCAATACTGATGATTCTTCCATTGGTTTTGCAGGTTGATGTAACAGAAATCATAGAAGGCCACTATTCTTATCTTTGGGCCACAAAACACATCCTAGAGCAGCTTGAACTAGATTATTACTACCCCTATTTCAGAAGCACATTTTCCAAACCCCAGGAAGAAAAAGCTCTTTAATTTAGGTCTCACTTCTTTGCGTTGGTCTTACACTTTACTGCTTTTCCTCTTCTTCTTTTTTGTTATTATTTATCAATAAACCTTTCTTTCTTTTCCTTCCTTTTTATATGTAATCTATATTCTTTTTCAGTAATTAGCTTCAAAGGTATCTAGGCCAATTATCTCAGATATATTAATTGATGCCTTAATTTGCACTTATTTGAGGCTGTAGAAAGAAGTGCAGTAGTAGGGCAAATATTGGTGAAACATCAAGAATGACATGATGCAACACAAAAAGGTGATTAAAAGTATGAGTAAGAACTAAGAACTTTTATAATCCTCGCTCCATTATGCTCCTGTTAGTGTGTGCTTTTGGCCAAAGAGTCACAACTTGCTCAAGTTTTGATACCTCTATTCATGATCCTTTCCTTCTCCCTATGGCCAGTTTGAATTATCATGGGAAAAATGAGATGAGATGCTCCAACTCTGAGTTGCTTGCAAAGTGACCGCTTTCGGTTTTAGTTTGGAAAATTAACTCCCTAAACCAAAGAAAATGGTAAGATTGCACGAATCCACTTCTTTCTAACTTTTGTTATTTATATGATTTTGTTGCTACATTATTAATATGTAGACACACAAATGTTGAATTCCCAGGGGTTGGTTTAATGGTTACCAAAGCCTCACGAGATCCATGGTATCTTGGGTTCAAAACTTTTTACTCTCCATCTGAGGGCCACTTTCAAGGGATTTTGTTAAATTTTTTTTTTCCTTAACTAGGTACCATAAATGTAAGTATTAATTTTTTTTTGAAGTATAGGTTTTAATATAAATTTTTTAAATATGTGGGAATTTTGAAGCCACCCACAAACAATGAGGCTTAAAATGTAATTTGCATTTGTTTTGGCCGCCAATACATATATGCTTCTTAACACACTTGTGGATTTGTTTTCCTTTACCTTGTTGTGTGTCAAACTGGGATTGGAAGGCTTTTGGATCAAGTTCTTGTTTGGGAGTGGCCAAAAGGCTTATAAATTAGTGGCATTTCCTTCTTGTTCCCCTTTTTGAGGAGACAAAGGTTCGAATCCTCCATTCCCACTGTTATAACTATTAGAATATCAAAAAGAAGAGTCTAAAACTCCTTGCTAAAAGGGCTTCCTCTCAATTGCTATTGGTGTATAGATGACAAAAATGCTCCGTCCTATGCAGGTTATCTTCCCTTGCCTGAAGAGGTAATGATGTGAGGGTGGATTCCTCTCAAGTCTCAACTACAATCTGTGTAGGGATGACAAAAATGCCTTGCCTCACTTTACTCACCATGCCCTGAGCCTGTTGAGTAATAAGGCTCTTGGTGAAAAAATTGAATCAGTAGATTTTTGGGCAATTTATTAAATGCCTCGAAAACTGAATCAGAAAATCAGTAAAACAAGTCATCCAAGGCCAGAAAAGTAAAACAATGGAGCAATGAAAATAGTCATCAAAGTTTGAAAAACTGAATCAGCATAGGGGTTGAGCCAGGCATCAAAAATCTAAAAATTGAATTAGCATAGGCTTCGAGCAAGTCAAAGTCCTAAGAAGTAAGAATTGAACTAACAGCACATGGGCTCAAGGCTTGAATCATGTTTTTCTTTCAGTGTAATGGGACCGATAATATAAAGCACTCACAATAGGTAATGTCAATGAGAATGAAAGAAGTTGTGGAGATTTTCTCTATATTCTTTGATTTATTGTTGATGAAGCTTTTTGAACCCTTAATTTATGTAATTTGTCTGTTCCGGCTCTTCTCTAAAAGGCACCTTTTATGGCTATTTGAAATGTTCTCCCATAACCTTGTTCTAAACTCTAATTCGTTCTTCTTTCATTTCTCTTTAGTGTTTTTAATATTTTTTTAAAGTTCTAACAATACCTCAACTACCTTTTCTTGAATATTCAATCACACCAACTGATACAGTCTAGCAGTCAGTAACTACTCCTACATATATACAGGTACAGGTGAAAGCACCGATTTTAAAAATATTGCTTGTAAAATAATCTCCGTATGTATAAATCTTCAATTATACAATCCACATGGAGTAGTTGGGAACATGCATGATGGCCAGGCCTGACCACGTCTTGCAACCAATTCCTGGGCCATTTGCAAAGAGTATGTCCTACCACGATAATTTTCACAATTTTGGTCACAATTTGCCTATATAGCGAGTTGTAATGGGGTAGGAAAAAAATGATGGGTCTACATAGGTTTACAACTCCACCACTCACAAGTTGCATGTAGACAAATTGACAATTTTTTTTTTTTTTTTTGGTTGTTTTGTTTTTAGAAAGTGACAAGTTGACAATTAAAGTTGTGAAAATGGTTGTGGTACATTGGTACCAGACTTACTGATCGGTTACCCATTTGGAAAATTGGAATGAAATGCATTATTACTTTCACCACACTGCCCCCACCATCTTTAAGCACTGCTTGCTTGCTGACTTGCTGTAACGTAGCTTCCTCAATTGATTCCCAGACTTCAAGGCCAAGCAAAAGACATCCTCCGTAGACTTAGTGATACTGATATCGTTGGCTGACCACATCATTATACGTAGTTGCCTAGTTTGTTTACTTTCTAAATTGGTACGGAAATGATTTATTACTTTTTGTTTTTTTTGGAAAAAAATGATGACATTTTGGATAATCAGCCAGTTTATGTGCAATTTTCAAGCCCGTCACACATGGTATGTGTATGACAAATGAAATGGGATTAGAGTTAACAGACTATGGGACTTCTTAAAAGGTCAGGGTTAACGGTTGCCATGTTATTTGCAACATTATTCTATTGCCTATTGAATCATTAATGATAAATTGTCAGTTCTTTTCGAGATGGGAGGGCTTTTGTTATAAATCTTTATCATTATAGGGCACATGATGCCTTTAAAATTTAGGTGATTACCACATAATGGGTTTCACATGAGAGAGAAGTCTTAAGTCTTAACAATTCGACTTATGCTACTTTTCAATTATATAACTTCTTTGATAAAAACAATGTGATTCACCATATTGTTTACTCAAATAATTTTCTAAGCCATACTTAAGACGAACTAGGTGGTCCCTTGGAGACAAAGAAAACTTGTAAGAGCAGCTGAGACAAAGAGAAAAGGGTGTGTGCGCATGCTAGTCGGCAAGGATCGGTGCTCCCAAGTAGTTTAGAATGAGCAATTTTTTTGAGGCTTCTGGCTGGTTGCAACTTGAGTTAATCAATGCAATTGTACAAGTGGGGACAAAGTGAGACCTAAGGCATCTCTTTGTTTTATATTTGTGATCTCTGGATTAAGCGGGCTAAATGTCTAGCTGGCAATGCCACTACACTTAACATATATATAAGCTGTTATATATGGCGAAGGCAGTTACTTCATAGTTGCATATTTGGTCGTCCAAAGTATGGATAAAAATCATACAATGAGGTTTACATGGGTTGTCTTGTTTATTGCCATTGGTGTTGTTGGGATGAAAGGTGATGAGATAGGAAATGGCACGGCCAATTCTCAAAGCAACACTACTTCTTTAGCTCTTCAAGGAAATGAAGATACAGGAGGAAGGAACAAAACCTACAATGAAGTTGAAATCAACAAGAAGAATAGATATAATGGTGCATATTATAGAAGAGGTGGAAGTGGAGGTGGAAGTGGAGGTGGTGGTGGTGGTGGTGGAGGTGGAGGTGGGGTTGGGGAGGAGGAGGAGGCGGCAGCGGCGGTAGTTATAGATGGGGATGGGTGGGAGGGGGAGGGGGAGAGTGGAGGTGGAAGAGGTGGTGGTGGTGGATGGGGATGGGGGGTGGGGGTGGAGGGGGTGGTTGGTATAAATGGGGTTGTGGAGGACAACCAAAACATGGTAAAAGAAAGGGAAGAGGAGGAGGAGGAGGAGGAGGAGGCATGAACAAGAAGGAAGAATATAAGCTAGGAGAGTTTGCCCAATGCATGGGTCGAGGAAGGTGTAGAGGCATGAGATTGGATTGCCCACTTCACTGTGGTGGACCTTGCTTTTATGATTGCCAACATATGTGCAAGGCTCACTGTCGACGGTCCTGATTTACTTGCTACCTCTCCAATTCTGAACTATTTCTCGTAGTTGAGTTCTTCAAATAGTATTACAGAAGAATATTATGACGAGTATTGTTTTTCTTTCCATTCCAAGAATCTTGGGTTGTGGTCCCTGGGGATGATTTGGATTTCAGATATTAGCGGCTTTTTTATTATTAAAAAAATGGGTTTGTTTGTATGCTTGATTTTATATTTTTATTTTTTGTCTCCATGGATTTTCTTGATGGGAATAAACGTGCATATTGTTCATGCATGTCATGTGGAGACTCTAGGCTTAGTTATATTTTATGTCTACAAAGTCATGCTTGGTCCGTTCCAACTTTATATTCTTTCTGGTGAGTGTGGCGATTGATTGTATTTCAAAGAAAATTTTGATCCTGTTGGAAGATGAGAACTAGATTAGGAATTTAAGAGCATGCATTCAATTTACCAATACGATGAACCCACGCAAATTAACCCAACTTGACTTGGAATTGGGTGTTTTTTTCGATTCTTTGACTGTACCAATTTTTTAAAACCATACAATTGTGTAAATATTGATAATTTATATTGAATAATAACTTTAAATGGTTGAATGAAAACTTAATTAATTTTTTTTATCATGATTGATTAGATAAGCACAGCCTGACTACCCAACCAAACCCAATACCCCTACAAGCTAGCTAAGTTGAGTTGGTTTGGAGATTTCTCCTCACAATGATCTTTTTAGTTTGGAATTACCTCAACTCTGATTCAACTTGATCTATGCACACTTCTAAATATGATTTTTTTATATAAATGGATAAGATGTTATCAAAAAGACTTTTTTTTTTTGTAAAAAAAATACCATTATCAGTTGACTAATTTGAACATGTCCAAGAATATTTTTTTTTTTAAATATAATCTCTCATCCCATAAAACAAATGTAACATGTTACATTAAATTTAAATCATTTAGAATTGTAATATATTTTTTCTTTCCAAATAATAGTATAATGTCTATATTATTGAAACTTGAATTTTAAGGTAATCTTTTGAATATTATCTGTAGGGATAAAGGCCCAGAATGACATGTTGGGCATTGGGCTTTTGTTTGGGAACGCTGAATTGTCTGAGGAGGAGCAAGTAGTTATCAGGGGTCCCTAGTTAAAGTCTTATAAGTGAGGAACGAACGAAAGGTGATCCGAGGAGGTGCTTCTCCTCGAATCATGATGAATGCAATTCAAGCATGTATTCCAACAACAAAGGTAACCCTCTAAGAAGTTCCAACGATAGGAATATGTCTCATGAACGTGCAAGAAGGAAGGAAACTTAGAAATATCTAAAGAAAGTTGCTACCACTGCATTAAATGCATTACAACTACTTTTCTGGCTGCATTTATGTGGAGAAGACCTCTGAACAGTGCTGTCTTGGCGAACGCTACTCACAAAAAACCAAAGAAGGTGTCTGATGGGACAGGTACTCAAGTAAGGGCTCAGATGATCAACAAGTGTAGGATCAAGATGGTCCAAAGAGGGCTATATAACGTGAAAGGCCCTCCATGGAAAGGGGGAGGAAAAATTGTAAACAAATCTGTTACAAAGCTTTAAGAATAAATATTTAAGAATCAGTGTCCTCGGACCAATCCGAGAACGTTATTTCTTAATAAACTCCTATTATCTTTCTCTTTTTAGCATCAAAACCTATTTTTCTGTTATCTGATTCACGAAAGCCTAGTTTTCCAACTCATTCTCTACAAATTTATTATTTTACGCTGTTTTGGACTTAAGTCCATATACCCGTTGGGCTAGAAGTCTAAACCAAGTCCTTACATTATCATTTTTATTACTATTTTAAAGCTCATATCTCTAAATTATAATGCCTATTTTGTTTGTATTTTTAAACTAAAACTAAAGATTTTGGTCCAAATAGAATAAAATTTCATACTTTTCAACCCAAAAAATTTGAGTTCTAAAAAATAAAAATTTGAACTCAAAATTGAAAAGAAAACCTACAAAAAGAGTAAATTTAAGGCCCACTTAGTCTGAAATAGACCAAATGGACCAAATTGAATTGAATGGACTGAATGGAGTCAAGTGGACCAAATGGACTCAATTGAGATGCATTGGACTGAACAGACCGGACTGCACCATATGAGCCTAAGTGTTTGGACCGAACGGACTAAATTGGACAGAAGTGGACCAAACGGATCAGATTGAGCTGAATTATATTTAATGGACTGAAATACTATGCTAATATGACTAAAAAAGAGTGTAGTAATAATAAATGCTACGCTTTAGTTTTTAGATATTATATCACTACAAAATAATTAGGAATTTGTTTATTATGTTGTTGATGTGAAACTAACTAATCATGTCAGTTTGTAAATTTTTTAGTTAGTAAACGTTATCATTTAAATGTTCTTTTTACTATTTAAAATTTAAACCCAAACATTCAAAAGATGCATTATTTAAAAGATCTTATTGTTTGATTAATATTAATTTCAAAAAAAGCTTAAGTAACTTCACGTACTAATAGATTTGGACAAATAATTAAATTAACTCATTTAGTTATTTACTAATAGATTTTACAAATGAAATGCACTAAAGTGGACTGAATAGACCGAAATGTTACACTGATGTGGCTCAACAAGAGCATGGTAATAATAAATTATGTACTTTAACTTTTAGATATTATTATATAGATATAGATTTGAAATCAATGATATGTTAGGAGAACTCCTGTTGTTAAATGTGTCTTTATTTTTTAATTGAAGAAAGGGTAATAAATGGAAAATAAATTAAAAAGTTCACCAAAGACTATTACCCACTCTAGTTGTTTTTTTTTTTTTTTTTTTTTTTTTTGGGGGGGGCGGGGGGAGTTTAGAAAACCCATGTGGTTTCCGTGTAAAACACCTAGGTTTTGAATATAACACTTGACCTTTGTCTCATATTGCTTTTATGTATAAACCGTTAAATATTTGTGAAAATAAATGGTGATTTGCTTGTGTAATGACATGTCCATATTTAGAGTTGTATATTCACATAAAACAATACATGTGGAGATGGGGTGTTGCATTCGAAAAACCCCCCCAAGAAGTTAGTATTACACAATTAATTGCTTACTTATATAAAATAATATTGTAAATGGGTTAAGTGTTACACAAAAAACCTAAGTAGGTTCTTTGTTTTAAGGAAGAACCATAGGAGGTTTTGCATATCTTCCCCTAACTTTTTGGGCCCAAATTTAATTATTAAAATACTTTTAACGATTTAGATTAAACCTAAAGTCAATATTGTTGTATAATTAAATAAAAATGGAACCACAATAACAACTAAATCCTTTTTTTTTTAAATAAATAATAATAATAACTAATTGATTGCACGACTGACTTGTACAATGGATAGGGACGGAACCAGAACTTTGAGTTAGGGGGGTGACTTTATTGTTGGCTGTGTGCTATAGTTTCAATCTCTTACTTTGCTACAACTTAGTTGCTGAATAAATATATATATATATATATATATATATATATTTTTTGTGTATAAGAACAAAATTATTTTTGCTTATAATTTTTTAAAGGGCAAGGTTGTTTTTGTTGTTGAGCTATTTTTTTTGGGCTTGTATATTTTGTTTTACATTTTAGATCTATATATCTATATATATATATATATATATATATTTTTTTTTTATGGTCACTAAAATGAGGAAAATGATAGAGATACAAGCTTTATTTATTTATTTATTTAATAAATTACTAATATGATAAGTGTTTACTGGTAAATTAAAAAAAATGATGTGAGTGATAGACCTATCATGTGAACCAATAAGAATTTGTTACCAAAATAGTTTGTAATTTTTTTTTTAAAGTTTGTGAATATAGCATTATGCTTAAAAAGAATAAATGATATTGTTTAAGGAAAACAAAATGTAATTTTATAGAACGAAATTGCTAAAATTAGTATACATATATAATAATATTTTAAAAAATTGGGGGGTGGGGGGGTGGGTGGGGATTGCCTCCTAGTCCAATGATAGCTCCGTCCTTGACAATGGACATCTAAAAAAAAGATGATTATAGAGATATCGGTGTGGTGATAGCTAGGAGTCTTATAAGTCAGTTGCATTATCATATTCTCTTGATTAAAAAAGACTTAGCTTCAATTTCTCTCTCAGTCATATATTGTAAGGAAAAAAAAAAAAAAAACTCTTTTTTGAATAGAAATATATAATATGCCTAATCCTCTTTGCACAAATCCCATGAACCTAAGAAAAAGAAGGGGAGTGTCAGGGGGTAACCTTATTAGGAATGTAGGACTAGTATGTATGAGCTGTGAGGACATATCGGTATATTTTTCCAAAAAGTCAAGTAGCACAGCTTATTTCATGACTACAACTTGTTGAACTACAAATTGGGATTGGTGATAGATATAAGTTGTGTGAGTAGTAAGTTCAAATAAAAGAGATTGTCTATCATTCTCTTCAGTTCTTAACGACTTTGAAAAATAATTGTGGAATGAATTATAGAAAAATCTGATAAGGAACTAGCTTTGACAAAAGCTGTTGATGCTATGGTGCTTAGTATGGAGAGCCTTCCACCTTCCAATGAGGAAAAAAATGGGAGTCGTGAATATGAAATCAAGTGCCGCGAGAAATATTCCAATTCTGAGACAGAATCAATCTCTGATGTGGCTGGAGAGCCTTATCAAAACACACAGAAGACAAGGTCCTAGACTTCTTCTGGAGAAAAAACTTCTAATGAATCTATAGGTGAAGCTTGTGAGCAACCTGTGGAAGAGGGAACACTGATCAGCTATCAGAGGAAAGTGACAGTTCTTTACATGCTACTTTCAGCTTGTGTTGCAAAGAATACTGAAGATGAAAAGAGATGTTCTCAATTAGGAAAGGGCTATGATGCTCGGCATCGTGTGGCTTTAAGGTTGCTGGCAACATGGCTTGGTGTCAAATGGATAAAAATGGTTAGTCTACTTGAACTATTTATTTACTGTAACCTCCATTTAATTGGTTAAACTTCTAGGTCGTTTCTACTCTTTCATGACAAACTAGCCTCTTATACTAAAAACAAGAATGTGCGTGCATGAGTGCATTAATAATGTTTTGGATTACTTATGAGCTGACCTACAATATTAGTCATTCGATTTCAGAAGTTTTTCCATGTGCCATTTATGAAAACTTTGGTCTTTAACAGGAAGCCATGGAGATAATAGCTACTTCCTCTCTAATGGCTTCTGAGAAAGATGAAGGAGCAGAGGAAAAAAAATCAGATACCCCAGAGAGCTCTTGGGATACATGGAGGCGGGGAAGTATCATTGGTGCTGCTGCTTTGACTGGAGGAACCTTGATGGCCATCACTGGTGGTATGGGCTGTTGGTTTTACTAGAATGGATATCATTTCTTCAAAAAATTTATGCTAATATGAGCAATTGTTATTTATCATTTACATTATTTTATTTTATCATAGGCCTAGCTGCCCTAGCTGTTGCACAGGGTTTGGGTGCTCTGGCTCCTACATTGGGCAGTGTTGTCCCTGCGATTAGAGCTAGTGGATTTGCTACTGCCGCAAGTGCCACAAGATCTGTAGCTGGTTCTACTACTATTGCTGCATCATTTGGAGGTATGTAAAATGGAATTTCTTTTCTAAAATTTGTGATTAACTATGAAGTGCTATAGGATAAGAGGAAACAAATTTCTTCTTTAGATAGTTTTTGCTTTTGGCTTTTTCCATTTAAACGGAAAATGTGTTGTGATCAGAAATTTAATGACAATCTTATATAGGATGCCATCTTCATTTGTTTATTTGTATAATGTTTTACCTGCTGTTGTAACTGATCCAAAATACGAAGTAAGAAAATTACAAAGTGCCCAATCTAGCTATTCACGTTTTTTGAGACTATCAGTTTACAAAAAATTTGCCACCGAATGTATGTGTTTGCATGTGTGTGTGTATGTATGAGAGACAGAGAGAGGGACTTAGTTTGATTCTGTGATGTTTGCAAACAGCCTGGTAAGGGTCACATTCCTAAATAATACCAATTTACATGGTAATAGTGGTTGTTAGAAAAGATAAAATATAACTTTTAATTAATACAATAGAAAAGGCAAGACCTAATTTTGACACCATGATGAAGTGTGGGAAAATATAAATAAGAAAATAAAGAAGAGAGAGATGGCAGAAAGAGAAAGAGAGAGAATGTATGAAATCAACATGGTTTGGCCTTATAGGCCAATAGCAAATGGCTCATTGATGGGTATATATAGTAGACTTCCTAGAGACTAACAATACTTAAAATACAAATAGAATTAGGATTACTTAGCTTGTATGCCAAGTAAGACTATGCTTACTTTTCTTGCACTCAAAGTAGAATTAGATATAGTAAACCTAGATTAAAGTTATAATCGAGTTTGGGCCTTGATATTTTTAACTGTGGTAATCTATGCAATGGCTTAATCTTGATGTTGTGAAGCTTGCATACAATCTTGCAGAATCATAACCCTATACAAAACCAATCTATGCACTATGTTAGTTAAGGATAGAGACTTCAAAGGATTCTACAACTTAAACTAGTGCTTTGTCTGGAGTATAATGTGTATGCAACTGCTGAAAAGCAAGTTTAGGAACATCCTTAAGCATTGCTTTTATATCTTAAAATTGAAAGAGAAAAAACAATGTACAAGGATAAAGCCACTCATACTTTTTGCATCACAGCCGCTTGAGCTGGCTTTTTAGGGACTAAAATGGCTAGAAGAATTGGATGCATTGAAGAATTTGAGTTCAAAGTAGTTGGAGGAAATCATAACCAAGGTGTGAGTCCCTTTATCATGTTATTTGTATTTTTTTTCCCCAAGGGGAGAGTGTTTTAAGCCTATTTCAAGCAGGTCCCTCATTGGAATGATGATACAGCTAATACTTTTTCGAGTATTGAATGTTGTCTATGCTCACTGCTCACAATTATTAACACAACCTTTTTCCCCCAGCAACTAGCAGTTGGAATTTTGGTTTTAGGACTAGTTATTGATGTAAAAGATTTTATAAGACCTTGGGAGGGTCATTATGATAACTTGGAGAGGTATGAAACACATTATTACCACATTATTTGAAAAATAAAACCTGTATTCTTTACTAAGGTTGGAAATTTGTATTTCTAGAATTTGATGTAGGCTGGCAGTTTCATATGTATTTGCACCCCCCCCCCCCCCCAACCAGCCACTTCTCCTTTTCTTGGTCTCTTACCTTTGGTTTCTGTCAAAATCTCTGATCTTTCCATTTTATATCCTCTGGTTTCATGACCAAGGATTTGCCACTTATGATCAATTGATTTTATATGGTTTCATATGATGCATCATCAATTTATTCTTAATCTAACTTTTAAAAGATCTTTTGGTTCTTCACAAGTGGTTTTTCCATTATAGACTTCCATTTTCTAGAAAACAGATCCTCATGTCTTTCTACTTAGGGTCCGTTTGGATACAGCTGAAAACTGAAAACTGAAACTGAAAACTGAAAAACACTGTAGCGAAATAATTTTTAAATGTGTGAATAGTATCGTGGGACCCATTTTTAATGAAAAAGTTGTTGAAAAGTGAAATTTGTGGGTCCGTGAACAGTACATGATGTGCTGTGATTGGTCCAAAAAATTTTGAAAAGTCAAAGTTTGCGGCTACTGTTCATTGAACAGTAGCCGCAACACCCAAAACGCGTGAAAAAAAAAAAAAAAAAAAAAAAAAAAAAAGCAAAATGGAAAAACGCAAACGCAGGATTGGGCAGAAAACGCCCAATCCAAACGCACTCTTAGTAATTCATATAAAAGGAGTGCAATATATAGGTATGCTCTTTGGTGGGAATCTAAGAATTTGATTGCATTGAGCACTGCAATTCAGGATTGGCTTACTTCAAGTATTTTCCTGAACCTTATAACTCTCACTACTAATGACAATCTATAGGTTGCATTTTAATGACCGACAACATTTTCTCCTTTTGCAGGAGCTGCATTGCAATTAATGAAACAAGGTGCCATCATGACCATACTAAGCACACTTGTGGCGGCATTGGCTTTGCTACATTAATCACAGCATCTGATCTTATAGACAGCGAATGGGCAATTACTGTGGACAGGTTAGTTATCTTTTGTTTTGTTTTTTTTTTTTTTTTTTTTGGCCTAGGGAAGACCTACTTATCAAGATGGAAGATATAGGAAAGTTGTCTTGAGTTTCAATATATGCATATTATACACACAGGCAACAACGTGTTGAGTGGTGACCTTCATTTATGTGCACAACATAGGAATATCACTGATACACTGGTTTGCTTGGCCAAAAATAATGAATTTGGAATACCTATTTCTTCCAAGAAGGGATGATTTTCCCACTGTACCATGATGCTTTGGACTGTACTTGATTTTTTCATCAAGTAACCAAATGCAAGTAGTATTTTTTTTTTTGGGGGGTGGGGGGGTGGGGGTGATATAATTGGACGACATTCGTTACACATGACATCCCAATCCAGTGTGAATAGGGTCATCCACAAGTTGCAAAATGCTCCTAGTAATTCTGGAAAAAATTAAACGTACTTGCTATCAGAGAAGTGCACATTATATGGCAATTGTTTTTTTAGTTAGTCTTCAAATCCGACAACATTCTTCATCGTCTTTGCATGTGTGCATTGAATCAGTCTCTTAAATTTTAGCATTCTCACTATCAGGAACACAAATTTGAAATATTAGTAATGAGCATGAGTGATTACTGAGAATCCTGGTTTCCCTCTCAATTTAATTCTAGCCTCTCCTTTCTTTTCGTTTAGGTTAGATAAAGCTGGGAAGTTGCTTGCTAAGGTGTTGTTGAAGGGATTGCAAGGAAACGGGTAGGAAAATTTCATGTTAATTTAAAAATATATTTATGAGATTGTTGGTATCATCCATACCTTCTCCATGCATGGTCCAGGCCTGTAACACTTATAGGTTTCTCACTGAGTCACTAGGGGCGCGAGTAATTTTTAAATGTCTCCATTGTTTGGCTGATGCAGAAGGAGATAACGGTAGTGTTCACTCTGCTTCATGTTTGTTGATAGATGGGATTGTTGTTTCAAATTTGTTGATAGATGGGATTGTTATTTGAGTGAAGTTCTTTTTTGTTATATTTTTGTAGCTGGACTTGTAGAACGGGTTGTTCTTCTTGGAGCACCAGTTTCAATTAAAGATGAAAATTGGGAGGAGGCTAGAAAGGTAGTTGGCTATGTTTGTGATTTCTTGATTGGTTCATTGTACAAGCTTTTCTATACTGCTGTTTTTTTTCAAGAGGTTGGTAGTGGTCCGTTGTACTAGAGCCTGGTAGTGGTTTGCAGATGGTTGCTGGCAGATTTGTGAATGCTTATTCCACAATTGACTGGACACTTGGCATTATTTTCCGTGCAAGGTATATAGGTCATTCACATGTAAATTTGGATATTGTTTTTGTGAGGGAAGATATTTTAGTAGCTCTTATATTATCAGCAAACATGAGAAGAAAATATTGTGCTTGTTTCATATGCTTATATATTGCTTGTGAAAATAGAAAGACGAAAATAAATGTGGTCTAGATTGATGTTCTAGACTAATTAGAGTTAAAAGACTTGCAATACGAGTAGAATCATGATTTCTTTGCTTGCACACCAAGTATGATTGGACCAGGATTTTTTTTCCTTGTACACCAAGTAGGGTTGGACTTGGGCCTTAACTAGAAATTTTCCTTGTTCCTTGATATCTTAAATACTGCCCATTGTTTTTACAATAAAATTATGAATTATGCCTCACCTAGTTATTACTACTTGGGAGATGATTTGTTAATTATAGACAAAAGTACACTTTTGGCCCTTAAAATTCTAGGGTTGTTTTTATTTTGGCTCTTTACATTTCAAAATTTTCATTTTGGCCCTTTATGTTTGATTTTGTTATCATATTGGCCATATTATCCATTTCTGTTAATAATCTAGTGATACTTGACAATATATGAGGTGATGTGGCTTAATGGACACCATTTATTTGGTACTTAACGTTCAGATTACTAACAGAATTGGATGGTAGGCCAATATGAAAACGGAATCAAATATGAAGAGTTAAAATAAAAATTTTGGAACACAAGGGCTAAAATGAAAATAACCCCAAACTTTAAGGGCCCAAAAGTGTACTTGAATCTTAGTAATATGAAATGGATTGCCAACATAATTAATATATATCTGCTAGGAATTTCTTAAACCCTATGGTTTATTGTTAGACGAGGAACTCCCACCATTTATAATGGTGACATATTATTATTATTTTCAAGTTATGTGATACCCTGAATTACTGCATCTGACGCATTGCTATTTGCCTCCTCTACCTCTTTTAATTAGCACTATCTTTGAATTCAATACTTATATAGAACTAAGAGGTTTTACATGTACAGTTTACTTTCTCAAGGATTAGCTAGTATTCAACCTGTTGATGTACCTGGGATTGAGAATGTACGTACTTTGTTTCCTATCTTGCTCATTGAGTATTGTAATTCATGCTCATATTTTGCTTTATTCAATACTGATGATTCCTCCATTGGTTTTGCAGGTTGATGTAACAGAAATCATAGAAGGCCACTATTCATATCTTTGGGCCACAAAACACATCCTAGAGCAGCTTGAACTAGATTATTACTAGCCCTATTTCAGAAGCACATTTTCCAAACCCCAGGAAGAAAAAGCTCTTTAATTTAGGTCTCGCTTATTTGTTTTGGTCTTACACATTACTGCTTTTCCTCTTCTTCCTTTTTTTTTTGTTATTATTTATTAATAAACCTTTCTTTCTTTTCCTTCCTTTTTATATGTAATCTATCTTCTTTTTTAGTAATTAGCTTCAAAGGTATCTAGGCCAATTATCTCAGATATATTAATTGATGCCTTAATTTGCACTTATTTGAGGTTGCAGAAAAGAAGTGCAGTAGTAGGGAAAATATTGGTGAAACATCAAGAATGACATGATGCGACACAAAAAGGTGATTAAAAGCATGAGTAAGAACTAAGAATCTTTATAATCCTCACTCCATAATGCTCCTGTTAGTGTGTGATTTTGGCCAAAGAGTCACAACTTGCTCAAGTTTTGATACCACCATTCATGATCCTTTCCTTCTCCCTAATGCCTGTTTGAATTATCCTGGGAAAAATGAGATTAGATGCTCCAACTCTGAGTTGCTTGAAAAGTGACCGCTTTTGGTTTTAGTTTGGAAAATTAACTCCCTAAACTAAAGAAAATGGTAAGATTGCACGAATCCACTTCTTTCTAACTTTTGTTATTTATATGATTTTGTTACCACATTATTAATATGTAGACACACAAATGCTGAATCCCAAGGGGTTGGTTTACTGGTTACCAAAGCCTCACAAGATCCATGATATCTTGGATTCAAGACTTTTTATTCTCCATCTTAGGGCCACTTTCAAGGGATTTTGTTTAAATGTTTTTTCCTTAACTAGGTACCATAAATGTATGCATTATTATTATTATTATTATTTTTTTTTTTGAAGTATAGGTTTTAATCTAAAATTTTTTTGTTGGAATTTTGAAGCCACCCACAAACAATGTGGCTTAAAATGTAATTTGTATTTGTTTTGGCCGCCCATACACACTATGCTTGTTAACACAGTTGTGGATTTGTTTTCCTTTACCTTGTTATATGTTAAACTGGGATTGGAAGGCTTTTAGATCCAAGTTCTTGTTTGGGAGTGGCCAAAAGCCTTATAAGTTAGTGGCATTTCCTTCTTGTTCCCCTTTATGAGGAGACAAAGGTTTGAACCCCCCATTCCTACTGTTATAACTATTAGATTATCAAAAAGAAGAGTCCAAAACTCGTTGCTAAAAGGGCTTCCTCTCAATTGTTATTGGTGTATAAATGACAAAAATGCTTTGTCCTACACAGGTTATCTTCCCTTGCCTAAAGAGGTATTGATGTGAGGCTGGATCAATGCCGGCCCAAGATTGTTTGAGGCCTAAGGTGAGAATTTTATAGGGGTCTTTTTACATCTAAATATCACTTAAATAATATTTATTTATTTTTATTTAATTTCAAATTCATTATTAATTCTTGCTTATTAATATGATTCACCCAAAGTGAGCTAATGATAATTACTATATAGGTTTTACAAATTGGCATATCATCAATAAAAGAAAAGTTATTAAAACATTCATTTTATTATATTATTTAAGTAACACCAATTATATTCCTGTCACATTAGTTATAAATTTTTTTTCCTAAAATTTGTATTAGCTTTAGCATTTTTCATACACAGTTTTGTGTGTGTGTGTGGAGAAAATGCTAAACTTAATACAAATTTTACTATAAAAAACTTACATAGTGATGTAACAGTGAGGTGGCACTTCAACAAAATAATAAATGAGTATTAAATTACTTCATTGGTGACATATCAATTTGTCAAACCTATATAATAAAACTTGTAATATAATAGCTTAACTCTAATATATTAGGTCTTCCAAAAATTGGGATAAAATATACACCTAACTCACACTTTTTCTTTAATTTAAAAATAAAAAAAAAAAAAAAAAAAAAAAAAAAAAAAAAACTTACCGCCCAATATTTGGGGGCCTTTTTATGTCAGGGGACCTTAGGCCATGGCCTAAGCCTAGGGCTAGCCTTGGGGGGGAATCCTCTCAAGTCTCAACTACTATCTGTGTAGGGATGACAAAAATGCCTTGCCTCACTTTACTCACCATGCCCTGAGCCTATTGAGTAACAAGGCTCTTGGTGAAAAAATTGAATCAATAGATTTTGGGCAATTTATTAAAAGCCTCGAAAACTGAATCAGTAAAACAAGTCATCCAAGGCTAGAAAAGTAAAACAATGGAGCAATGAAAATAGTCATCAAAGTTTGAATAACTGAATCAGCATAGGCTTTGAGCAAGTCAAAGTCCTAGGGCTGTAAACAAACCAAATCGTTCATGAACAACTCGGGGTCGGCTCAATAAAAAGTTCGTTTATGTTCGTTTGTTTATAAATAAGCCAAGCTTGAGCCTTAATTTTAGGCTTTTTTGATAAACAAGTCGAGCCTAAAAAAAAAAAAAAAAAATTGTTTGCGAACAAGCTCATGAACAATAAGGCTCGATAAAAACATACCGAGCTTAGGCTCGTTTATAGCTTGATATATGTTTATTAAATAAACTCCTTATTATGACATTACACATATGTTTTAGAATGTTAATTTATAGCTTGTTTATTCATATATGTTTTGGAATGTTAATTTATTTAGATTTGTGAAGATTATAGTTGCATGAATGACAAATGTGAATGTAAAAATTGTATTTTGAACAATTACTCAAGCTATAGACAATGAATGATGAATGGATTTGGAATGTTCATTTATTTAGATTTGTGAAGATAATAGTTGCATGAATGACAAATGTGAATGTAAAAATTGTATTTTGAACAATTACTCATGCTATAGACAATGAATGATGAATGGATGGATATAATTATGTAAAGTTGTAATTTGAACAATTTCTAATCACGAGTGGAATTAGAAGCATGATAAAATGAGTATATTATTGTTTTTTGTTTACTTGATTTTTGGTGATATAAGCATTTGATGATGCAATTTTTTTGGATCCCAAGCTAAAAAGCTTGACTTGAGCTTGAATTTGAGCTCAAGCTTGGCTTGACTAATTAATCAAGCCAAGTCAAGGCGAGCTCAAACTTTTTGGCATTCTCACAAGCTCGAGTTTAAACATTGTTTTTAGGCTTGTCTCAAGCTCAAGCCAAGTTTGAGCATTTAATTTTTATTGATGAGATAAGCTTAAACATGCATTACTCGACAAAGTTTGGCTCGTTTACAGCCCTCAAAGCCCTAAGAAGTAAGAATTGAAATAACAACACATGGGCTCAAGGCTTGAAAAGGGCAAGATCAGTGAGTTATTTAGCATGAGAAAAAAAATGTTGGGAAGGGAGAGTACATGATCTTTGTGCATGTTGGTCATGTTTTTCTTTCAGTGTAATGGGACCGATAATATAAAGCACTCACAATAGGTAATGTCAATGAGAATGAAAGAAGTTGTGGAGATTTTCTATATTCTTTGATTTATTGTTGATGAAGCTTTTTGAACCCTTAATTTATGTAATTTGTCTGTTCTGGCTCGTCTCTAAGGCAAAAGGCACCTTTTATGGCTATTTGAAATGTTCTCCCATCACATTGTTCTAAACTCTATTCGTTCTTCTTTCATTTATCTTTAGTGTTTTTTAATATTTTTTTAAAGTTCAAACAATACCTCAACAACCTTTTCTTGAATGTTCAATCACACCAACTGATACAGTACTCTAGCAGTCAGTAACTACTCCTACATATATACAGGTACAGGTGAAAGCGCCGATTTTAAAAATATTGCTTGTAAAATAATCTCCGTATGTATAAATCTTCAATTATACGATCCAAATGGAGTAGTTGGGAACATGCATGATGGCCAGGCCTGACCATGTCTTGCAACCAATTCCTGGGCCATTTGCAAAGGGTATGTCTACTCCCACTATAATTTTTATAATTTTGGCCACGATTTGCCTAAGTAGCGAGTTGTAATGTGGTAGAAAAAAAAATGATGAGTCTATATAGGTTCACAATTCTACCACTCAAAAGTTGCACGTAGATAAATTAACAATTTTTTTTATTTTTTTATTTTATAGAAAGTGACAAGTTCACAATTAGGATCTGTTTGGTAATGTTGTTCTAGTAATGTTGTTTGTATTTTTTGGAAATGCGTATGGGTGAAAAAGTGTATGAAAATACGTATAATATTGTTTAAAAACTGAAAACATACGTTTAAACACATATATCAAACATGTCTAAAGTTATGAAAATAGTTATGGCATATTGGTACCAGACTTACTGATCAGTTACCTATTTGGTAAATTGGAATGAAATGCATTATTACTTTCACCACACTGCCCCCACCATCTTTAAGCACTGCTTGCTTGCTGTAACGTAGCTTCCTCAATTGATTCACAGACTTCAAGGCCAAGCAAAAGACATCCTCAGACTTAGTGATACTGATATCATTGGCTGACCTACATCATTATACGTAGTTGCCTAGTTTGTTTACTTTCTAAATTGGTACGGACTTTTTTGTTTTTTTGGAAAAAAAAAATGATGACATTTTGGATAATCAGCCAGTTTATGTGCAATTTTCAAGCCCGTCACACATGGTATGTGTATGAAAAATGAAATGGGATTAGAGTTAACAGACTATGGGACTTCTTAAAGGGTCAGGGCTAATGGTTGCGTTTTTGGTGTTTTCAGAATTTTTTTTTTTTTTTTCTTTTTTCTGCATAAAAGTTTGACTTTTTCCGTGAACAGTGCACGGTGTTTTCAGAATTTTTTCTTTTCTTTTTTCTGCAGAAAAGTTTGACTTTTTCCGTAAAGAGTGCACGGTTTTTGGTGTTTTCAGAATTTTTTTTTTCTTTTTTCTGCAGAAAAGTTTGACTTTTTCCGTAAACAGTGCACGGTGTTTTCAGAATTTTTTTTTCTTTTTTCTGCAGAAAAGTTTGACTTTTTCTGTGAACAGTGCACACCGTGCACTGTTCACAAACTCACAAATTTCATTTTTCAGCAATTTTTTCATTAAAAATAGGTTTCATGATACTATTCACACATTTAAAAATTATTTTACTATAGTGTTTTTCAGTTTTCAGTTTTCAGCTGTATCCAAACGGACCCAAACTGTCAGTTATTTGCGAGATGGGGGGGCTTTTTTTATAAATCTTTATCAATATAGGGCACATGATGCTTTTAAAATTTAGGTCATTTCCACATAATGGGTTTCACATGAGAGAGAGGTCTTAAGTCTTAACAATTCGACCACTGCACACCTTTGGTACGTTAGTTACTTCACAAGTATAAGTGTTTATAGGGTGTAGGGGGCAAGGGTCGGAGTTTAAGTCTCCAGGAGGGAACTTCACACATATATACACTTAGATTAGGTTAGAATAGAAATTTTATCTTGTATTAAAAAAAAAAAAAAAAGTTCTTAACAATTCGACTTATGCTACTTTTCCATTATATAACTTCTTTGATAAAAACAATGTGATTCACCATATTGTTTACTCAAATAATTTTCTAAGCCAAACTTAAGACGAATTAGGTGGTCCCTAGGAGACAAAGAAAACTTGTAAGAGCAGCTGAGACAAAGATAAAAGGGTGTGTGCGCATGAGTGGGCAAGGATCGGTGCTCCCAAGTAGTTTAGAATGAGCAATTTTTTTTTAGGCTTCTTGCTGGTTGCAACTTGAGTTAATTAATGCAATTGTACAAGTGGGGTACAAAGTGAGACCAAAGGCATCTCTTTGTTTTATATTTGTGATCTCTGGATTAAGTGGACTAAATGTCTAGCTGGCAATGCCACTACACTTAACATATATATAAGCTGTTATTTGTGGCGATTACTTCATAGTTGCATATTTGGACGTCCAAAAGTATGGATACAAATCATACAATAAGGTTTACATGGGTTGTCCTGTTTATTGCCATTGGTGTTATTGGGATGAAAGGTGATGAGATAGGAAATGGCACGGCCAATTCTCAAAGCAACACTACTTCTTTAGCTCTTCAAGGAAATGAAGATACAGGTGGATGGAACAAAACCTACAATGAAGTTGAAATCAACAAAAAGAATAGATATAATGGTGCATATTATAGAGAGGTGGAGGTGGAGGTGGAGGTGGTAGGTGGAGGTGGTGGGGAGGGGAGAGGAGGGGAGGGGAGAGTGAGGGAGGGGAGGTGGAGGAGGTGGTGGTGGTGGATGGGGATGGGGATGGGGATGGGGGGGTGGAGGTGGAGGGGGTGGTTGGTATAAATGGGGTTGTGGAGGACAACCAAAACATGGTAAAAGAAAGGGAAGAGGAGGAGTAGGCATGAACAAGAAGGAAGAATATAAGCTAGGAGAGTTTGCCCAATGCATGGGTCGAGGAAGGTGTAGAGGCATGAGATTGGATTGCCCACTTCACTGTGGTGGACCTTGCTTTTATGATTGCCAACATATGTGCAAGGCTTACTGTCGACGGTCCTGATTTGCTTGCTACCTCTCCAATTCTGAATTATTTCTCGTAGTTGAGTTCTTCAAATATTACAGAAGCATACTATGACGAGTAGTGTTTTTCTTTCCATTCCAAGAATCTTGGGTTGGGGTCCTTGGGGATGATTTGGATTTCAGATATTCTTTAAAAAAAATAAATAAATGGGTTTGTTTGTATGCTTGATTTTATATTTTATTTTTTGTCTCCATGGATTTTCTTGATGGGAAAAAACGTGCATATTGTTCATGCATGTCATGTGGAGACTCTAGGCTTATATTTTATGTCTACAAAGTCGTGCTTGGTCCGTTCCAACTTTATATTCTTTTAAGTGAGTATGGCGATTGATTGTATTTCAAAGAAAATTTTGATTCTGTTGGAAGATGAGAACTAGATTAGGAATTTAAGGGCATGCACTCAATCTACTAATCGATGAACTCACGTAGATTAACCCAACTTGACTTAACGTCTCAGGTTGAGTTCTAAGTATTTTTTTTGAAGCTTGGGTTGGGTTGACAAAATTTTCAACCACGTAACCCGACCACGCTATTAAGGAGGTGTTTGGTATATATACTTAAAAATTGAAAATATGTATTTGAAAACATATATGGAAATACCTGTGGCTATGGGTGAAAAAGTGTATAGAAATACGTATAATGTTATTTAAAAATTGTAAACATGCATTTGAGTGGGTGTACCAAATAGGGTCTAAATGTTTAAAAGAAAAAATAGATCAAGAATCGATAAAAAGTGGGAATCGGGTGTTTTTTCGGTTCTTTGACTATACCAGTTTTTTAAAACCATGCAATTGAGTAAATAATGATAATTTATATTGAATAATGACTTTAAATGGTTGAATGAAAACTTAATTAATTTTTCTATTAGGATTGATTAAATAAGCACAACCTGACTACCCAACCAACCAAACCCAATACCCCTACAAGCTAGCTAAGTTGAGTTGGTTTGGAGATTTCTCCTCACAAAGATCTTGTTAGTTTGGAATTACCTCAACTCTGATTTAACTTGATCCATGCACACTTCTAAATATGATTGTTTTATATAAATGGATAAGATGCTATTAAAAAGACTTATTTATTTATTTATTTAAATATACCATAATTAGTTGACTACAAAAAATATATTTTTTTAAATCTACTCTCTCATCCCATAACACAGGTAACATGTTATATTAAATTTAAATTATTTAGAATTGTAATATATTTTTTATTTCCAAATAATAGTATAATGTCTATATTATTGAAACTGGAATTTTAAGGTATTCTTTTGAATATTTATCATTTTTATTACTTTTTTAAGGTTCATATCTCTAAATTATAATGCCTATTTTGTTTGTATTTTTAAGCCTAAAACTAAAGATTTTGGCCCAAATAGAATAAAATTTCATACTTTTCAACCCAAAAATTTGAGTTCAAAAAAATAAAATTTTGAACTCAAAATTGAAAAGAAAACCTACAAAAAGAATAAATTAATTTAAGGCCCAATTAGTCCGAAATAGACCAAATGGACCAAATTGTATTGAATGGACCGAATGGACTTAAGTAGACTAAACAGATAGAATTGAGATGCATTGGACTGAACAGACTGAACTGGACCATATGAGCCTAAGTGGACTGTATGGACCGAACGGACCAAATCGGACAGAAGTGGACCAAATGGAACAGATTGAACCGAATTATATTTAATGGACCGAAATACTATGCTGATCTGGCTCAAAAGGAGTGTAATAACAATAAATGTTACTCTTTAGTTTTTAGATATTATATCACTACAAAATAATTAGGAATTTGTTTATTATGTTGTTGATGTGTAACTAACTAATCATGTCAGTTTGTAAATTTTTTAGTTAGTAAACGTTATCGTTTAAATGTTCTTTTTACTATTTAAAATTTAAAACCAAACATTCATAAGATGCATTATTTAAAAGAACTTACTGTTAGATTAATATTAATTTTAAAAAAAGCTTAAGTAACTTCATGTTCTAATAGATTTGGACAAAATAATTAAATTAATTCATTTAATTATTTACTAATAGATTTTACAAATAAAATGCACTAAAGTGGACTGAATGGACCGAAATGTTACACTGATGTTGCTCAACAAGGGAATGGTAATAATAAATTCTGCACTTCAACTTTTAGATATTATTATATAGATATAGATTTGAAATAATGTTATGTTAAGAGAACCCCTGTTGTTAAATGTGTCTTTATTTTTTAATTGAAGAAAGGGTAATAAATGGAAAATAAATTAAAAAATTTACCAAAAACTATTACTCACTCTAGTTATTTTAAAATTTTTTTTTGGGGGGGGGGGGGGGGGTGGGGATAGTTTAGAAAACCCATGTGGTTTCCATGTAAAACACCTAGGTTTTGAATATAACACTTGACCTTTGTCTCATATTGCTTTTATGTATAAACTGTTAAATATTTGTGAAAATAAACAGTGAGTTGCTTGTGTAATGACATGTCCATATTTAGAGTTGTATATTCACATAAAACAATACATGTGAAGAGGGAGAAATTATAAGGTCCTCATGATGGACAAGTGACGTGATCCATCATTCCACTAAAAGACTCTCACTTGTTTAAAATTGCCAAGTTAGAAAATTTTTTAAATAGAAACTAATTACTGACTCAGCAATTTTAAACAAGTGAGAATTTTTTAGTAGAATGGTAAACAAGTGACGTAGTCCATCAGAGGACTGTATTACACATTTATTGCTTGCTTATAAAATAATACTATAAATGGATTGAGTGTTACACAAAAAACCTTAAGTAGATTCTTTGTTTTAAGGAAGAGACACGGGAGGTTTTGTATATCTTCCCTTAACTTTTTTTTTTTTGGCCCAAATTTAATTATTAAAAATGGAACCACAATAACAACTAAATTCTTTTTTTTTTTCAAATAAATAATAATAATAATTAATTGATGGCGCAAATACACTTTTGGTCCCTACATTTTAGACCATTTCTCGATTTGGTCATTAAATTGATTTTGCTCCTAAGTTAGTCCTTAATTTTTTAAAACGGTCCCTACTGTCATCCAAGTAACAGAACCCTATTACGTGGCAGACAGAGTGTCCTGGTTGCTGACATGATGCTGACGTGGCACTGACATGACATTAAAATATTATTAAAAGAAATTATTTGGCATTTTTCAATGCCAGGTCAGCATTTTAAATTTTTACTTTCATATTATTATTATTATTATTTTTGGCCTTAAATCTGTTATTATTATTATCATTTTTACTTTCATTATTTTTTCCCATAAGAACATACCAATTTGTTCTTCCCAAAAATTCAAGAAATAAACCCAACAACCAATCCAATCTCTGGCAAACCCAAATCCAAATCCAACAACCAAATCTAATCTCCAACAAATCCAGAAAAACAAGAAATAAAACCCAGAATCAAGAGCAAACCCAGAACAAATGCAAACCCAGAACAATGCAGGTGAACCCAGAACTTTTCTTCATGTTCTACAGAAAAGAAGATGAAAACTTGCCCAGAAAATTAAAATAATCAATTTTTTCTTTTCTTTTATTGATTTTCTTAGCAAATAATCAAACCCATGAACCCAGAAAAATCAAACCCACAAACCCATGAACCCATGAATCAAAACCCATGAATCAAAAGAGAGAGGAAGAGGGATTCGGGTTTAGAGAGAGAAAAAAAGTCGGAGATTGACAAAGAAAGAAGCAAAAGAATGATACAAACACAAACAACACAAACAAGCAAAAGTCTGCTCCTCTGCCTCTTCTTCTTCTTTTTTCTCAGGCCGATCTCCACTTCTAATTCTTCTGGGCCGATCTTCTTCCCTCTTCTTTTTCTCAGTCGTGGTTTGGGATATTTTTCAGCCAACTCAATCTAAGAGCAAGTCGTCTCATATCAAGAGAGATAGACTAAGAGAGACAAATGCCACACAAACACACAAACTAATTTGTGTTTTTTAGCACGATAAATACGCATCTGGCTGATGTTGTTTGGGATATTTATTAATTTATTTTTGTTTTGATTTTACTTTTTTTGGTTTATCTTAAAAGAAAGAAGAAAATGAAATAGATACAAACACAAACACAAACACAAAAACGCCAACATAGAGCGTGAATAGTGTTAATTGCTCTAAAAAAAAATTTCCTCAATCTTTAAAACTATAAAGTTTTTTTTTTTTTGAATTTTTTCAGTTTAAATTGAAATTTTTTATCAGAAATTAAAAAAAAAATTAAAATGCTGACCTGGCATTGAAAAATGCCAAATAATTTTTTTAATAATATTTTAATGTCATGTCAGTGCCACGTCAGCATTATGTCAGCAATCAGGGCACTCTGTCTGCTACGTAATAGGATTCTGTTACTTGGATGGCGACAGGGACCAATTTAAAAACGATTTAAAAAAATCAGGAATTGACCTAACAGCAAAATCAATTTAGGGACCTGTGCGCACCTGAAATGAGACTGTTGGGCTCAACCTCACTTGGGCTCACAACTTATTTATAAAGTGGGTTTTAGGATTTCCTATTTTGGGTCATTCTCGGCACAGAAACTCAAAGTAATATCCCTCCTCCCTTCCTAAATGACTGTTGTTTCTCCATTTTTTCTAAACCCCTTCTTCTTCCCCAACTTCTCTTATTTATAGCTTTAAGTTAGTGAGGAGATCATGATTACTGCTATTGTTAGTGCAATTGAAGGTCCAATATTATCTGTTATAAGTGGATGTTTAGGTGAGAGTGGAATGCAGCGATTATGGCTTTGGAACTTGGTTCCAACTCAGGTGAATATGCTCGGTAGTGATGTTCCCCGAACTGCCGAGCATCCTATGGTACGTCTGGACAAGGTTTCATTGATTGTTCGGGAAATTTATGCCGAGCATAGTTTAGGGGCCGAGGTTCAAAGCTCGTATTTCTTGAAGGTAGTTTCAAGCAGAGCTTAGAGTGATGGGGCCGTGCCATTGGGCCTGAGCCCAAGGCCCATCTGGGTCTTAGGACCTTGGTGCCATACAGGACCAAATCAAAAAATGACCCAAAATGTAGGGATCAAAAGTGTATTTACGCCTTAATTGATTGCATGACTGACTTGTACAACGAACAGGGATGGAGCCAGAACTTTGGGTTAGAGGGGTTGACTTTATTGTTAGCTGTGTGCTACAGTTTCAATCTCTTACTTTGCTACTACTTAGCTGTTGAATATATATATTTTTTGTGGATAAGAACAAAATTATTTTTGCTTAGAATTTTTTAAAGGGCAGGGTTGTTTTTGTTGTTGAGCCATTTTTCTTATATATTTTGTTTTAGATTTTAAATCTATATATTTTTTTTACGGTCACTAAAATGAGGAAAATGCTAGAGACACAAGCTTTTTTATTATTATTATTGTAAGGACACGATTTGGAACGAACCTTAACAGTGTTGGGTTCGCACGTAAAAAGGCCCAAACAATATCATTTGTAGAGCGTGGGTTTGAAAGGCTAGGCCTTGGTCACCAGGCGGTGGGTTTTTCGTGATATCCATACATGGTTAAGTTGTTTTCGCCCCTGGAGTCTTTCTCCTGGAGGCGGGCTGGGAGGCTCTGGTTTTTGGCCATTTTTCCCAGGCCCCTCCCCGAATTGCTTCCTTTTTCCTTTTATACTAGCCTGTCTTACTTATCCAACGTCCACGTGTGGGGTTCGATTTTTCAAGATTAATACTTGTCCCATCAACCCATACCCAAAGTGGTTGGGGATGGTTGTAAAAACCGGAGAATATGGCTCTGTCAGGTGTAGAGTATTGAATGGCAGTAAGGGCAGCTTTCCCTGGTCGTCATATTTCCCAGCGTACCCTTTTCTAAATGTCATAGATATTTTTAGATTTTTTTTCCAAAGTTATTTCTATACCATTTTTGCCCTTTCCTCTTGTGAGATTTCGGTTATGCCGAGGACTGAATCGTCCTCGACTGTGTCCCAAAGCTACTTTGTATTTGTATTGCCGAGCCTGGGCCATTACCTTCCTCGGCTTGGGCCTTTAGACCCCAACAAGTAAATGGGCCTGGCCCACGGATTATTGGGCCCCACAATAGCCCCTCAAAACCCTGCTGTCCAACCTCTTGGTTGGAGAGGAGGGTTTTGATAATACCAAGCCTTTATTATAGCTCGTTCAACTCAGCCCTTCATTAATGTTGACGTCTCTTCGTCTGCCCAGGAAATGTACCGATCTACGAGACATTCCTCTAAATTTATTCACGACGCGCTCATGCCGTTTGGCTATCCAAAACATGCCTTTAATAGTTTCCCTTTACGAGACCATTCAAATTTAACGGTTATTGATGGTGTGGGGAAGTGGAGCGGGCATATTCTTGTTTACAGATTTCCTTGGAGATCTGAACATATTAAATACCTTCCGCCTCGCCCCTCATATAAAAAGAAAAAGCGAGAGATTATTTTCTCCCATACACGAACCCTTTTAATCCTCCCAAAATCTGAAACCCTTAGACTCCCTCCAGAGTTTACTTTTACCCGCTGGTTACACCTTAAATCGTGATACGTCCGAGATAGGAATAAGTAATGGAGGAATCGTATGTCTCCCAGAAACACCATATTCTTATGAGACTCAAAATGGCTCGGTCAGGGCAAGGATGGTGGAGACTCAAGATCCTTCTTACCTTTCTTTTAGCCAAAATCCGAAGCAGGGGCTCGTCACGTCAAACTTTCGACGTGACTGAGCTGGGGTCACCCATTATCAGTACCAGCCGCTCTCTTATGAGCGTAACTAACATGGCACCAGCGTGTTAGGAGTCAGGACTGACGCAGGGACCAAGTGTCCCCGCTTCTTCCTCTCTTCCTTCACTGGTGCTTCCTTTTACCTCTCTTTCTTCTTCTTTCCACCGCCAGATCCATCCTGGCGCTTTTCCTTCTTCCTCTTCTTCTCCTCTCTCTTCTTCTCCTCCTTCTTTCTCTTCATCTCCTCCCTCTTCTTCTGAAGAAGGTCCTTCTCTCAATATGGGCGCTACCAAGGCAGAATTTGGAAAGACTTCGGAGACGAGTTTTGAAAAGACATCGGACCGTTTATATTGTTGTTGTTTTTCTTTTATTATTTTTGTAATTCACCTTCTGTATAGGCTTGTTTAAGCCCTTCTTTGTACGTTGTAATACCTCTTTATTTTAATAAAAGTTGTTACTGTTTTATTTCATACATTCAATCTCTTTATTTCCGAAATGGTTATGCCGTGAATAAACATACTATCTTGTGAATTCTTTTTATTTTTATACTTTGACCGATGACTAAGACCGAAATCCTGGTTAATAAAAAGATCTTACTCTGTGTTTATAGAAATTATTCGGCTTAATACTACTGAATTGAAGAAGTGATGCTTAGGGTTGAAACCCTTATTAGGAAGAAAAAGAAAGGAACATCATGATGAGCTTATGAAGGCGGCCTGGCACAATACCGCCGACCTTAGAGCACAATACTTAGGGCCGAAATCCCTTATCAAAGAAAAAGGCGCTACTATGAACTTACGAATGCTATTCGGCACAACAATACAGACTTGAGCTAATGACACTTAGGATCAAAATTCTTGCTAAGGATAAGATATTGCCATGATTTTAATAGAGTTGTTTGGCACAACAATGCCGACTTGCGAAAATAACACTTACCCCAAAAATAGCCGAGATGACAACTGAATGCTCGATGCGGTGTAGGAAGTAACCATCCGAAGACATGCAACCCACAAAATGAACAGCCCCTCCAGGTTGCTGAATAGTAGGGCATTTCACCATCTTCTTAACGCTTTTAATAGCTTTAACCTTTTATGGTATTTGAGCTGAGGACTGAGTAACTTAGAATTTTTATCAAGTAGCCGACCTTACGAAACTCAGTTTTTCTTTCAAAACTCGGTTTTCCCCATAGGTTCGAGTCCGAGGACCATACAATACCTTGATTCTGTCCAAAACTCAGTTTTCTCATCCAAGTAGTTGGTTTCCCCATAGGTTTGAGTCCAAGGACCATACAATACCTTGGTTCTGTCCAAAACTCAGTTTTTGGCGTGGGACCTTGGCTTTAGGGGAATTAGCTCCTCGGCCAAGCCCCTAGAGCCATCTAAGCGATTGACGCTACCAAGCGTAGCCCCTAGTCAAGAATCATAGCCCCTAATGGAACTTTACGCTAGAACTCTATAACCAGCTGTTAGAAACGACACAGGAACTCTCTCGACCTACCGCCTATGTCAACACACAAGCCTCCCCACAGACGGCGCCAATTGTAAGGACACGATTTGGAACGAACCTTAACAGTGTTGGGTTCGCATGTAAAAATGTCCAAACAATATCATTTGTAGAGCGTGGGTTTGAAAGGCTAGGCCTTGGTTACCAGGCGGTGGGTTTTTCGTGATATCCATACATGGTTAAGTTGTCTTCGCCCCTGGAGTCTTTCTCCTGGAGGCGGGCTGGGAGGCTCTGATTTTTGGCCATTTTTCCCATGCCCCTCCCCGAATTGCTTCCTTTTCCTTTTATACTAGCCTGTCTTACTTATCCAACGTCCACGTGTGGGGTTCGATTTTTCAAGATTGATACTTGTCCCATCAACCCATACCCAAAGTGGTTGGGGGTGGTTGTAAAAGCCGGAGAATATGGCTCTGTCAGGTGCAGAGTATTGAATGGCAGTAAGGGCAGCTTTCCCTGGTCGTTATATTTCCCAACGTACCCTTTTCTAAATGTTATAGATATTTTTAGATTTTTTTCCAAAGTTATTTCTATACCATTTTTGCCCTTTCCTCTTGTGAGATTTCGGTTATGCCGAGGACTGAATCGTCCTCGGCTGTGTCCCAAGGCTACTTCGTATTTGTATTGCCGAGCCTGGGCCATTACCTTCCTCGGCTTGGGCCTTTGGACCCCAACAAGTAAATGGGTCTGGCCCACGGATTATTGGGCCCCACAATTATAAATTACTAATATAATGAGTGTTTATTGGTAAATAAAAAAATGATGTGAGTGATAGACCCATTATGCGAACCAATAAGAATTTGTTACCAAAACATTTTATAAATTTTTTTTTTTAAAGTTTGTGAATATAGCATTACGCTTTAAAAGAATAAATGATATTGTTTAAAAGAAACAAAATGTAATTTTATAGAACAAAATTACTAAAATTAGTACAAATATATATAATAATATTTAAAAAAAAAATATTGTGGAGAAGGGGGGGGGGGGGGGGTGGATTGCCCCCCTAGTCCAATGATAGCTCCATCCTTGACAATGGACGTCTGCAAAAAAAAAAAGACAGATTATAGAGATATCGGTGTGGTGATAGCAGGAGTCATGTAACTCAGTTGCATTATTATATTCTCTTGATGAAAAAGACAGGTTCAAATTTCTCTCTGTCATATATTGTAAGGGGAAAAAAACTCTCTTTTGAGTAGAAATATGTAATATGCCTAATCCTCTTTGCACAAATCCCACGGACCTAAGAAAAAGAAGGGGAGTGCCAGGTGGAAACCTTATTAGGAATGTAGGACTATGATGTATGAGCTGTGAGGACATATCAGTATATTTTTCCAAAAAGTCAAGTTTCACAGCTTATTTCATGACTACAACTAGTTGAACTGCAAATTGGGATTGGTGATAGATATAATTGTGTGAGTAGTAAGTTTAAATAAAAGAGATTGTCTATCATTCTCTTAAGTTCTTAACGACTTTAAAAAATAATTGTGGAATGAATTACAGTATATCCCTAACAAAATAGTGTTTTTTACAAGCAATAAAAGCTACTAGTTGGACCCATAATACTATACAATAAAAGCCAACAGAGTTTCCATTTTGGAATCGAAAAGGAAAAGGAAAATGATGGTGCACTAGTCCCCAGTCCCCACGAAAGAAATATTATGCATTAAGACAAAAGGAGACCATCCCTTTTGGCCCATCTGGATCTCTCTCTATCTTACAGTCTCTTCCCTTATCTGATACAGTCATACGGTAAGTTTTAACTACCACCACCACCATTGTCATCATATTCTTCCAACCTTTCACACTTTCACCATGTTTGAGAGTCTCAAATCTTTATTTTTTCTTTGACCAAATAATCTCAAATCTGAAACACGTGCAATACATCATCCAACAAAAGGTGCAAATAAGTGGTGCATAAGGATGTACTTTCGTAAAAATATTATTCAATCAAATCAAAAAAGATAGAAATAATTTTGCCAAAAATTCAACGTGATGCTCAAAATATCTGCCTTTGAATTCCACCAAATTGAATGAAAAGCAAATAGCTCCGTAATTTCCAGAGAGAGAAACAAAACGACGAAAACTGAACCTGGGTTGGGTTATAGGCTTATAGCCTGTAGGACATTCAGAAAGTGGAAAATATATATGAGCATGAGCTCAGGGAATCTTTACCACTGCTGTTGATAGAGATGACATTAGAAGCATCCTTTCGGTGAGGCCCAAAAAGATTTTCTGTTGGTTTGGTTGTGAGCTGCAATCATTAAACAACAATATTACCAACACAATCATTTGGCCACTTAATTTCATGATTTGCTGTCTTGTGTTATTATGATTTGTGAGTGATTGACAAAATTTAGTAGGTAGTGGGCAAAAAGTGTCCACCACTTATAATCGTTAAATTTAATAAGTTGTGAAATTTGGTATACGATTAGGAGTCTTTAGATTTATCTATCACTAAAGCTTGGATGCCTTGTTTTTGTTAGGTGGAATTCAAAGGCAACTTTTTTTACTGTTATCTTGGCTCTTCTTTAGCCTGAGGTTGTTTTTGATTGGGAACTTGTAAATATTGTATTTGATAGTAAGTCTTTTCTAGCTATAGACATCTTTTGTAAATTGGGTAGCCTCCCATTCCCTAAATCTTCTTATTTTCTTTGATTATAATCTTGTCGGTTTGGGCGGCCTCGAACTTGGTCTTTACCCATCTCCTTTATCCTCTTTTGGGTCTTCTTCCCCTTTGGATGGAGACTTTTCTTTTTAATGAGAGTCTTATTTAAAGAAAATCTTTATGATAGAATTTTAATTTATGATGTCCCAGTTTTATGATATTTACTTTTTATCATTAAATTAAAACACCAATTGGTTTTGAGAGTAGATGAGGTTTGAATCCAGATTTCTTATTCAACAACAAATGACTTACTAGTTGAGCCAAATAAAACCCACCTCTAAACAAAAAAACTGATAAAATGATATTGTTAAATATATTAAACTACTATTTGTAAATCTATAAATAGTATACATTCAGTAAACTAGAATTCTATATTACTGCATGAATCAAAATTGAGTAAAATTGAATGAGTTAATTAAAGTCAATCGGATTCAGAACATAGAAAAAGAAATTCATCAAGGCTAGTGTTTAATTGACATTATGTCCTTACTTCTTAAGAAAAATTTCGTCCCTCACAATAACTTGGACGCTTGCCTTCCTGGATATAATGATCTATTACACCTAAGAAATACTGTAACCTTTGTGCCTGAAAAATTAACCAGAGTTTACGTTTAACTCTTTCTAATAGACTCTATTTAGAAGTATGATGCAAAAAAGTACTAGACTGAAACGCATGAGGGATAGATATCTATTGACAGAATTATGATTATTTAAAATAGTTGCGAAAGCAAAAGACATAATCAATGAATAGACACAAAAAAAAGTGATAGTAGCTAGTGAGCCTGAAATGTTTGTTAACAAAATTTAAAATTTAAATAAATTTTTACTAAAAAGATATATATAGAGGTAGAGACCAAGCCCGACCCATGACCATGCCCACGTCTGGTCCCAACCCAATTCACTTTGGTGCGGTGGACTAGGGTGAGACTGAAGCATTCGAATTCCTAAACAATGAACACGAGGCTAGGGTGAATCCAATTAAGCACGGCTTTTATTCTTCGTTTCTCTTTCTCATACTCGACCCTACAAGAAGTACCATCTCTACTATACCCTTTTTAGAATTTGGGCGTCACTCTCTCAATCACGTTCACTGCGATGTTACTAGACCAGCCAAGAGAAACAAATAATTATGTGAATCTGACACAAAACTTACCTATAATTCTTTGCTCCCGATTTCAATTTCGTCCGCAATAAATAATGTTTGAAAATCAACGGTGGTTACTCTTAATGAGATAGTTGTGAACAAATCAATACATTAATGTGAGATTGTGATACCAAAATTTTCAATTCTACCCATATTAATTTCGGTGTCTTTATTTCTCAAAAAAGAAAAAAAAAAAAAAAAAATCAGGTGTCTTAAGTATAACTCAAAACATGACCCTTGTTTATAAAGCAATTAGTCAAGAGTCAAGACGCCAAGTAATCGGTTTAAGATCTACATTAAGTTATGACATAGAATTTGCAGCTTGCGAGTGTAGTTATAATTGTTCCCAACCCACTTAAACCCTATTCATGAGTAAAGTGAAATAACTCGTGTAATAGTGAAGCTTGTTACTATTTGAATCCATATCCTCATACTTGCGAGAAAATACAAGATGTTTCGGATGCATATATTCTCCTACTCACATGAAGGTAGGTTCCACACTTGTAGAGCCCACCCTCATGTGAGTGTGAAGATGCATGTATCCGAAACACCTAATACCATCCCCATACTTGCAAGGTCATATATGACTTACTGGTTTTGAGCTTAGCAGTTGAAAGCGTTAGCTGGACCATAGTAAACTAACGAGACCCAACAAAAATCTCAATTTTGGAACCGAAAACGATGCTGCACTAGTCCCCAGCCCCCACAGAAGAGAAGAACAAAAAAAATCTGCATTAAGACAAAAGGAGACCATGCCTTTTTGCTCAGCTGAATCCTTTTCTTCCTGTCTTCCTCATCAGATAAGTTCTCACCACCACCGTTCGTCGTCATCTTCTTCCATCCCACGTTACAATTTCAAATCTCAAAGACATATATGCAGTACTTCAACCGACCAAAAGTGCAAATGAGTGTTACCTCTAATCTAATGTCACTTCCCCCAAAGTTATTTGTCACTGTATTTTAGATTTTTCAATCAAATTTAAACAAAGTACATAACTTTTGTGTTATAAACTTTTTCTTATACTAAATTCTAATTGGAAATGGATAAATTTATATAGACCCAATTCCATAGGTGTTGTATCTAATGTATAATATCTAAGAAAACATGTATAAATTCTGCCCTTTAGTAATTATCAAAAGAATGAATAAGTTTATGAAACAAAAAAATTCCATAATATTTTTAGTAATTAAAATGATTAGTACATAATAGATAAGAGTGAAGTAGGTTATGAAACTATAGTAATATTAGTATATTACTCTGATCAAAATTACCACCTTAATAATTTGTTAAAAAAGATTGTGAAAAAACAAAAAGCGTGTCTAGCGTTGGTCTATCTCAAAGACAAATTGTCCTTTATCTGAAATTCTGTAATAGGTTGTACTTTGTAGAGATATTCAATCATAATTTTGCCACAAATTCAACATGAGAATCAAAAATATCTGCCACTCTTTACATGCCAGCAAATTGAAAGACAAACAAAGAGCTAAGTGATCTCTATGGTAATTTACAATGAAGCTTGCATTCACAAGCACAAGGCGGAAGCTAGAGAGACAAAAACGATGAAAGCTGAACCTGGGTTGGGTTACAGGACATACTCAAAGTGGAGAAGAAACTAAAACTAGTGATGAAAACAAAAACAAAAACAACATTCAAACCAAATCAGGAAAATTAATTGGATGTTGTTGAAAAGATAAGATTTGGAGGTTTTTGATTGATTCTAACAGAAGGTCCTCCAAGATCTGTTATTAGAGCCAGTGAATGAAGGACTAATTTGTGGAACTGTGAATCCATCATCCAACCACCTTTTGCTGGCTTTAATGTTTGTACCATCCTTCATGATCTCTTTGAATCCAGCTTGTCCTGCAGCCATTTGTGGAGCACACACGGCAGGAACTGGTGCTTGTGGGACCCAAACTCCAAAGCTCATATCAGCTGATGAGAAAGATTCCATATTGCTCTCAAGATCAGCATCCAGAAACGGCATTACACCATCACCAGTCTAGAGATCCAGTACAAAATCATCAGTGAATATTTGGGTAATTCATATATTTTTTTTTCAAGAACCTGAAACCAAAGATAAAGGGAATCAATGCAAACCTTACAGAAACCTGGGGGTGCACAATTTGAATCAAGAAAGTCCTCAACATGCCAGCCAGGAAGGGTCTCTATTAAGTACTCTGATATGCTACTTGTTTGGTCTGCTACAAAATTTTCACCAGCACTCTTGTTGTTAGTAGTGATAGTCGGTGGTGTAGTTTTGGTCAGAATAGGTGGTTGTGGAATTGCTAGAGGAGCAGCAGCAGCAGTAGCAACAGAGTTCTTGATCAAGGGCTGAGATTTATGATGATCAGGAACAGAATCACAAGCTTTGGTTAAAGCAGCTGTAGAGGGTGTATACTGAGCTGAGGTAGTAGAGAGCTTAACCCCAGTAAGAAGAAACCTATTGTGCTTCTGGGTGTGCTCGTTGGCTGTGTGGATAGGAAAGTCGCACTCTCTGCATAGAATAGCTCTGTCTTGCTGACAGAACAAGAAAGCTCGCCTCTCCTATGTTAATACAAACAAACAAACAAACCCATTACTCAAACGTATTCATGAATAAAAACCCAACAAATACTCATGAAGCTCAACTGGCATCTCTTCCTGTTTCCAACAAAGACGTTCAAGATTCAAATCCACGTCCCCCGCTGTAACTATTCAAAGGGTTTTGTGGGTATTACCTGGCAAATATCGCAGATAGGGAATTCTTTGGAAGATGGGTGGAGAAGCGAGAAGCGTTGGTGCTTTGAGGCGAGCTTGTTGGCGTGGTGGACGCCGTGGTCGCAAGCATCACAGAGGGCTGCCTCATCAGCGATGCAGAACACTGAGGCCTCATCTTTGTTACAGACATCACACTGGATCTTCATCTGTTTGTCACAGTGAGTTTGAGGTAGCTAAAGCAAGAGGAAAGGTAATGGTGAGAAAGACAGAGAGGAGTGGAACGAAAGCTTGTAGAGAAGGAAGAGAAGGAAGTTAAATAAGAGAATAATATAGCGTATATAGTTTAATAGAATTATAAACTATTGAAAAGGATATTTGCGAAATTAAGGGATCAAATCTCAAGCTCTTGTCTCTTTCCCCATCTACAAGTTAATTTTTAGAGAATTGAATGCAATTGCAGTAAATGTATTGAGGTTAATTGGTTGTTTTTTAAGTGATTTGGTGAATATTTTGCAGTCCTTGTATCCTAAATAGGTTTTACGGTGAAGTTTATGTCTTAGTTTCAAATTTTACGTCTTATGAGTGCCTAACTTTCATCAAGTTTAGCACTATTTTCTCTGTTTGGGTAAATTTCATCCCATTGAAAAAATTGAGAAGGTATCTTACATATCCCTCGTCTAAATGGTCTCTCATAATAACACATTGAGCATGTTGGTGCGAGTCTATTCAAAACACTACAGTCTTTATTGTGAATCTTACATTGGTTTGCAGTAAATTCTTTGTGTTAATAAGCCGTTGTAAATCTCTTTTGATATGTTAAGATATACAACCTAGCCTAAACTTAGGTCTTATTTATACCACACACATGCCCCTGCCCTCTTTCTCTTGATTCGAACGAAACTTGTTTATTCACCAAAAGTTTTTTCAAATCTCAACTATCTTTCAACTTCAAAAATCTATGTAATTACTTTTTGAAGAAACTCACTTCATATTGAGGAGAATAATTGTCCTTCACATTAAAGAAAAACAGTCTATTTGACGTTAAGAAATATCCCAGACCTGATTAAGAATTTGAAACAATATCAAATCTATTATATTATTAAAAACTGGATTATATAAAATGGCATGGCCCATTTACCCTACCGAGTGAATCACTTTTTGTTGATGATTCATTTTTGTTCGTACGTTCTTTCCATTACCCATGTTTAAAATTCTAAAATAGCTACCTTCCAAGACGTTTCAATTGGTCCACATTTAGTTAATCCATGAAAAATTATTGATTTGTAATGTTAAAATAATAATAACAACAATGAGTGGAGAACACTGGAGTGTAGTATATGGAGACTGAAAGTTCAGTGCTACTGCACTATCCTGTTCTTTGTTAAGAATTTCTAGCTGTAATTGCTGCTTTATTTATTTATTTTTCCCTACTACATTACACTTGGATACATAAAGAGGTGACAACTCAAGCAAAAGGATAATTTCGGCGGCTACTTTTCATTTAGTTTATTCATGAAATACAATTTATTTTCCTATGAATAATAATAATAATAAAATCTAAAATCCCTTTCTACTTTTGGTAAGCTAAAATGGAAAAAGAGAGAGCACCAATGTGATTTTTTTTTTATTTAAATTTCTTCATTGTGACCTTCCTATAAAAAGCGTAAAGTAATTTTTAATGTACTTTTGTAAAGAAGTTTTTCAAAAAAGAGTTAACACAGATGTCGTAATGATATTTGTTAGTGGTTCATTTTTAGAAACTTTTTTATAGAAAAAAAATACTAATTTTTTTGATAATTTTTTATATTTATCATAAAAGTGGTATTAAAACTCTTTAAAAATTGTCTACTAACAAACACGCTAATGATATTCATTAATTGAACCCATTTTATAAAATTACAGAACAATTGATTTTATGATGACACGTGTAAAGTTATAATTATATATCATCAAAAAAATTTGCGGTTTGGTCTATTATTATGGAAAGTATCGCCTAAGCTTACTCTATAAAACAGGCACGTCACAAGCATGTGACACTATATAAAATAATTTCCGTTACCACTAATTATTGGATGTTGGACCTTAGAAAAAATAAAATAAAAAACTCTCGCTCTTTGAAATAAATTAACACAAGTTGAAATCTAAAATTATTAAACTATTGCTTTGGTTAAGGGTATTTTAGATATGGGAAAGAAATTGAACTATTGCCTTCATCTCTTTTGCAAGAATGAAAATTGGGAGGAAGGTAAACAGGGATGAATGGTATTTTTCCTTTTCCATCCGGGCCCACAATTTAGGCTGTGTTTGGTTCGTGTAAAAGTATTTTCGGAAAATATTCTATTTTCCGGAAATGCTATTTTCCGAAAAGGAAAATGTTTTCATGTGTTTGGTTGCATTTCAAAAAATGTTTCGGAAAATATTTTCTGATGTTTGATTGTGTTCTTGAAAATAGCATAGAAAACACATTTTCACATTTTCTCACATTTTCTTGGTTACCAAACGATTATATAATATCATTTATTCATCAAAACACAAACAAAACCCAGAAAAAAAAATCATCAAATCCGGACAAACGAAGGCGAGATCGCGATCGTGATCGGAGCGGTCGGCACATCGCGATCGACGCGTCCGCGCGATCGCGATCTCTCCGATCGGCAGCGCGATGCGTCGATCGCGATCGACGCATCGCGATCGCGCGAAGATCGACGCTTCGCGCGAAGATCGAAGCGGAGATCGCGATCGGAGCTCTGGGTGGCTGGATCGATCGGAGCTCTCGCACTTGATCTCGCTCGTTGGCTTCGATCTCGTTCGTTGGCTTGATCTCGTTCGTAGGCTTGATCTATTCCGCACTTGATCTCGCTCGTTGGCTGTTGTGTTCTTCGATTGTTTTTTTTTTGTTCTTTCTCTCTCGCTCTCGTGTTGTGTTTTCTATTTTTTCTCTCCCTCTCTCTGCGTTTTGCAAGACCACGGAAATGAATTGAAGTGAAAATGAAGGTAGAAATTCATTTCCGTGGTCAAAGTGAAAATTTCAGTCAACAGGAAATCAATTTCCGGAAAATAATGTTTTCCGTGACAGCCAAACGCATGCATTTTCCGGAAATTGATTTCTGAAATTGGTTTGAAGCCGATTCAAATGCAGCCTTAATCCCCCAAATAGGACAAAAAAGATAAGGGAAAACGGGAAGATGTGGACAACTACGATTTTGCCCCTCTCATGTCATCCAAATATTTATGTTTTAACACAACATTTTAATATAACATATATTGTAATAAAATTTTAATTACTACAAGAAATTTATATATATTTTTTATAATAGTGATAGAATAGAAATTAATACAAAATTGTTATTTCTTTCCTTCATTTTTTCCTCGCAACTAAACATAAGAAAGTTACAATTTTTTTTTTTTTGGAAAAACAAACTAACTGCTAAACACACATATAAAGATGACAATGGGGTGAGACGGGTTTGAAGGATGGGGTCTTCACCCCCGCCCCGCATGGTTTTTTCTTACCCCATTCTGACCCCATCTCACATTACGGGAAAAAGTTTCTTACCCCATCCCCGCTCCTTGGAGCCTCGCGAAGCCTTGCCCCATTCCATAAAACTCCACTTCTTGTTAATTTGCCCACAATTATTACAATTATTTTTAATATACTTGAAATTATAAATAAATTTATCCCATCAAATTAGACTAATTTTTAGCAAAAAATAGATAATATTATTAAAGTGTTTAACAAGACAATATCACAACAAAAACAAAAATCTCATAATACAAAATCAATGATTCAATAGTATATAAATTTGTTTATAATAAAGACAAAAGAAAATGTTAAAATTGGTACCTTATTTCCAACCTTGCTAGAGCAAAAAAAAAAAAAAAAAAACCTTATTGTGTAAAATAAAATAAGCTGATAATATGTTTGTTTAAATAGTAGGGTTTTAGGGTATGAAAATTTTATAATTTAACCCTTATCAATGCGGGGCGGGTTGGGTTGGGTCTAAAAAGTATAAATTCATCTCTAATCTATCCCATGGTGCAGGACTAAAATCTCACCCCATCCTTGCCCCACCACCTTTACGAGATGAGGAAAACCCGTATGGGACGAAGCAGGGAGGGGCGGGTCAAGCAAAGCGAGGAAAAATTTCCATTCACACACATTCGCTTAGTTACACTCTCTCACCAAGTCTAACACATTACTTAACCTAAAGATCCACTAAAAAGGGAGTTACATACATTTCCTATCTTCTAACATTTCTATCTCTTCTACAAAACACTCCTGAAAAAAATAACAATTTTCACTTTTTCTAGTTTTCTATATTTTATGTATTTTCCATCATACCAACCAACAATAGCCTAAGATAAAAGAGGTTATGCATCATAATTTGAAGGACAATATTAGCTCCAAAGTAGAAAGCTCGCAACTATCACAAATAATTTAATCGTCTATTAGAGTTATGATCACGAAGACTATAAAGTGAGTGATGGTATAGGTATACTGCAAACTTTACTACATAATCTTCATAAATTGATGTGTCATTACACACATAAATTTCTAAAATTAATTTATTATTCTTTTGAAATCCACCAATAATCTTCATTGTCATATCTATTAGGTTTTAAATCTGTATAGTTTTATTGGCAAACACGTGAACACAAACTTATCTAGTTATATCTCATACACTCTATTGGAATGGTTAGACAATGCTCAAGGTACTGCTTTAGTGTGCAAGAACAAGAAATCATTTGATTCAAGGAACAAAAGTTTTAACAATTTCGACCTAGCGGAACTTAAGTTCAATCGATCAAACTGCCTATTTTCATAATCCATTTTGCAGCTCATTAGCCCATCAGATGATTAGGCTTTCAAATTTACTTCACTAAGTATTTAAAGAAAACCCTAAGGCATGTTTTTCAAGACTTTGGAGCAACTCAGTTTGAGATCTAAAAAATTTGTGCCTACTACTCTTTCAAGTCTCTATCAATCATCACTCACATAATCTTTAAACCAGTGGATTCAAGTTGCTAATCTCTAGATATCAAGCGTACTAGATTCAAATCTTCAAGGAGACATTGAAGTCATGGGCTGGAGATTCACGTTGCAGCAGATTACTATCAGAAACATATGTGAGATTCATAACTTAGGTCAACTATACTTAGATTTATAACAAATATGGTTATTTTAACTGTAAATCTCTATCTTATAGTGAATTTGTTTACCTTGGGATTGATAAGGTCAAGTCCCCCTAGGTTTTTCTTATGAAACGATTTGTTTCATTGGTTTCCTAGGTCATCATATCTTATCTCATATATATTTCCGCAGTTTCATGATATTGATGATTATATATTTGACCTAATGCTTCCATAGGTAACCAAAGTATCAAGTTGACCTTAAAATTAATTAAATACAGTGTGAGTCTAAACCCAACAATATCAATTTGTAAAAGTTATATAATCAAATTTGTAATATATCTTTAGTATTTTCCTGTAAAGATAAAGATGCAAATGTTGTTAATGTGTTTTCGACCTCTTTCGGATGGGGTGGTGTGATGATCAGTTTCTCTCTCATACTCTCCGCAATTGGGGATTATGGGACCTCTCTTTATGTGCGAATGGGGAGCATGGGACGCTTTTAAAAGAGCGCATTTATGAATCCAAGCAATTCTTTTTGATAGAATAAGGAATAGGAGCAAATAGCCGAAGAGTCTTGGCTGTCTAGATGGCTGGGGCATCATGGAAAGTTGTCAGGTAATGGGCAATATTGCTATCTCGACCCTTTTACGAGGAGTAACTAAGTACTGTCAGTAAATTTTGCACCTTTATACATTTATTGAGGGTTAATTGAATACTATATTTCTAGAGATGGCAAATCCATATTCTCCAAGAAGTCCCTCATACCTTTCTTGTTGGCATAAGTTTGCTTTGAATATGGTATAATATAGAGAATTGTGTCATGGTTTCCCAATGGATATTTTAGGTTGGGATAGGGAAACTAAAGAGAATAAAACTTTCCCCAATTGGGTCTATTTATATAACAAGATTTAAGACACCTAATACTCTTATCAATGACTTATTAAGTCTTTGATATTCCTCATTAAGTCTTTGATATTCCTCTAGAAACTCTTAAGTATGGAGATTAGCCAATATTCTCAACCTTTTAACAAATATTCAATGGTTCTAAACTTGTAATCACACATTTCAGTAAAACATTTTAAAGAATACGGATCTAATTTTGTATGAAAAAGTGTAGAAATTAAAGTGAATAGCCAGCTTATAAGGGAATCATCTTCTTAGCCATATGTAATGCAGATTGATAGAACTAGTGAACAACCCAATCTTGGACAGTAATTCTCTTTATGGCTGTATTGGTTGACATCAGTCATCACTAAGAAAAAAGAATGTATTAAATATTTCTGTTACAGTTGAAATGGTGCTTTAATAATTTAAATGATCATTTTATGACCATAGCTTGTTAAAAGATAGAATATAATAATTCAAACTATTTTTTATTCAGTTGACATGATTGCAGCCAAATGATTCATTGGAGTTCAACAGTTTTAAGCTTGTGTATATAACAAGCCCAGCTTTGCGATCGTTGTGATATTACAGTTTTACCTCATAGCTATCGTTGTTATATCACTTTTAAGTCTCAACTCTATTACAAATTTACAATAATGTCAGTTTTTTTTGTCCAAAATAATGATACTATCATTTTTGGGTGAGTTATTAATGGCAAGAGGTAATAGTTGAGGGTGTAAATGTAAATTAAAAGTTTTGAAAATTGAGTGTGTAGATTACAATGGACCGATGTAGAAGTGACACCACATTTTAGAAGATGTGAAATGCATTTTAATGTAGAAGTGACCTTTATTTTAATTTATAACCTTTATTTTTCTCTCAAGATAAATGTTTTTTGGGGATCCAGCTACCAATCATGCCTCATTATTGTGGTGAACCTATCAATTGATTTAAAGATCATTGACATAGTTAACCAAAAAAAAAAAAGATTATTGACATTATGGGTCCGTTTGGATTGAGCTTATTGTTGCTGAAACTGAAAATTGAAAACTGAAAGTACTGTAGCAAAATAATTTTTAAATATGTGAATAGTATCGTAGGACCCATTTTTAATATTTTTAATGCGTGAACAGTATGTGAACAGTGAACCCATGTGAGGTTACTGTTCACGTGCAAAAAAAAAAAAAAAAAAAAAAAAAAAGCAAAACGTGGAACTAAAAACGCAAGAATAAGCACTCCCCGAACGCTCATTATGTCAAGTCATCTCTTGGGCAGTTTGATGACGGAATTTACATTATCATGTTAGGGTGTGTGTGTATATAAGCAATTTATTACTTAATTTTACTACTTAAATGGATCTCCCTTGTCATAGAATGGATTACTATGAGGAGCTATTTTATTTTAATTAACATGAAACCAAAAGAATATATTCCCCCCTTGTAAAAAGTATCTTTTGTGACAAACATACCAAGTCAACCATGTAGCAAGCCAATAAGTGTATATCATATAATTCAATTTTATTCTTTTTTCAAAGTCAGTCCTACCAACCTTCAACATTTGTATTCACTTATTGGCTTTCTACATGGTTGCTTTTTTTTCTTTTTTTTTCTTTTTTTTGAATACTAAGTATTTTAACACACACATATGAGAAGAGGGGAGAAAGTTTTTTAAAGAAACTTACAGTGGTGTATATCTAAAAGGGTCTTACATGATTGCCTTGATATGCCTATTATAAGCATGGTTTTAAAAACTAGTACGATCAAAAAACCAAAAAGGCATTCTTGACTAGTTTTAGAGGTCTTTAATAGACTGAGTTGGTGTCCGGTTTTGAGTTTTTTTTTTTTTTTGAGAAACCAGACCAAGCCTGGGAATTTTATTCAAAACCAAAATTAATGAACATCTCTAACCACCAAAGGGACAATGTCTTCAGGTAAATCTTCTAACCAAACCTGTAACCCAACACCAAAACTAGCTTTCTTAGCCAACGCATCAGCAACAGAGTTACAAACACGGCTAGTAAAAGAAAAATCAATAAATTGAAAACAGGTTGATTGGGACCGAATGTCATCAAGAATGTTTCCATAGCTGGCAAACTGGCCCGTTCCATTCTTAAGTGCCTCAATAACAGTAACAGAGTCTCCTTCGACCACCACTTGAGTCAGTCCAATCTCCAGAGCAAACTGGACCGCCCTCTGACATGCCTCTGCCTCCAGCTCTGCCACAGACTGCCTGAAAGGAACAGGCATGGTTAGCGCCCCAATCGGATCACCCTTGTTGTCGTGAACAATCACTCCCACCCCTGCCAGGTTTGAAGCTCGAAAGACCGCTGCATCAAAGTTGATTTTGTAAATATTCGGATCAGGAGGTCGCCATCGTTGAATCACCTGAGGGAGTGGAGGACTCAGCTCAACCTCACGGGCTTGAAGAAACTCTTGAAGTAAGCTACCCGCCTCCCTGCAAATGCTGTCCACAGGCCGGACTGCTCGATTGAAGTGAATGGCATTGCGTCTATTCCACACACACCACCCAGCTATGGCAAAAATCTCAGCTTTGTAATCATCCGAGCTCGGCATAAACCTGGCCAACAGCTCTCTATAATTCACGGGCTGAACAGGGGCAGCTTGATGAAACCATTCAAGGACAACCATACTCTAGCTACCTCCTTCCATGTCCATATAGCATGAACGGTATCCTCAGGAAACTCTCCACACAGGTCGCAAATGTCTGAATCCGTGACATGCCGATGGTGCAGATTCATCTTTGTTGGCAATGCCTCATTACACGCCCTCCAAACAAAGTTTTTGATTTTGTTTGGCATCCGGAGTTGCCACAGGCACTTCCAGAACTTCTTATGGTGTTCGACACTTGAGCTACCTGCATTGGACATGGACTCACAAGATAGAATTAGTTTATAAGCACTGCTAGTTGTGAACAAACCTGAGGGAGTGTATTTCCAGGCGATACGATCAGGGGGTCGCCTTAAACTCAGCGGTATGGCCAAAATTGAATCGGCCTCATGGGGGAGGAATAAATTTCGAACCATCTCCTCATTCCACCTAGCTTGGTCTTGATCAATGAGAGAGCTAACTTTGTTTGTTTTTTAAAACTATGATTATAAGAGATGCTTTTCCCCTCTGGGCTCTTCCCTTTACTTTTCTTGTCGTATGTAGAATTTTTGTTAACTCTCTTGAGGAAACTAGATTCGGAGAAAAGAATTGCTAGAACAGCTATAAGTAGAGGAGATCATAAAGTCACAGAAATGCTTTTTGTTTTTACATTTTGTTTGGTTTGAGAGACGATGGAGAAAAAGAAAAGAAGTGATGAGAAAGATAGGATTTTCATTGTTTGGTAGGAGAGAAATGAAGTGAGGGAAAGGAGAAATGGAGGGATTGTTTTTCCATTGGCCCCTCAATTTTCTTGGAGGAAAAGGAGAGAGAAGAGTGAACTCAATTTTGAAACATACTAAAATTCTAATATATGAAACATTGGAGTTATTTTAATTATATACTAAAATTCTAAAATAGTGTTATTATTGGAACCTCAAAAGGGCTCGCCCAAAGGTCACTCCTAGTAATAGCCGATGCATGTTTTACAAGATTTGTATCAATCAAAGTGACATTTCAATTGTGTTTTTCAAAACCAACTTTTTGTTGTTTATTAATGAGGCTTCTATAGTATTCTTTTTCCCTTCATAAATTTTACACCATAACAGAGAAATTCACAAAATTCACAACTTTTTTATTTAATTGTATCCTGGAAATAGATTCTCTTGCAACCCATTAGCAAACTCTTTGAGTGGAAGTAAATATTACCTTAAAATAACTATACATTTGTGGCTCTAAGCCTTTCAATTATTGTGTTCTTTTCATTGTTTACCTCATAATCCCGAACAAAGATAGAAGATCGGACACTTTCCTTTTACCATAGTGAAGATCTGTGTGGCATTTTCTATCATTAGGATAGTGGTAGCTCAGAAGTCTCTTTGATCTTTTGACTTACTGTTGTAAAGAACGCATTTATTAGTAAGTGTTCTCAAACCAATTGGTCTATATGGTCGATTTCATAAAATCAAAAAATCAAAAGAATTAGCACTCCTTTCTAGTCAATCTCATTGCTGCCTTGAATCTTAAATCTTCATTAATGGTGACTAGATGAAGAATTAATTATGATTATTAATTTATTATATAATTGAAAGTTTTGGCATCACTTTTATGAGAAATGAAAAAAGCTGTTAAAACATTAATTGTTTTTTTTTTTTTTTTTCATAAAAATTTTCTTTAACTGGATTCTTAACTAATGTCCTAAGGACACTCATTAGCATTTCGCTTATATATATTACTGTTGGTTTACAAGGAATGATGGGAGAGGAAGAGAAATTCTGCTTACCACTAGAAAACAAATTACACTTTCTTTTTTTTCTCGCTCAGAGGCATAATCATATGACTGATGTTATAATATTCTTTCCCTACAGGAATCTTGAAGAAACAACAATTCTTAACTGGAACTAGGAGTTGTCGGCATCACACTGTGAGTGTGAGCTGACAGTGATAATAAACGAATATTTTTGTTGATCGTCGATTTAAATAGTACAGAGTTTGGCTCCAAAGCTTTTGGCTCTAACTATTTATAAGAATATGATATTTGTGCTTGTTGTGTGCAATGCATATAACTAGCTTAATTTGACTAATCAAGTGAATTAATGCACAAAATAAGGCATGTGTCATTTTCTATTAGTAGTACTTAGAGCCTAACATTCTAAACATTTTTTAGAATTCCACTCATTCACTTGGAGGAAAATAGTTGTGAGTGATTCATGAAATAACAACAAAAGAACACACACTTAGCCAAAAAAAAAAAAAAAAACAGAAAAAGAACAATCACATGACTTGTGCTTATATTAACAATCATCCAGAAGAACAAGTTATGTAGGATTTCATTCATATTTGAAGTCATATTTTTATTCACTTCGTCACAGTAAGAAATTTTCCATGTACCTCTTACTTACATTATATCAAGGTTTTTTAAGATTTAATTTGCGTCACACCTGTTTATAGCGTTAGAGGTCACGGATTGAACATTGTCTATAATTGTTTTTTCTTTAATCAGATACTTTGCTTTGCAAGTTTCAAACTTTCAATAATAGTCTAAGTTTGATTGTAATTGTTTTTTTTTTTTTTTTTTAAACGCAATTGATACCGACATGATAAGAAATAAATATATTACTATATTAAAGCATATCCCTAAATTCTAGCTTCATACATAACTAGAGCATAGGCATGCAGACTCCACATACAGTTAAAAAGGTTAGGTATTATTCTCAAACAAAAAAAAAGGGGGTTAGGTATTTACTATTTAGAACCTACTGATTGAGCTGGCTGAAACTATTTCTCTCTTGTAATTTCCTTTGCTTCTTTTAATGATAAGTTTTATTTAGGAAAAAAAAATGTGAAATTTTTTTTTAAAAGTAAATAGTAATACTTATTAGAACACACATAAAAATAGTTATAAACCTAGTTTATAATACATTACATAATTAGAGTACAACTACAAAAAGACCTAACCTTAGTAGTTGCAAATTTGAGTTATAAACAGCGGACAAATCTACTTATTATGATAGGAAAATTACACACATTAGATTTTTAACTGTCGTTATTTAGGACCTATTCTTAACTATACAAACAGCCTAACCTTTGTATAGTTAAGTAACATTGATTAATATCCTCGACAAGGAGAATCATATTCAAATCTTCCTTATTACTTCTTATGATAATAATTGATAAAAAATTACCTTTTATCCAATAAAAAAAATGAGAATAAATTGATCCAAGAGTCAAGATGGTGTTTCAACTTGCATGGAGTTTAGATTTTTTTTTTTTTTTTTCGTTCGTTCGTTTGGAAGTGTTGAAAGTAGCACACCGAGGTACGTACGGGAAAAATATTCCTAAAACGCTCTTCTCATTTCATTTCTTTCCTTCCGAACAGGCGATAAGGAAGGAATGATTGACTAAGTATGGAGAAAGAGAGAGAAATGTGGAGATAATAGAAATAAAAATATTGTGGGACTGACTGCCAAGGTATGGGGAAGATGCCCATGAAGGCAGGAAAGGTTCTTCACCATCTTCAATGATAACAAGAATAAACAATGGGGGATCTGCTGGATAAGGCTTTACATTTATGATAGAACGGGGTCATGTCCTCGATTCTTCTAAAGACAAAGAGGTTCCCCCCCACTCGCCACTTCCACTTGCTGCCTCTTTGTCTATCCTAGGGGTCGTTTGGATACATATTTAACAGTGTTGTCTGTCTTCATACATAATATATTAATATGTCTCAGCCAAGTGCTGTACTTTGGTACATTTTAATATGATAATAATGAAATATTTTATCACAAGTTTCTTAAAAGAGATAATTTCAATTTATAGCGTGTGCTCTAAGATTCTAGTGGAGAGGATAAAACCGTTTCTTAGTAAGCTCGTTTCCCCTATCCAAACGGCTTTTGTGCAGGGAAGGAAAGGAGTAGATAACATTTTAGTCGCTCAAGAGTTATTCTATGCTTTGGATAATAAAAAAGGCAAGGAGGGGTATATGGCCTTTAAAGTTGATTTGGAGAAAGCATATGATAGAATGGAGTGGTGTTTTATACATAAAGTTCTACATGCTTTCCACTTCCCTCAAAATTTGATTAAGGTGATAATGAGTTGTGTCACTTCCACTAAGGTGTCTATTTTGTTTAATGGAGGAAAGTTGGAAGCCTTTAATCCTTCAAGAGGGCTTCGACAAGGAGATCCTTTATCGCCGTATCTCTTTATTTTGTGTATGGAGTACTTAAGCCACTTAATTGAGAAGAAATGTATGGAGGGAGTGTGGAAGCCTTTGAAAGCCTCGAGAGAAAATATTGGTATCTCCCACCTCTTTTTTGCAGATGATTTACTTCTATTCGCTAAAGTAGATGAGGATGGTTGTGAAGCTATATCGGAAGTATTGGATGAATTTTGCGAGGAGTCGGGTCAAAAAGTTAGTATGGAGAAGTCAAGAATCTATTTTTCCCCTAATGTGCAAGCTGAAATTAAGAGCGGAGTCTGCTCAAGGTTGGGTATTCAAGCCACAGTGAATATTGGGAATTATCTTGGATTCCCAATCAAACATAAAGGGGTTCCAAGAAATAGAATGAACTTTATAGTTGAAAGAGTTATGAGCAAGCTGGCTGGTTGGAAGACTAGATTCCTTTCCTTTGTAGGCAGATCAGTGTTAGTGAAATCAGCCATGTCTACTATTCCGAATTATGTTATGCAGGCTGCTACCCTTCCTACTCACCTTTGTGACAAGTTGGATAAAATTAATAGGGACTTCTTGTGGGGTTCAACGAGTGAAAAGAGGAGACTTCATTTGGTAGGGTGGAGTAAGATAATTAGGCCAAAGGAAGAGGGAGGACTTGGAATCCAAGCTGCGAAATTCAAGAACTTGGCTTTATTAGCAAAGCTAAATTGGAGGCTGAATCAGGAAAAAGATAGTCTATGGGCAAAGGTTATTTTGAAGAAGTATTGTTCAATGGATAGGAGGAGAGCTAGAGATCTGGATAAGTTGCCATGTTCTCCAAATTGGAGAGCAATTAAAGCTGGATTTCAGACCTTCGCGGAGGGTATTTGTTGGGGGGTGGGGAATGGAGAAAGAATTAAGATTTGGGAGGATAGTTGGATAAGGGGATGCTCATTGAGAGAACTGATAGAAGGGCCGTTGACTTCAAGAGAGATGGAGATGAAGTTGTCTGAGCTTTTTCTGGATTCGGAGCAGGGGTGGAAGTGGGATGCTATATCCTTTGAGTTGCCGGTTTTTATTAAAGAAAGGATTATAACTATTCCAAGGCAACTGGTTGGAAGAGGAGAAGATGTGATCATGGAAGCATACTAAGGATGGAGAGTTTTCTACTAATTCTGCCTATGCTTGGCTGAATGGTTCTCAACAAGAGGAGACTAATTTCCAAGGGAAGTGGATATGGAAGATAGATATGTTGCCAAGGATTATTAATTTTCTTTGGCTGTGTATACATGAAAGTCTTCCTGTTAGATCGGTTTTGGCTATGAGGGGAATAACAAGAGAGAGTTGCTACCCTTTATGTAAAAATTTTCCGGAAACTATTAGTCATTTATTGAAAGAGTGTGTGGTGGCTAAAAATTTCTGGTTTAAACTTAGAGTCCCCCATGATATGGTTAGTTCCTTTGCTAGTTTGGATTGGCTTGAATGGCTAAAAGTTAATTGCCAAAGTAAGATATTGCATTTCTCTTCTGTGCCGTGGTCTTATGTGTTTTCCTTTGCTGTTTGGAACTTGTGGAAACATAGAAATGGTGTGGTGTTCAATAATAGCATTGTCAATGAAAACTTACATAGTGTTAGTAAAAATCAGGCCTTGGAATATTACTACTGTGTGGGTAAGGCTAGGTGTCAGAAGAATATGGTGATTTGTAATGTCAGGTGGGAAAAACCTCCCTTAGGATGGTGTAAATTAAATACTGATGGGGCTGCATTTGGGAATCCGGGAAGGGCAGGAGGTGGGGGAGTGATTAGAGATAATGAGGGTAGATGGGTGAGAGGCTTTGCTCGGTCTATTGGCTTCACAACTAGCATTACAGCAGAATTTTGGGCTCTAAGGGATGGTTTATTGCTGGCTGTCCGGATGGGAGTGCAGAAGCTTGTGATTGAATTAGATGCCAAGGTGGTAGTTGAGCTGATGCAGTCCTACTCTCTCTCTAATGCATTTTACTCTTCCTTGCTGGCTGACTGTAGGTTGCTTCTGGGCAAGCTTCAGCACTACAGGGTGCAGCACGCATTCAAGGAAGCGAATAGAGTTGCGGATGCTATGGCTAAGCTAGAAGGAGCGATGCAAGATCCTTTTGTAGTTTGGGATATTCCCCCATCTGATGTAATAGCAAATTTTGTGTATTTTGATACTAATGGGGAAAGTGTATGTAGGCTTGTTGCCTCTAACTTAGCCATTTTGGCTTAGTTGTTTAATAATAGTTCCTTTTAACCAAAAAAAAAAAATTTATAGCGTGTGCTCATTTTTTATAATTTTTTTTTATCATCAAATTATGACATCAATTTGTTTTGAGTGTAAACGAGAATTTAACCTCAAATCTCTTATTTTTGTTGGGAAATTGCCTCAAATTCTAATTGTAATTTGGAAAGTCAATTAGGTTTAATTCCTAGTTAAAGAAGGATAAATTAATTTGGGTTTCCTTGTTGTGGAAGGAAAGACTATTTCTTGGTATGGAAGGAAAGTCTATTCCTTGTTAAAGAAATAATGTATTCCTAGTTCAAGAGAGAATAGGAAAAAAGTCTTATAAATAGATAATGCTACAAAGAATTTGATAGCTGTGGCCCAAGGGTCCTCCTTATGGGAAGAGGGAAAATAAAGCGTGAAACCAAGAGAGAGAAAAGGAATTTTCGCTTGGGAGAAATGCAAGAGGAAAGTGAGAACAACAACAAGGAGGATTGCTGCATATTGAAGAAAACAGAGAAACAAAAGAAAGAGAAAATAGAGAGCAGCCAAGAGGGAGCCGCTTAAAGGAAAAAAAAGACAGCCAAGAGAGAGAGAGTTGTGTGTGGAGAAGAAAATAGAAAGGAGAGTGCAAAGTGTTGTCATCTTTGAGGGAGATAATTTGTGTGTGTGAGAACAAAAAGAAAAATAAGAAAGATTTTTTCTTTAACCGTGAGACATACATAAGAATTGTAGTAATTAATTTGATAATAATGAATTGATTCAGAGTTTGTCCTGTGATTTTTCCCTCAAAAAAGAAAAAATTTTCCATGTAAATATTTGTGTTTTGTGTATGATTTCTATTTTAGATTGCTAATATTATGATAATATAGTTTGGAACCCAATAATTTAATTACAAAATATTTTACTAGTTGAGCTAACGGAAATCTCTTTATCATGATTATAATTTAATTAATGAAACAAGAAAAAATTAGTGGTTTTTCCAATATGTTAATGTGGTCTTAATATGGAGCTTAGGGTCCTTTTGGTACTTGTGTTTAAACAATGGTTTTCAATTTTTTTAAAAATACGTGTGGATAAAAAAATGTAAAAATACGTGTAAAACAGAATTTATGCTAATTTATATAATGTTATTCGAGTTTAATGTTCAGCTCAGAAATGGATTCCAACTCACGTATATGGAAAAGATGATTTGAGTTAATTCTAACTTTATTGTACTTTCGCCCTTTTTTGTCACGTGGGATCCGTCAAAATAAGCTCCAAAAGCCTAAAAAACTGACTTGTTTGTTTTTGCACAATGCACATGTTTTGAACGCTAGTACAATAATGCAAGTGCAACCATTTCAAAACTTGGTGAACTTGTTTTGCTTGCTGGTATGTTGGGTCCTGGTTCAAGCTCAAATAGAACTGAATTTTTATCTTTAGAAGGCCAACTAATGAACTTTTTTATATAAAAAATTTTCTAATATAAGAAATATACTAAAATTCAATGGTGAATTAATATAGGGTAGATTGTATTTTTGTCCCTCAATTTTTGTCCTTTGAATTTTTAAAATGTACCAATTTATTCCTTTCATCCTTTTCTATCCCTAATTTTTTTTAAAAAAAAAATTTTAAATCCATCGATAGTGAATGCATTATGCCTAAGAATCTCAAATGGCTTATTAAAGATAATGCATAGAAAATAAAATTTTGCATCTTTATCAGGCGAATATTCAACCCATGAAGGAAATAACATGAACCATTATAGGAAGAAAGTCATTTTTAAAAAATCTTATTCTATGACCAATAATATTCTTCTAACTAAAAAAAAAAATCCAATTAATGCTTTCAGGCTTCTTTTTTTTTTTTTAAATATTTGTGGAGCCAAAAAAACAAAACAACCCCCCAAATCTTTAGTTTCAAACTTTTTACTTTGCGCTTTAAATAAAATATAACAAAAGTATCGTGCTAAATACAAATATAGCTTAGGTGACCATTTTAATTTTTTAATTCTTTAAGCCAGCTTTTAATTTATGAGACTGACTTTCATTTTTTATTTTTGAGTGGAGGTAGATGTAAATTTTTTTGGGTCAAAACTTTCAACTCACATATATTTTTATCTATATCTATACTACTAATAATAGGATTCCTTGTTTGGATTTCATCATTTTTCGTACTAAAATATCCTCACATAAATTTTTAAACTCTCTAAAACACCCCTTTTTTTAGTTAAATAATTTTAAATTAAAAAACACAAACTTGTTAAAAGAGTAATTTATTATTCCTAAGTTTTAGGTTTTTCTTTCTCCTCTTTATCTGAATTACCACTTCTTTTTTTAAGTTCAAAATTTCAAATTTAAACCCATGCACAAATAACTTTTTTTTTTTTAATCATATAGAGAAAGATTCTAAAAATTATGACACTATCTTTATATCACATTTAAACATTATGAAACTAAACAAACAAAAAAACCTCATCACACGAGCAAAGCACGTTGATGAGGCTAGTATATTAATTATAAAGTTCAGGGAATAGTTTCACTTGTAGGTTTAAGACAAAAAAAGTAAGTTATGCTCTCTCTCTCTCTCTCTCTCTCTCTCTCTCTCTCTCTCTCTCTCTCTCTCTCTCTCTCTCTCTCATACCAATAGGATATCCTAGGGAAAGTTTTTTGATATGTCAATGGAAGCGCAAAAACCTAAGAAATGATCTCATTTGATGTGATTAACTCAAGATGACAACCATCAATTTTCCATTTTCCTGCTTGCATAGTCATGTGAATTTTAATTTTAGGTAAGTGATCCGATTGAGGGTTTTTTTTACATCAAGCTTACTCCAATCTGACAATTGAAATAAAGGCATGAAACTAAGCTGACTAAATTACAAATTGCACCCTCTATCTTTACTCAAAATTCAATATAGTCATGTTACTTTTAGTTTATTCATTTCAATCCTATAACTTTTACTTTTATTTAATGTGGCCCTTCTATCTAATTCCGTCCCATTATGCCATTAGTTGCCCTTTAACAAAATGACAAAAAGGGATATATTAAAAACTGATGAAAGTTATAGGAATGAAATGAATAAATCAGAAATTACAAGACTGTATTGAATTTTAAACAAAGTAGAAGTGTGCAATTTGTAATTTATCCAACCAAGTTCATATGATTTGTTGATACTATCGAATTTGGGTTCTCCTAGATCGAGTTGTGGAGTGGGATCAAGCTTGAACATGTCACGCCATTCCTCTATCCATTAGGAATTATTGGTAAAATGTGTGATACAAAAATAACAGCATCAAGAAGACCATTTTAATAACTTTAACAACCGTTATTTTCTGTATCGAATAGAAATAGAATCGTGATAATAAAGAAGCCTTAATCCGCAATTCATGTTTGGTGAACTTTAGACTTTTAGTGCATCTAGCAAGCTGGATTCGGGTGGACAAATCCAATTCTTGGACCACTGCCTCAAATTTTTAAGTAGAACTAAAGAAAGAGAGTACATGAAAATTGAAAGATACTGCTCTCTGTGTAAGCAACTGGACTTGAGAGAGAGAGAGAGACGTACCAGTATTGATTACTGAAAATGATGGTCACATTTGTGGGGACTAAATGGTAGCTAATTAGCTTCTGTGAGTCTGTGACAGTATGAAAATGATGGTCACATTTGTCAGGATTAAACGGTAGCTAGTCTGGCTTCCTGCACATAAGATGCCACTAGCAAGTAGGAACATCAAAGAAAAAGAACCCAAAAAATTATTTTGAGCTTGCTTGAGTAGTTGAAAATTGAAATTGTCCTCTTACTGGTACTAGTTCTTATAAATGAGCCAGCCTGCATTGTCAATGAAAGTTGTTGTGAGTAATGATTGAACGATGAGGGGAAGTATGAAAGAGAGAGTACACACAAAAATTTATGTGTTTCGACCTAACATCTTATATCCACAGTTTAGATGATTACATATCATATTAAGCACTTGTGTTACAATGAATCCAATTTAAAGTTTGTGTACCAGAGAATACTTGACTAATTCTAGACTAACCATAGACTAACATAATGTTAATGTGTTTGTTCTACAAATACATGTGCTTAAAATTGGTTTGAACTATTTGGACCATAATATATTTGACACTAGTTTGGGCTACTTGGTCCATAATATAATTAAAGTTCAATCTAGGAATTGGTAATATGCAGGGTCTTTTTTTTCTTTCTTATTTATAGTATTTTTATGACATACTGTATATAATAACATAAGAGTTTAATTCTTGTGTATCCGTATTATACTCGTTCTCCCCAATTATTTAATTGGGTCAAAGAAATCCCCCAAAAATTATAAAATAATTGGCCATTTGGCTCATATCTGTGACCCCTCTCTTAAAATATAAAAATAAAATAAAACTTTTAAGTTAACAAATCTCTAAAATCAAGCAGTGTTATTGTATCGAAAATATCTACCATCTCTAGAACTAGAAGTGCTGGCACCTTGTTTAGGGTAACACCTCAAACCGTTGGGTTGGAAAATGCTTAGACTTTGGGATTGGAAAAGTGTATTATTTTTTTCTTTATTTAACCTCAATTGATTTACTAATTTTAGTTATAAAAAAATAAAAAAATAAAAAAATAAAAAGAAAAATGAAGTTTAACTATGTATGTGTGCTTTGGTTCTGATATAACTAAGAGAATAGAGAACAAATTATGTTTTTGGAAATCATCATTTATCTATTTATTTTGTATTGTTTAATGAGGAGAACATAATTCTTAGTAGTTTTGATAGAGTGTTGAGATAACAACATTTATTTTTTGTTTGTGTATTTGGTTTTTTTTATAAATTTTGATAGCATTGAATTACTCGTTGTGAGTAGTAGTACAAAGGAGCTACACTCACTCGAAGAATTAGTTAGGTGTGCAAAAAGACTTGGACACTCATGTTAATAAAAAATAAAAGTTCTATTTTGATTGATGATTGAGTTGAAATGCATTAAAACATAATTATTTGTTATTTTATTAATATTTCATATATGTTAGTTTTGTTTTTTAATTTATTAATATAATTTTAAATTTTAGTTTTGTTTTTTAATTTATTAATATAATTTTAAATCTTCATATATTTTTATTACCCAAATTGGTGAATTTATTTTTTCATGCTATGACTGAAAAACAAATCTTGGTTTGTGCATGACAATATTCCCGGGGCTTGTTGCTCATAATATCATTAATATGCAAGTGGAGTATATACTAATCGATTTCACAAAAAATTTGTGAGATTTATTTTTCAACTGGAGGTGAGAGGCAAGCCCAGGCTCAAGGTCAGAATTATGGCCCAGATCTGTCATAATTCTTATGGGCCCAAGTGAAAAGTAGTGGGCATTTTGTCATTCTAAATCCACAACTTTTCTTTTGGGTCATAATAATGCCCTTGGCCCATGAATCCGGCCTTTTTCGTTATTCAGCTTTAAAAAAGAATCTGGCATTTTTTTTCCCTCTGAAGATTCGTAAATTTTTGTGCTTACCTTACCTGCAATTGACAAAGATGGAAAATAATTTTTTTTTAAATGAAAAAAGAAAATATTTTAGTTACACCTAAACTTATTTTGTGTCTTAACCTTTTTTTTTTATTTTATTTGAGAGTGATTTTGTGTTTTAACCTGATAATAAAAGGTAATCATCATGAAATAAACATATATTTTGTTTTATATGTATCCATATTACCAAAAATATATATCATATCTATAAAATAAAAAAAATAAAAATTAATTGAAGCATCTCACACTCATTAGAGGTCATTCCAACTAAATCCTAAGGAAGCTGTCATTGAAAATTGTCCCCAAATTAATTGTATATTTTTAGGGATCAAGTTGGTACTTACACGCCATGAACCTTATAAGTTATAACTTAATCCCCCTCTACTGTTATAAGTAAGGTGGTCTGTTGTATTGCCTAGCAAGCTAGTAGCTTTGCAAGGACTATTGTAAATTTCCTAGCTTACTCCCCCATGCATTAATATACAAATGTAAATTTCCTTCATGATGAATAAAAGTACCTAATCTTTCTATATAAAAGTAGAAAAAGGAATCCATATAAAAACAAGTTAATATTATTTTCTAAATGAACATTGAAAGAGTTTCAGTATGTTCGTGTTATAAGCAGACAAAATAGAAACGACATCTAATAATGTAATAGACATGAGATCAACAGAAGCCCCTCTAGACTCTAAAGGAAACGATCTTGTCTTTGTACCGTTGGAACTTAGATTTATATAATGCCAAGGCCATGAGGTTTTTAAATGAACTGCACGTGGAGGCACGAAAACAGGGCAGCCTCTTCAATTTTAAATACTAAACTACGTAATATTTTAACCATCTATTAGAATTAGTTAAACATATTTGAATTTTTTTTTACCTTACATATATGATATATTACATGTTGAAACTATATAATATGCCAATATGTTTAAGTTGTTAACATATAAAATGAAGGATACGTATCACAAAAATGACAAGCTTGAAAACATTGCAGTTAATAAATGGCAATACAGTTTACTATATAAGTCCAAGATCTAGACTTGATAAAAATAGGTTTCGATACATAGGATCTTGTACGGAGACTGACTCACAGAACATATAACAGTTACACTTGCAACTAAGAAGTCTAGAGTTGCAAATTATGCTCTAATGGGTCATCTAAGGATACAAATGGTATAATTTAAGAGTTCATTTGCCTTTAATTTATTCTAACATATCATGTAAGAGATGGATTAAACTCGCACATATGACATATGTCAACTTGTAATTAGATTACATTACTTATACATGGTTCACTACCGATACTTGATAAAAAGTAATCTAATCATCACTTGAAATGTGTATAATTTTGCCTTTTTGTATTGAGCAAAAGCTCAAAAAAGAAAAAAGAGTTTCAATTTTCTTTCACATCAACTAAGGGGAAAAATTAATAGGAAGAAAATCGCCTAAGAAGTTCTTAACCAATCCCATAAAATTAAAATATCACTTGGACAGCTTATTTGGCTTTTTCTTGAATTGCTTTTTTGTTGTTGAAATTGGATTACCTTGCAAATGTGAGATTTTTAAAAAGTGTATCTAAGCAAAATAAACTAAAATAAAAAAGTGTGTGGCAATCAAAAACTTAGTTGGAAAATAGTATGTTAACATAGTTGGGTTCGTTGAAACATTTTGTAAAAATATTGCTCTTTTGGAGCTTTTATATAAAAGATTCAACTTTCAAGTGGAATCCCATTTTGAAGATGCAAAGTTTGTGCGGAGTTAGCAATAATACAAATGGATGAAATTGTCCATATCTGTAAAGAGAAATTGCATCTTGATTTTGTGAGTTCTAGTGAAGATATCAACTATTATTAGTCTACCTACATGCCGGCTTAAGAAGATGCTTGCTGGGTATGCTTGACTCATTCCACAGATCTCGATATCGATCACTCGATAGCAACTTGAATGTCACTATATTCAAAGTTTCAAACCCATATTTCAAATATTGAAAGAAGAAAAGTAATACATCCACCTATTGCTACCTTTACAACCCTTAAAACTTGAGTAACGTCAAAAGTCACAAAAAAAATTTCATAATATGTTTTACACTTTGTTATACTAAATTAAGATTGTTGCATTATCACATTTAGTAGTGATAATATTTTTGTGCAACAATCATAACATATCATACAAAATATATATATATATATATATATATATAGTGACAAAGAAAGTGTACAATGTTAAACAATTGAAGATACATTGTACATGTCAATCTCAAGGAATCACAGACCCAAAATTCTTACAATCCACTAAAGACTTCTGATCCCCACCTTGACAGAAGAAAAACTTTTCAGGGCACATGTACAAACAGTTATCCACAAGGCTCACATTAGCCAAACCCGGTTTCAAACCCATCAAAGCATCTGGTATCAACCCGAACAAGTAATTCCCACCAAGCAACAGTCTCTGAAGCGACGCCGTTGTTCCAGCTCCTGCAGGAACAGCAGCTTTCATAGCATACGCCATTGGTATCATCCCTGTAAACTTGTTGTGCTCCAAAGACAAAGCCGACAGCTTTGGCATTAATCCAATAAACACTGGCAACAATCCTCTAAGCTCGTTATAGCTCAGATCAATGGCTATCAATCTGCTATTAACATAGTTACTAGGCACTTCCATAGATGTGAAATTGTTGTGAGAGAGTGTGAGTTGTTGAAGTGAAAGATGGTCGAAAAGAACTGAAATCACAGGCCCACTGAGCTCGTTATGGCTCAAATCGAGTACTTGTAAATAACCCAAATTGGCTAAACTTTCTGGGAGGTTTCCTTGTAAGTTATTGTTTCGAACAGAGACCTCGACAAGGGACTTTGGCAATGTTAATGGAACTTCACCAGAGAGCTCATTATCGCTGGCATCGAAGAAATAGAGGTTTCTGAGAGAACCCAGATTGGGAATCTTGCCACTGAGGTTGTTTCTTTGGACTTCGAGTCTTTTCAGGTTAACCAGTTTGTTTAAGGTTAAAGGGATGGGACCGTTTAGTTCGTTGTTGTCGAGGTAGAGCTCTTGGAGCTGAGAGAGTGAGCTGAGCGAGTCGGGGATTGGACCAGAGAGCGAGTTTCTGGAGAGGCTGAGTCGGCGGAGGCGAGTCAAGTTGGACAGTGAGTCTGGGATTGAGCTCGAGAACGAGTTGTCTGAAATTTCGAGGGTTTGTAAGTAAGGGAGGGACCACGTAGTGGAAGCGAGTGAACCTGAGTAACCCGCCGGATCGAGAGTGATCTCGGTGACTCGGAATGAGCCGGAGACAACTCGGTCGCATCTGAAACCGCACGTGAAGTGGTTACTGAAGACGTGGTCACATGGGTCCAACGAAAAGTCCCATGAACTTAGACAAGAACCAGGTACGATGGACTTTGGGTTGAGACCATTTTTCAGATCTTTGAGAACCTTAATATCTGCTGGGTCGGTTGTTGAATCTACAAGGAAGAAACGTTGGGAAAATGCTAACATTAGAAGCAATAATGAGAGATCAAAGAAAGCACCATTGTACATGGCCATAGCTTTTCTGAGCTTTGAAGGTGATGGTAGATCTGAGTGTTGAAGAAGAGAGAAAGAGGAGTACAAAGGAAGAGAGATTGAGATTGAGATTGAGATTGGTTGTATTTGTACGGTGAGGTTGATAGATTTTTCAGGATATAATCGAAGTTATGAGAGAAGGGACCCACATGAACATGATGTGACATGAGATCATTGAGAATCTGAGATGCCATGAGATTTGATATAAGATGTTGGGTTGCTTAAATGTATGACTGAACCTCACGTGCGCTTGGGACTTGATCCAAGTGTAGTGACGAAGGGTGAGTGATTTTGGCAGAAATTTTTTATGTTAAATTTTTTTTTTTGGTAAAGACAATATTGTATTTTTGAAATAATATAAAAAGGGTAACATTTTTAAAGACACTGCTTCGATTCATATTTTCAAGATTTAAAAATTGTGAGCTTGAATTTGAACTTATGATTTTAGGATGACATATGAAAGGAAAATTTGAAATCACTTATGATTTCAATGTAAAATATAGAATTCACGACTTTAAGTTAACATATATGGTAGATTTGAATTTGTAATCATACTTGATTTTAGCATTTCTATTTATCACATCATAATTATTTCGTTCATAAGAGTAGAAATTTTAACACAAATTTAAAAGATTAAAAGTTAAATGGAAACCATTTAAAATATAAAACCAAAGTTGAAGACCAAATTTATAATTAAAACTATAACTTTATTACAGTTCAAACTCGCAAGAAGTACTAAAATTGAAACCAAAATTTACAATTTAGCAACAACAAAAAAAAAAAAAAAAACAATATTTACAAAAAAATTGTTTGGTTTCTATATCTTCATTTCCTTTCACATCCAATGACTATGTAGGTGCATTTAGGTTGATGATTTTTTCTTATATTATCAATGGATATTTTTATTTCTTTTGATTAACGTAAAAATTCCAAGTGTTCACACACACATATATATATATATATATATACACATATTTTGAGAAATTGTTCAAACATATGTTAGTTCATTTTTATAGATCATGGATGATCAATTTCAAATCAATGACGGAACTAACAAGAGACTAATGGGACCATCCCCAAATTTTAAAATTTATTATAATATTTTAAAGATCTAAAGCTAAAATAACTAAATTTGGTTCCCTCAAAAGTTAAATATTGGTCTTAAAATCCCAACAAAACAATTCGCCATCTAACTCATTCTTGAGTCTGCAATTTTGCATTGCAAGATCGGATGGGAGAATTGCTATTGCTCTCCAATACCTTCACTTCCAGTTCCATCATGAGAGGAATGGCATATAAGACCAGAATTTAACAATTTGAATTTTCTTAGGGCTGTGGACACATCAAATTTGGTCCAGATCATACAAAATCTGAATTGAGAGTTTGCCTTGGTCCTTGGTATAACATAATATGAGAACCTTTATCCATCGGATTCTTATAGAATTTATTCTTAATGTTATAAGAATATACCAAAATATCTGCATTTAATTCTAACTCATTAATCAAATAGCTTGTGTACAGAACTTCATATTCGGCCATTTAGAACTTTGGAGAACAGCCTCCTAATGTTATCTTTTTAGTCTCCTAATGTTATCTTTTTAGTTGATGTGGTTAAGAGTCTTATAGTTCAACTGACATTTCCTAATATTTTTTTTACTGAGAGATCTAGAATTTAAATCTCCACTCCCAATTGTTGTAACCATTAAATTACTTTTTTTGAAAAAAAATATAACCTAAAATACACTTTTGGTTCCTACATTTTGAGTCAATTCTCATTTTGGTCCTTAAATTGATTTTGCTACTAATGTAACCCCTAAAAAAAGAAAATCAATTCTATTTTGGTTCTTGCCGTCAACCCACTAATGGAAAACTCTTATGTGGCAGACAGAGTGCCATGTTTGCTGATATGGCGCTGACGTGGCCATTAAAATATTATTAAAAAAATATTTGGCTTTTTTAAAATTCCATGTCAGATTTAAATTAATAAAAAATTAATTTTAAAAAAGATATGTCAGAAAAAATAATAATTAAATAAACATTAATCTAATTAATTTTTTTTTTTACTTTTCATTTTTTTTCCCATAAGAACATACATCCACAAGTCCAGAAAAGTTCAAAACCAGAAAAATTCACATCTGGGTGGACTTTGGAATCCTTTGATCTTAATTAATTATTTCTTAATCTAAATCAAGAACACATAAGTAAGAAGAGAAAAAAAAAATCAAAAACACTAGTACTAAAACATTCATAGATTCAAACACACACAGACAACTGCAGTCTCAAACTCAAACACACACACACACCGATATTAAAATCTGAGCTTGAGATGATAGCAAAAACCCAGATTGAGTAGGAAAAAAAAAATGACAACAAACTTTGCAACCGAAATCACAATGTTATTAAAACTCTCCATCTCTCTATTAACATAAACCCAAAAAGTGAACACATAGCAAAAATCTAGATAATGAACACAAATTTGAAACCCAGAACCCAGCCACTGACAGCCATGTCGTGACAACAACCGAATCAATACAAGCCGTCATTCACCAACACCTCCCTATCTAATTCTCTCGTTTCCATGACTCACCTAGCTACCAACAATTGATCTGTGTTTCATAACACCCTCCAACAACCAATCGCAGCTCACAAATCCAAACCAATCCACAACCACAACTGATCTGGGGTTTCACAACAACACACAACACCCACCAACAACTAATACATAACCCACAAATCCAACTAACCCACCATCCAAACCGATCCTGCTACCTTCACTCAACCATAAAAGCTCCATGGTCAAGCTTGAGAACCCGATTTAGACCAAGCCCCATTCCAGAGCACTCAATCAACTGGGAGAGAGAAAGATCAAAGAGAGGGAGAGCAAGAATCAGCAAATACCTAGAGCTTAAAGTGGTTGTTCATGGAGGGGTCTGGGTGGAAGGAAGAGAGAGTCTGTGTGAAGAGAAAGGAAGAAGAAGAACATGTTTGGGGAAGAACTTGATATTCCGAAAATTCTCAAATGAAAAAAATGTTTTAAACATTTAATAAATGAAACTCTTACTGCATCAAGAAAACTAATTTAATTAGAATGAAAAGTTATAAAAAAAAAAATGAAAAGTAAAAAAAAAAAAATTAATTAGATTAATGTTTTTTTAATTTTTTTTTAATTTTCTGACTTGGCTTTTTTAAAAATTAATTTTTATTAATTTAAATCTGACGTGGCATTTAAAAATGCCAAATAATTTTTATAATAATATTTTAATGGCCACATCAATGCCACGTCAGCAAGCAGGGCGTTTCATCTACCACGTAAGAATTTTCTGTTAGTGGGTTGATGGTAGAGACCAAAATAAAATTGATTTTCTGTTTTTAGGGACTATAATAGTAGCAAAATCAAAATAAGGACCAAAATGAGAATCGGTCCAAAATGTAAAGACCAAAAAGTATATTTTCGCCAAAAATATATTGTGGATGAAGCAATAATTACCAATATACCCTATGATTTTTTGTTTTTGTTTGTTTTTGGGGGGTGTTACATACAGATTAAAAACATTTTGAAAGTGCTTTGTAACCTAAAAATAAAAACAAGACAGTTCACTTCACAGTAATTAGTTACATACAACAGACTTGATATAGCTTCCCCAAAGAACCCAGAAAGCGCGGCAAAAATGAGCACCTTCTGATGCGATTTTTGGTCACAGCACCTCAGCTACAATTCACATTAGGTGCTTCTACAATTGGTTGTTCTTGGTGATGTTATCCAAATACTGCTTCACACAAGTTTGGCTCGTCTCAAATACGAATGGCATTCCTCGTATCTGCATATTTAATTTTCATGACAAATCGTCTCAAATTTCAATATATAGTTCATTAATTTATTATCCAATGGCATTCCCGTTGTGGCCATATGAAAATGTAATGAAATCTTATAGGTAAGGCATAATTTGTACTAGGATACCCCTACAATAATAGATCCAGTGATTTAAACACAACAGCACTATAAAAATAGAAGATTAGCCACAGGCTGCTAGAGAACATTGTCTGCTGTTATGGGTCTAAATTTTGTACCCAAAATATAGGCATTGCGAAAATTTCTTCATGATATCATACGAACCTAATGGGCCAGATGATGAGAACAGAGTATATGTGGAAATAAGTGCAAGAAACTAAGAATATTAGAGTCACAATCCCAAATGTACCTACTACCCAATTAGGTGCGGGATTCTGAACAGAGAATTTTGATCATGTACAAGAAAGAATGTAGAGAGATGAATTGATAAACAAGATAGTCTTATTCAGCAAAAAAAAGAATTGATAAACAAGATAAAGGAGAGAGAGAGAGAGAGAGAGAAATATTAATGACGCCTAATAAAGGGTCAGGTTTTACAGAAGACTCAAGATCCTAAGCAGTAATTAAATAAAAATAGCAATTTTAGAATGTTACCCTAGGTAACAGATCAGAATTCGCCTAATTAAATGATGAAACAGAATCACCACCAAGACTGGGCGGTGCTAAACATGAAAGATACTAAACCCCGTTTGGGAGGAGAGAAAGGAGGAAGGGAAAGAAATGAAATGAAAAGAATTATGGACAAAATTTAACTACAAAATTAGTTATAGCCAAAGGCTACAACCTTAAACAATAAAATAAAAATTACTACATATTTTGAAATCTAACCGTTGAATTACATGTTCTTTACGTTCTGAATACACATATCAAATTTTGTGTCAATCAGATATTTTTTACTGAATGATCTATGAGCTTATATTTTATACATAATTTTAAACTACAAAAATTTGCAATTTAAACAATTTATTGATAACATAGCTATTGATTTTTAATTTTTTAGAAATTTTACAAGTATGGAAGATATAAGAAAAAAATAAATCCAATGGTGTGGATTTGTCAAAATTCACCTCCAATAAAAAAAATTAAGGCTGTAGCTTAAAGCAACAACTAATTTTGTGGCAAAACTTTGTCCAAGAATTATTTTGGTATATTTCTTCCATCCTCTTGTTTGGGGGTTGAAGTTGGAGGGAATGGAATGTGTAGGAGAGAACACTCATTCCTCAATTTTCCTTCAAAACCTCAAATTTTCATTCTTTCCAAAATTGGGAGGAATTAGAGGGAAGGAAAGAAAGTAAATTAATGAAATTTTCACTAAAACTCCCAAAATACCTCTACACATTTAACCTTTTAAAAAAAGGGTATTAAAATGATTCATTTTCATTCCTTCTAATGTTACTTCTAAAAAGGGTACTTGCATTCTAATCATTTCCATTCTTTTATTTTAAAATATCCAAATAAAATTACTTAATTCCATTTCATTACTTAAATAAAATCCATTTTTTCCCCTTTTTTTTATGATTTATTCATTTCATTTCATTCCATTCCTTTATAAACTTCCAAATGAAGGTAAGGCAAGCATTGCAAAGTTGGAGAGGCAAGGTTTTCCAAGAAATCCACAATAGAACTTATAATACCATTTTATTATATTCATGTTTAAGAAGCTATAGGAACATACCTCAATCAAACAGCTAGAAATAAGGCTTAGACTCTGACCAGGGCCTACTTCCTTGTTGTTCACTGAAATTGAACACTTGCCAAGATTTTTCAGACAGAACGATCCACGTTTGTCCATCTCTATAATAGCCTAACATACAAGGAAAAGAGGAAAGTTCTCACTTCAAAAGTTTAAGTCAAAGAAGAATAACTACCCTCTGGTGGGTTAGCAAAGAGGGTGTCAAGAGAATCTAAATGTGTCCTGGCTGAGATCAGTGGCATCCCTGATAAAGATAAAATGTTCATGTTTCTTAACTAAAACACACATACAGACACAAAAACACACAAAACAAATTAAACAAACAAGTAGACTTTAGTAAATAAAAAAGAAACCTGCTTTTATATATAAGAAAATCATGCAAATAACATAGACAAATCACAAATCATCAATATTTTACTTGGCAGAAGAAAATCTCTACCCTCAACGACAGGTGCTGTGGCCATTATGTGAACCATGGTACTTAATTTTACTGCTATTTTCTTTGGTCAAATGGCAATACTAGGCTACGAAAAGTGGTGCACTTCATATTATTCATATGACTAGAAATAGTTTATTCCTAAAAGTTTTAACATAATCCTATCCTCCTAATCCTCGAGAATCATGTCTTTTCCTGCTTTTTCTACCCCCATACTTTTTGACCTACTATTTTACTTTCTTCACCATCAGCTTAAAGCAAATTTACTCGTTTGGAGTAGCATATTCATTGGCCCTTGTTGCACATCTTACCCCCAAATGTTGCCACTTGAACCTTCTTAAGAATGCATTCAGTTCCTGTTTAGACTTTACAAAAGGATGGTGTTAAAACAATATAAAAGAAAAGTGATGCAGTAAGAGTGAAGACAATTTTATTTCAATTTAGTATTATTTAATTTTGGAGGTCAATTGTATTTTATTTTAGGTCTTTTTTTTTTTTTTTGATAAATTTATTTTAGGTCTTATTAGTTAATTAGATTATTAGTTTTTTATTTAATTTCCTATGGTCTATGGTATTTTTGTAACTCAAGAATTAGGCTTTCTTAAGTCAATTAGAATTTTTAGTTTAGCCCTAGTCGTCTAGATAAGCACTCTATTGTACTCCAATGAAGATGGTTAGACAGTTTGCTTGAATAATAAAAATTATTGTTGGAGTTTTTTAATTCCTAGGTTTTGTTTCTTTTTGTTTGGTGCTAATTCTGAGCAAGCCTAGGTTCTGATTTTTGGGTTATTTATATTTTATGTACTTTAATTTCCACGTTGCATAAGTTTTGTCTTTGTCATGCATCACTAGCATTGCTAATAAAATGGTATTATCAGCAAATAGAAGATGAGAAATTATCATACTGGAGTTAGATCCATCCCCAACCTTGAAGCCTAAAATGAAACCTCCTCCTCAGTTTTCAACATTCTACTCAACGGCTCCATAAGATAATTAGCAATGATAAAAGTGGATCTCCTTGCCGTAAATCCCCAGAGGTATTAAAGAAACCTAAGGGTGGGCTATTCACTAGCCCTAGAAGTGTACAATTAATACGCAAGAGTATATCCATAGTCTCCAATTATCAACAAGCCCATTCTACCTAGCAAATAAACTAAAACTTCCCAATTAAAATGATCATAAGCCTTTTCAATATCAAACTTGCAGATCATTCTTGGGACACAGGACATTGACTATCCAAACATTCATTTGCAATTAGTACAAAATCTAGAATCTACCTCCAGCCCACAAATGTGTTTAGGGACCCAGATACTAATTTATTCAGCAACAACTTTGCTAATATCTTACAAATGCTTCCAACCAAACTAATAGGCCTTAAATCTCTTATATTTATAGCATTAGCTTTCTTAGGGATTAATACAATAAAAGAGGCATCAAGAGATTTTTCAAACTTTCATAAAACTCCTTAAGCAAAGCCATCACATTCACATGGCATTCCACCACTTGCCAACAATGTTGAAAAAAGGTCACAGTAAAACCATTTGGTCCAGGGGCTTTATCTTTCCTCAATTCCTTTAGAGCTTGTACTACCTTATCCTTTTCAAATTCCGTTTCCATCAAACTGTTATCTTCCTCATCTATGGATGAAAACACCAGCCCATCCACACATGGTCTCTTCTTTGTTTCTTTGTAAAGGGAGCCATAGAAATTGATAATATTGCTAACCTCTTAAGTCCTCTTCATACACCATTCCATCCAACTCCAATGCCCAATATGATTAGATCACCTATGAGAATTCGCCAAACTGTGAAAAAAATCTGGTTTTGCTATCTCCTTCCTTTGGCCAAGAAATTTCTTCCAAGGTTGACAATTTCTCCACTTCAGATTTCAACTCCTCCCTTCAATTTCTCTCTTCCGAAGTCAGTCCATTTTGTCCCTCTTTCTCATCCATGCACAATATTTCATTAAGCAATCTCCTTTTATTCACACCCACGTCCCTAGACCTGCACTTCTTCCAAGTTTTCAAATCTTCTTTTAGAGTTTTAAATCTTCTGGCCAGCCAGTGACTAGGAAGCCCATGAAAGTCACATCGATTCCACTAAAACATTGTCAACAAATCATTCTACTTCTTCAACCATATATTTCAGATTTAAATACACATTCTCCCTGCAGTATACCTCCCACCACTACAAAATGGAACTATGATCAAAACTAGTTGTGGCATCAATCTTTGAGTAACATCCATTAAATGTTCTTCCACTCTGCAGATACTAAAGCACGATCTATTTGTGACACGGATGGTTAGCCACTGTTATTTGGCCACAAACCCCATTGAGAGGTAAATCTATAAGATTTAAATTCATAATGAAATCTGAACTCTCCAGTATTACGAACTAAGGGTTTGTTTGGTAGCAGAATTTAAATACAGTTTTCTGTTTTCAAACACAGAAAATTGGGACTAGTTTTGGGGTGAAAAATCATGCCAAACAAGATGGAGTTGTGTTTTAGTTTGAGAACACACATTTTGGAATATGGTACCAGCGTGTCTTATGTGGTTAGTATGGAAGGAACGCAATGCCCAAACTTTTGAGTACATTGAGAGACCTATTGATCTGTTGATGATTCGCTAGCTAGGAAATTATTTGAGTGGTCTCGTATTTGGAGTCTCACACATTGTATTTCCTTGTCTGATTTCATTATTTCTGTTAGATTTTCCTTTTGATTTGAATATATTTTTTCATTGCTGTGAGTTTACAATTGTAAACACATTGCACTTTTGCTATCAATAAAACTTTTATTACCTATCAAAAAAAACATACACACATTTTGTAAACAATTTTACAAAACACCTAGCAAACAAAAACTAAAATACAAAACATTTTTCACTTATCAAACAGGCCCTAAATCTATCACACCCTAACCTTTTGCTAGGGAATCTAATACATTAAAATCCACAGCTATGCACCAGGCAACCTCGCATCTCTACCTCACATCTCTCTGCTCCTCCCATAACATGTTGGGATCACTATCATTTGGGACAAAAACCCCACTGCAAGTCCATAAGAAGCCAGCTTCACTATTTTTTAGCAAACATAATGAAGAAAATACATGTAACAGAGAGTATGGCTTTGGATAGAATAGAATGAAGGAAAAGAATACAAGTGGCCAACCCCAAAAAGTTGGGACTAAGGCTTTATTGTTGTTGTAATAAAGAAAATCTATCTGATTTTGAATCAACTTTCTCCACAATCCTTCAATTCCACACCAGAATGGTACCACTAGCTGTATGAACTGCATTGATGAGTGATGAGCACCCAATCTACATACGGAATCCACCACAGGTTCCTAACTAATGATGCTGTTATTCATATCATCAATTTAGGTCTCCTGCAAGCATGCCACATCACACTTCCATTCCTTCAACATGTTCCTCACCATTGTCCATTTCTGTGGGTTGTTCAAACCCCTAACTTTCCAGGTAAGTAGGCATAATCTCATTATTGATGATATGTCAGTAGCCCTATCACTGACTCCCCCTCACCTACTATTTACTGATCTTCCATCATAATTCACTGCACATATCAAAATCTTAAGCTCCCTAGTACTCTGTGAGATGTAGGACAAATTACGGATTTGCCTACGTTTAGTTGTGGTGGGTTTAGCCGTTTAGGGTAAGGAAAAAGAAGAATTAGAGAGAAGTTAGGGCTGTTTAGGGGCTGTGTGAACAGTAACCTTAGAAAGAAAGGAGGAGAAAGAAACAACTAAGGCCAACGTGCCAATTGCTCAAAACACCCAATTTTATTAATCAACTCATTTTATTTACTTTGAATACATTGAGTACAATATACATAAAGACTCTTATTTGCACTAGTAGTAATAGGATTCCTATTAGTATTAGGACTGCTAATAAAACCTAATAAAAGCTAACTTGGACACAAAGTAAATAAACCTAAGATACTTAGAATACCATAGAAGCAGACAGCGCAATATAGACTTGTGGAGGGCTGTCCCACATTGTGTGTTATGGTGTCTTTGGCGGGAAAGGAACACTAGATGCTTTGAGGGAACGGAACGGTCAATTCTTGAGATTAAATCTCTCTTCCTCCACTCTTTGTTTGCTTGGTGTTCTGTTTTTTCTTGTTCTAATCTTTTTATTATGCTTGATCATTGTAATTTTCAATCTTGATGTAATCCTTTCCATATACACTCCCGGTGTACATGGGACTTTTGATTAATGATATTTCGTTATTCATAAAATATAAAAAAATTTATAAAAAAAAAAAAAAAAAAAAAAAAAAAAAAAAAAAAAAAGAATACCTTAAAAGATTCTAGACTCAACTAAATTACCAAAATGCCCTCAATTTGCAGGAATTGCGGAAATTACAGATTTGCCCCTCAATATAAAACTGACTATAACTAATAAAATAAAAACCCAACTTAAAAATTGTTTTAACCCTAAAAGACTCATAATTAGACCATTAAAAGGGCACGACTTTCACTTCAATTGGACTTCACACGAGGACCCAATAAAATAATTATTGAATAGACGGATTTGCAAAGTAATAGCATATTAATCTTCCATGACTCCATCACTGTGAGACTAAGTTTGCTGCATGTTTGTTACCAACCCCTGCTGATTTCCTCCTTGTCTTTCCTAATGGCAATCAGCAAGGGAACAGATGCCGTGACTGTAATGGGAAGACCCAGGTACTTACTAAAGCTCCTTACTTTTTTCTCAAAACCCACTCCGAAGCATCAATCTCCCCAACAACTAGGTTGATTTCCTCACTTGTATCTGGATCAATTCAATCAAGCGGTTCACAAACTATTGGGCTTAAATTATCCCTAATATCACTCTCACAGGAAGTCACCTCGTATCTCACTGGCAAAGGCTAAGTTGTATCCAATACTTTTATATCAATATCCAGTACATAGGTTGAACCACTCACAAACAAAATTTCCATCCTGAAAAGAAATCTAAGTTTGATGACAGACCCAACAATTCTATGGAACTCCAAGGAAGTGCAAACCCCCCTGGCAAGCTGTGTCTCGGCTCAGTCCTGTACCAAATCCAGTTATACAACAGGTGACCCAAGCCTCATGTCTCCAATGAGATAGCATGGTTACCCTGCCAAAACTCCTTTGCTAAAGTCGCATCAATGTCCCTTACTACAGTTGGCACTACCAAATGTCATGATATCGCCTCCTTAACTCCAACCACCTCCAACTGCTTTGTTCCCAATGAACACTTCCTTAACATTCAAGATTCCATCTGATCCATTCAAACCATCTTCTTATTCAACTCTACCATTTGTTTCGATCCGATTGCCCCTTAAAGGGTTAAGTCAGATTCTGCCTCAACTGTATCAATAGAGTTTTTGCCTTTTGGCTTGGAGCCTATTGGATTATCTCCCGCCCCATTCAATTGCATTTGAGTTGCCATATCAATATAAGAAGCATTACAAAATGGTAATGTAATTTGACCCAACAGGCCACAAGCTTTTTATTCTGGTTGGCCACAAAAGCCATGCAAGTACCCTCCTTATCTATCACTACCTGCAATGGTTTAGGCTTTGAAATAAGCCAGCCTAGGACACCTCACTGTCCTCAGATAAGGTGAGAAAGGTGGGATTTGAATCAGTTTATGCCAGCTTGCTGCATTTAACCTGGTCTAATATTTAGTGACATGTATGCTTTTGGCATTTATTTCCCTTTTATAAGTCTTACCTAGACAACTCTAGGAATAAACACAATATATAACCACAGAAACAGATCAAGAGCAGAAAATATGAGTAAAATCAGCACTTTGACAGTTAAGGAGAGAAAGATCAAAGCAAAAATGCCATTACTATAACTGAACAAAGTGACCACAGAAAAGCTCACCTGCCGTCGAGATATTTTATTAGCACGCCCTTCCCTTCCCAAGTCAATGTCGACAATGATGTCTTCAGTTGCTCTACCAAGTAAAACCTACAGAAACAAATGATGTAACATTGATAGCATTGTCACATGTATGCTTACCTAACAATGATTTGCACGATTTGCACCATGCATTTCCATTGGTTAGCCTGATTTATAACACATCAAGACCTACATCACTTTAGGAATTAAGTCCAAAAAACTCCTTACTTATTTATTTATATTGTAAGTTCACATTTAAGACAAACAAGAAAAATTTATCAGCTTGATTCTTTTCAAGATATATTTCATGTTTATCATCAGAAAATCCACACTGATTACTTAGGCAATATAGATGAGAGTTAAATCCCAACTCATAGTTCTTGCCACAAAATTCATTTGTCTGGACATGGTTTCTGGGTGCAGAACCCACTGCAGCAATAAAGCATATCATGCAGAATTATACCATTTTTTAACTGATAATGTTTTTAGATTTTCAAGGTAAAATTTTGATCAAAAAATTACTGTAATAGTATTTACAAAATTATGTGGTAAAATTTAGAAGATTTATTCAGAAATTGCTTCTTAAAAAGGAAACACCAGAAAGAGAGGTCTGCCAAAACAGAATATAAAGCCAACCCAGTATAGGTTGGGGAAGGATTTGTAGCATTGAAATACCTCAGGTTTTTTAATATAATGCTTTGAATGGCGACCATACAAAACGGCAAATGCTCCATGAGATGCAATGGCTCTTTGCATATAAGAATGAGCACCCTGCTCCAGCCGTATGATTGCCCTCTTAGTTTCCTCATTCTGATATCTTAAAACTATATATAGAGAACAAAATATAATCAAATGCTATATCATATTAT